>NC_138779.1:209381369-209571369 GCF_965119305.1 Pelophylax lessonae | reverse complement strand
ATTCTATTATGCTACTGTCATAGACTAGAAGCAGGGGACAGACAGGTGAAAGAGGTGGGTTTATCTGGTCACATCCTATTATTAGATAAAGGGGTGAAAATAAGTGGAACAAAATAAATGTGTTTCCTAACTGAGTGTATACAATATAACAATATTACATTTAAAAGGGGAAATATAAAAGATAAAATATAAAATTACTCATACCCTCCCCTTTATCTGGTCTCTCTCTTTTTTCCATACCCTGGGCAATACCATCTCTGAGACAGGGAGGGCTGGGCAGGCAGGGAGAGCCAATCAAAACTTACAAGCAGCCATTATAGCCATTATAGCAAAACATAGCAGTACAGTATACAGTATACAAGCATGTCCAACAGTCAAAGCCCTATCATGGCACCAGCAAGAAGAAAGAAATATGAAGCCAGTTTCAAACTTAAAGTTGTAAACTTTGCCATGGAACATAATAACTGCGCTGCTGCAAGACAATATGGAGTAACAGAAAAGATGGTTCGGGACTGGAAAGCAAATGAAAAAGCATTAAAGAGTATGCCAAGGGGTAAGTGTGCATTAAGAAGAGGCACCACACATTGGCCAGAACTTGAAAAACATGTAGTAGATATGGTTAATGAGCATCGCCAAAATGGTCATGTAGTGACACGTAATCAAATACGTTTGTTTGCACTTCAGTGGGCCAAATCTAACCCAGATCACAGCAACAGATTTAAGGCCACTATATCCTGGTGTAGTAGATTCTTGGGAAGGCATAATATGGTGCTGAGGCAGAAGACGAAAATTGCCCAAAAATTACCTGCAGATCTTGATAACAAGGTAAATAGTTTCCATCGATACGTAATACAACAGTGCACTGAACATGGCTATGCATTAAGTAGTATTGGAAATATGGATGAAACTCCAATGAATTTTGATATGGTTGGAAATAAAACTGTCCATCAAAAAGGTGAAAAAACTATTTTAATTAAAACAACAGGACATGAGAAGTCTAGTTTTACCGTGGTACTAGGATGCACAGCTGATGGTGCCAAATTGAGACCAATGATCATTTTTAAAAGAAAAACAATGCCGAAACTCAAGTTCCCTGTTGGTTGTTTTGTACATGTGAATGAAAAAGGCTGGATGGATGAAGAAGGGATAAAGCTATGGCTTGATAATGTATGGAGCAGGCGACCAGGTGGACTTATTAAAAAACGTAGTCTACTGGTGTGGGATATGTTCAGGGCTCATTTAACTCCCAGCACCAAACAAAGGCTTGCAAGACTAAACACAGATGCAGCAGTTATTCCTGCAGGATTGACATCTTTGGTACAGCCACTGGATGTGTGCCTAAACAAGCCATTTAAAGACTGCATTCGAGAACAGTGGAATGAATGGATGGTTAGCGGCGAAAAGTCTTACACAAAAGGAGGAAACATGCGTGCTCCACAGTTGGATGTTTTGTGCAAGTTTGTCATAAAAGCATGGGATGATATTGATGCAGAAATGGTAATCAAGTCCTTCAAGAAGTGTGGCATATCAAATTCATTAGATGGTATGGAGGACGACTACTTATGGCACGATGAAGATGAAGAGGAAACCGAAGCTGAGACCACACCATCTGATACGGAATTCGATCCATATGATGACTGCCTTACAAATGTACCACAAGATATTATTGATGTACTTATGATATCAGATGACGAACAGGAGGATTTTGAAGGCTTTTAAAGGGAAACTGTCAAGCCAGCAAACCCTGTAAAAATACGGTACCATAGCTTGCAGTTATGATGGGCGTTGCTAACTCATCAGGGACCTGCCCGGCACTTGCTCTCTCTCTATCGTTTGCTATCTTCCTCCTATCATCATCAGTTCAAGTTTGGTTGACAGCTTAGAAAACAAGCAGCATGGCAGCTCCCATGGATTTATCCACTTGCACTGTTTTATGTTTTATGTTTACATGTTTGATGACAAACAGCCTTATGTTTATAAGTGACAGTTAAGCATTTGAATAAAGTTACCATATTAAAATCAAAACTGATGTTTTTTTCATTTTTATTTGGTGTGCACGTGCATTGGAAGAGGGGTAGTCTTATACGGCGAGTATATTCCAAACTCTATATTTTAACTGGAAAAGTTGGGGGTCGTCTTATACGCCCAGTCGTCTTATACGCCGGCAAATACGGTACATAGTGGAATTATTTTATTTTTATTTTTATTTATGAATTTATTTTATTTTACATTGTGACTATACATAATGGTCTGAGCAGTACTCACACTGCGGCTGGGAAGGGGTGCAGTTATCGGTGTAACAACAAGAAATCCCCTTTTTTGATTTGCTGTTGTAAGTGCTGAAAATTCCCGGCTGCCCACACTGATTTTCCGGCACGCAGGATCGTCCAAAGTACTCGTTCTTCTTCACTCCGTCTACAAGTAGAGAAAAAAAGATACCATTTTGTGCATTTTTGGGTGTTTGGTTTAAATTGGCCAATTCGCATATTACTAGACCTCCCAACTAAGGCAAATAAAAAAAAATGTCAATAGATTTCATCAAAAAAATTTAATGACTGTAAATTTTATACAAAAATTTGCTCAACCTCTTTAATACCGTAAACTTTTACCCCCTTCCTGCCCAGGCCAATTGTCAGCTTTCATTGCTGTCATATTTTAAATGACAGTTGCGCAATCATGCAACGCTGTACCCATATGAATTTTAATCATTTTTTTCCCACACAAATAGAGCTTTCTTTTGGGGGTATTTAATCACCACGGAATTTTTTATTTTTCGCTAAAAAAAGGAAAATAGACCAAAAATTCTGGGGAAAAAAAGTTTTATTTAAAATTGGAACAACAGGCGTACAAAGGCATCTGTAACTTGTGTGGACTTTTAGGGCGCATCATGAGACAGATAAATGTACACAAAAATTTAAAAAAATAAATTTATTGATACCTTATCAACTGCTTGCCGACCGCCGCAAGTACATTTACTGCGGCGGTCAGCCCCTCCTGGGCAAAGCGACATAGTACTACGTCGCTCGCCCAGGAGCCTCTAGGGGGCGAGCGCACGCCGCCGGAGGCACGCTCCTGCTCGTTCACGGCCATCCCCGTGCGAGTGACCGGCGGCTCCGATGTCCGCCGGCCACTCGCGATCTCCCGCTGGAGAGGGAGAAAGGCAGGCGGCTGATGTAAACAAAGCCATCTGTCATTCTCCCTGGTGTAACTTCAGAGACTATACGATCCTGCTATGTAGGATCGTATGTCTCTGTGGTTACATCACAAGCCACGCCCCTAGGGACACACTTAACCCCTGGATCTCTAATAAATTTAACCCCTTCCCTGCCAGTGTCATTATTACAGTAACAGTGCATATTTATAGCACTGATCACTGTAGTAATGTCACTGGTCCCCCCAAAAGTGTCAAATGTCAGTTAGGGGTCCGATCTGTCCGCCGCAATGTCGCAGTCCCGCAAAAAAAAATCGCAGATCGCCGCCATTACTAGTTAAAAAAAAAAAACAATAAAAATGACAGAAATCTTTCCCTTAGTTAGTAAACGCAATTACTTTTGCGCAAACCAATCAAAATACGCTTATTGTGATTTTTTTTTACCAAACATAGGTAGCAGAAAACAAATTGGCCTAAAATGTTAAAAAATTTTGACTTTTACATTTTTTTGGGGGGGAATTTCATATAAAAAAAATGTGAAAAATATTGTTATTTTTTCAAAATTCACGCTTTTTTTTGTTTATAGCGCAAAAAGTAAAAATCGCACAGGTGACCAAATACCACCAAAAGAAAGCTCTGTTTGTGGGAAAAAAAGGACATAAATTTCGTTTGGGTGCGGTGTCGCACGACCGCGCAATTGTCAGTTAAAGTTGCACAGTGCCGAATCGCAAAAAGTGGCCTAGACGTAAGACAGCAAAATCCTCCGGTGGTAAAGTGGTTAAAGAGCAAAAAATAAAAATCGCACAGGTGATCAAATACCACCAAAAGAAAGCTCTGTTTGTGGGAAAAAAAGGACGTCAATTTCATTTGGGTACAGCATCGCACGACCGCGCAATTGTCCATTAAAGTCATGCAGTGCCTAAAGTCAGGCTCCTGGGCGAGCGACGTAGTACTACGTCGCTTTGCCCAGGAGGGGCTGACCGCCGTAGTAAATGTACTGTTGGTGGTCGGCAAGTGGTTAAAGAATATTTATTAAAGATTTCCTGCTTTGCTCTAGGTGATTCAGAATTCACCCAGGAAGTCTACATTTGTACATTGTACATTTCCAATAGGGAAAGTATTGACACATAAAAGATCATTGACCGGCCGGTAACATACCTTCCATGTTCACTGTGTGGGTAGCCGCACATACCCTGCCGGAGGGACACGACACATTGTTCCCTGTGCAGAAAGTTGCACCTTGCACCAGACAGACCGTGCAGGAGAGGGAGTGACCTGCAGGAGGAACACAAAACTTTCTAACATATAAATGTATGAGGGTGATCAGTGAGGAGCTGCTACTAGTTTAGCACACATTCAGAATATTAAATATAAAGTGTTAATAATAAATATTGTGCATAATTAATTTAAATGGACAATGCAATTGATATATGGATAAGTTTCAAGAACAAAAAGTGCTTAAAAATTAACATAAATATAAACAGTGCATCGATATTCTTGAAAGTGCAAATTTTATACAATCTCAAGAATAATTGGTGCTAATATAAATATAAAGTGCAAATGAATAAATGTTCTCAAAAATAAAGTGCGACAATTGCTTCATGCACAACCCAGTGCCACTTTTGAAAAGTGATTTGGTGCCCATTGTCTCTTTTTTTTTTTATAAATTATTTAAAATCCATCTCAGCAGTCACATCAGAGATCCCACAGAACCTGTGCCTCTCTTTGCAGCCAAGGCCCCCCTTTGTCTCGTCATCTCCTGGTTTCAGCATTCAGCAGACTCCAGCAGTTGACTCCAGCCCTCCTCCAGACCCTGTACTTTCTGCTTCATAATATAGGGATCATTTCCAATTGACCACAAATGTAAGGCACCTTCTTCCCAATAGCCACTAATAAAAGGATCATTTTTCCGATTGACCTCCAATGTAAGGAGCATTCTTCCAAATGACCACCAATGTAAGATGGGTCATTCTTCCCAGTGACCATTATGGTAATGTACTGTTTGCTGTATATACAGTATACTGATTATTTGCTTGGGTTCAATTGGAGGATCGTTCTTTCAATTGACCTCCAACGTAAGGAGCATTCTTCCAAATGACCACCAATGTAAAGTGGGTTATTCTTCCCAGAGACCATCATGCTAATGTACTGTTTGCTGTATATACGGTATATTGACTATTTGCTTGGGTTCAATTGGAGGATCGTTCTTCGAATTGACCTCCAACGTAAGGAGCATTCTTCCAAATGACCACCAATGTAAGGTGGGTCATTCTTCCAATTGACCACCAATGTAAGGTGGGCCATTCTTCCCAATGACCACCAATGTAAGGTGGGTCATTCTTCCCAGTGACCATCATGCTAATGTACTGTTTGCTGTATATACAGTATACTGATTATTTGCTTGGGTTCAATTGGACGATCGTTCTTCCAATTGACCTCCAACGTAAGGAGCATTCTTCCAAATAACCACCAATGTAAGGTGGGTCATTCTTCTCAGTGACCATCATGCTAATGTACTGTTTGCTGCATATACAGTCTACTGATTATTTGCCAGGGGTTCAATTGGAAGGATATTTCTTCCAGCTGACCTCCAATGTAAGGAGCATTCTTTCCAATGACCACCAATGTAAGGTAGGTAATTCTTCCCAGTGACCATCATGCTAATGTACTGTTTGCTGTATATACAGTATACTGATTATTTGTCGGGGTTCAATTGGAAGGATCCTTCTTCCAATTGACCTCCAACGTAAGGAGCATTCTTCCAAATGACCACCAATGTAAGGTGGGTCATTCTTCCCAGTGACCATCATGCCAATGTACTGTTTGCTGTAGATATACTGATTATTTGCTGTGGTTTCCTGATACCAGTAAGGTTCTTCAAGGAATCCTCCATGTTAAAAAGGTTGAGAAAAGTTGGAGTAGATGTATAAATTTCACTATGTGTTATTCTTTACTGTATATGCATTCAGATTTGGGGTCTGGTTGGAGGACGGCTGGCAGAGAATGGGCTTCAGCAGCGAACAGAGAAAGGAGGCAAGCATATCTCTGGGGTCGTCTTTTAGCCTAATCTTCAGAGGGCTAAGCTTCCAAAGATCTACATTGGGACCATATTGCACCTAGTTTGGCCATAGACAGCTCGATAACTGTCAGAGACCCTAAACATTGTTTGCAATTAGCAGGCAGGGAGTCTTCTACTATCTTTTATCAGTGAACTACGTTTACAGTGTAGACTGAAGGTATCATTATTTTTGCCCCCCACCCCTTTCGTTGTAGAGATCTAGGTGGTCACCTCTTCTGCCCACCCTTCGGTCCTTCATTACAGACATTGGACTAACCTAACTCCCTTCCTTGTAGAGCTCTAAGTGGTCACCTCTTCTGCCCAACCTTTGGTCCTTCATTACAGACATTGGACTAACCTAACCCCCTTCCTTGTAGAGCTCTAAGTGGTCAACTCTTCTGCCCACCCTTTGGTCCTTCATTACAGACATTGGACTAACCTAACCCCCTTCCTTGTAGAGCTCTAAGTGGTCAACTCTTCTGCCCACCCTTCGGTCCTTCAGTACAGACATTGGACTAACCTGATTTCGCAAAGATGGCTAATAGGCAATCTATTGTTGCTGGAGGGGATCTATTTTTGCGGAGGATGGGGGTCTATAGTTGCTGGAGAGATCTTCTGTTGCTCATGGGGGATGTATTGTTACTGGGGTGGGTCTTATGTTGCCGGTGGGTCAGTTGTTGCTGGGAGGGATTTATTGCTTAGGGAGAGGTCTTTGCTGCTTGCTGCTGGAGGGTCTATTGATGCTGGCTACTGGGTAATCTAGTATTGCTGGAGGGGATCTATTTGCACAGAGGATCTATTGTTGCTGGGGAAGTCTGTTGTTGTTGGGGGGGTATCTATTGTTGCTGGGGTGGGTCTTATGTTGCAGGGCATCAATCATATATGTGTTCCTGACTCTGCTCAAGGTAATTTAAGTTTTCACATGGTAATGTTACATAGTTTTTCCAGTTCCTTCCCTCTCAGCTTGTGGAGACTTTGTTACAGGAGGTAAGGATATGGATTATTTTAATGTGGAAAGGTGAAGGATCGCCAAGCCACCTACATCCTATATTACCATAACGAGGAGAACAAGAAACAGGATGGACTTTTAGAGTGCCAACAAATGAACATATTTCATTGTAACCAAATAGATAAAAACATTTGCTCATAAAAAACAAGGCCAATAAAATGGATCTCCCTCAGAAAACTCAAACAGAATAACAGACACCTAAAATATCAAATAATTATCTAGTTCACAACCAGTGTAACAAAAGTGGCAGTCTTGCTCAATCTGTCTCTACGCGATTCGTGGGAGAACCCCCGCTTCTTCAGGAGGTGAAGGGAGCTAGAAGGTAAACATAAGACTTCATAGTACACAATAAAACATGTGATATAGAATAATACCAGATTAGCATGCTAGTATATATGGGCCAAGCTATATAGGCCCATTCTTAAATAAGAGAAAGTACAGCATGGTCAGATGCATGTGCTGAAATTCCTTGGGAGCACGTGTGGGAGTCAAGGCAAGGCAGCAATGGTATACCGTTTTTATCCTACCATGACAAAATATTTTTTTTCAGCGAGAACGCAGGGGAACGCAGTTCCGGAACCTCCAGGACTGAATGCATGTAATGGCAAGGGGTGCTGGAGATGTGCTGCAGGGTCTGTTGATGCTGGTTGCTGGGGATCCATTGTCACTGGAGGAAATCTATTATTGCAGGGGGATCTGTTGCTGGGGAGATCTGTTGTTGCTGGCAGGGGATCTATTGTTGCTAAGGGTCGGTCTTATTTTGCTGGGGGGTCAGTCATTTCTGGGGGGTATCTACTGTTGAGGAAGAGGTCTATTGTTGCTTCCAGGGGTCTATTGTTGCTGAGGAAGGGGGTGGTATTTTCTTGTAGGTGGTCGATTGTTGCTGGGGTGGGATCTATTCTTCCAGAGGGTCTGCTGATGCTGGCTGCGAGGAGATCTGTTGTTTCTGCTAGGGAGGGGGGTGTTTTGTTGTGAGTGGTCCATTGTTGCTGGCTGCAGGGGATCTATTCTACTGCTTTTCTTATTATCATTAACAAGCTCAATACAAATTAGTTAGTACCACAAATGTTACTGTATTATCTAAAAGGGGTGGTCTTCGGAGGTGGGTAATGGGTGGAACCAAGAAACGGTGCTCGGAGGTGGGTAGTGAGCGGAGACAAGGGGTGACTTGAAAAGGGAGAGTTCTGGCACCTATTCTCTGAGAAAAAAAGCCCTGCAAAATATATATATTTTTTTTATTGTGGCAGAATGGTGGGGGAATTCCAGTACATGCCCCTGACTGTGCTATACTTTCTCTTATTTGTGATTGGACCTACACTATATTACCAAAAGTATTAGGACACCTGCCTTTACATGCACATGAACTTTAATAGCATCCCAGTCTTAGTCTGTAGGGTACAATATTGAGTTGGCCCACCCTTTGCAGCTATAACAGCTTCAACTCTTCTGGGAAGGCCGTCCACAAATTTTAGGAGTGTTTATATGATAATGTTTGACCATTCTTCCAGAAGAGCAATTGTGAGGTCAGGCACTGATGTTGCATGAGAAGGACTGGCTCACAGTCTTCGCTCTAATTCATCCCTATAGGTGTTCTATCGGGTTGAGGTCAGGACTCTGTGCAGGCCAGGCAAGATCCTCCACCCCAAACTTGCTCACCCATGTCTTTATAGACCTTGCTTTGTGCACTGGTCCAAATCATTTGGTGGGGAAGGGGGGGATATGTTTATGATTGTTATAAACATATATTATTATAAATATTATTTATGATTTATGATTGTGGGGTTATTTTTCAGGGTTGGGCCCTTTGTTCCAGTGAAGGGAACTCTTAAGGCGTCAGCATACCAAGATATTTTGGACAATTTCATGCTCCTAACTTTGTGGGAACAATTTGGGGATGACCCTTGCTCGGTTCACACTGCCCTGACTTGGGATCTGACTTGTGAGACCCAAAGTCACGTGATGTGAAATCCCATGTTAGTCAATGAGAGCTGTCTTTAATTAAAACTACTGAAGTCACTTTGACTTTAGAAAAGGTTCTTGTACTACTTCAAGGGGACTTCTATCCGCCTTGTGCTCATAGACTTTAATGGAAGTCATCTCCAAGTAGGATCCTCATTCTAATAGATGTGATTTGGATCCTACATTACAGGAAGATTGCACAGGCATTCCCTGAATTTGCGCCAAAGTCACCTGTCAAAGTTGCACTGTAAGCTGCTTGACTTTCAGGTCACGGCAGTGTGAACCGAACCTTAACCACTTTAGGTCTGCTCACATTGCTGCTACTGCAGCAATGTGGCTCATTATCGTCTAGCGACGTAGTACTACGTCGCTGGACTCCTCCCCTGTAGGCGGTGCTCGCGCGCCGCCGGAGGCGCGCTCCCGCTGTTTTCAGTCACAGCGGGAGTCGGGCCAGGGGAGGAGCGGCGGCGATCGCTGCCGCTCTTCCCCGATCGTCGGGGAATCGAGTGTGGAGATCCGCCCGCTTGTGTAAACAAAGCGGGCGGATCTCCCAAGTGACAGGCAGGGACAGATTGCAGGGTTCAGCATAGCTGAACATGAGATCTGTCCCTGTGTCACTCAGTCACCGCCCCCCACACACGTTAGTAAGCACCAGGCATACATTAACCCCTCCCTCTACAATAAAATTAACCCCTTCCCTGCCAGTGTCATTTTTACAGTAACAGTGCATATATATAGCACTGATTGCTGCAGTAATGTCACTGGTACCCCCAAAAATGTCATAAATGTCAGTCAGGGCTCCGATCTGTCCGCCGCAATGTCGCAGTCACACAAAAAAAAAATCGCAGATCGCCGCCATTACTCGTTAAAAAAAAAAAAACACCAAAAATGACAGAAATCTTTCCCTTAGTTAGTAAACGCAATAACTTTTGCGCAAACCAATCAAAATGCGCTTATTGTGATTTTTTTTTACCAAACATAGGTAGCAGAAAACAAATTGGCCAAAATTTTTTAAAAAATTTGATTTTTACATTTTTTGGGGGGGGGGGGGGAATTTCATATAAAATAAAGTTAAAAATATTGTTATTTTTTCATAAATAAACGCTCTTTTTTGTTTATAGCGCAAAAAGTAAAAATCGCACAGGTGATCAAATACCACCAAAAGAAAGCTCTGTTTGTGAGAAAAAAAGGACGTAAATTTCGTTTGGGTACGGCGTCGCACGACCGCGTAATTGTCAGTTAAATTCGCACAGCGCCGAATCGCAAAAAGTGGCCTGGACGGAAGACAGCAAAATCCTCCGGTGGTAAAGTGGTTAAAGTCCATCTTGTTTCTTGTTCTCCTTGTTAAGGATATTTTGGCCCCCTTGCTTCTGATGATGACCTGCAGTACTCAGCTGGGCCTGCACTCTTGACTAGTGATTGACCGATCTAGTTTTTTTTAGTGCCGATACCGATATTTTGGTCATCGGATATCGGTATCAGTCGATATTGGGTGGTATTTCCAGACATTAAAACATTTTTATTTTTTATTTTTCCCAGGTACTGTTGTGGAGGGATCTGGGGGTTTAAAAGACCCCAAACCCCTCCTCTGCACCTAAAATCATTCAAAACACCAAGTTTGGCTGTTTTGAATGCTCGCATTTTATTTAATTTACCGCCGAGTACCCGGAAGTGATGTCATCACGTCCGGGTTTTTTACATGGAGACCCGATCAAAGCCGAATGCGGCTTTGATTGGGTCTTCTCTTCGGCGGCCATGCAGGTAGGATGCCTGGGTCTCCCGGTGGGATGAGAGACCTTGGCGAGCCACGTAAGTCGGCGGGAGGGGGAGGACATCCCCTCGCGCTCCTTGTAATGACAGCCGAGCGGCTACTCAGCCGCATCGGTTGTCATTACAAGACAGCCCACCGTCGGCTATGGACGCCGGTACCGGGGTGATGCCTCTAGCTGCAGGCATCACTCCGTTACAAGCACTTTCCCCAAATATCGGCAATATTGGTAACCTCCGGGGCAAATTCCGATATATCAGGGAAAGTGTATATCGGCTCTCGATATATCGGCTTTGCCGATAATCGGTCGATCCCTACTCTTGACTACACTTGACCACTCTAGGCCTCTTCCACTGTTCGTATAATTTGACCACCCACAACATATTGTGTGGCGCCCTTTGCATGCTGCTATTATGCCCAACCCCTGCCCCACCCAAAATAAAGGTGGGTAAGTTCAGTAAAGTGTCCCTGGACTTTTTTTTTTTTAATCTGGTCACCTTATCATAACTGCCACTAATGCCCCCACCACATGTAAGGATTGGTAAACTGCAATTTATTTTATTTTTGTATATAGGTTTAGATACATTTTCAAAAGAAAACCCACCACACAGAGTTGAAATAAAGACATTATAATAATTTCACCAGCTACAAATCTTCAATCTGTTAAATCCCTATTATGACTTCACAGCCATGTTCAGCTTTGTAGACATTGGATAACATCGCTATTCAGTGGGTGCAGCTCTGCCATCTCCTACATCACCTCTCCATCTCTGTGCCATTACTAGACAATGAATTCGAATCAGACGATGATGTCAGGAAACCTAAGGCAGTGATCATGGCACCAGCTTAAACTGGAACATTGGCATGGATTAAAAGATAAGGAAGCTGCATACTCAGTAAGAGTTTAAAGTAAATGTGAACCCTTATTTTATAAAACAACTTGAAGACCAGACCTGTTTTTATTACATTTGTTGCTTACACATTAAAAGTATTTTTTGCTAGAAGATTACTAGAATATAACTTAGAACTCCCAAAGGTTATATATTTTTTAGCAGAGACGCTAGAGAATAATATGGCGGTTGTTGCAATATTCACACTGTATTTGCACAGCAATCTTTCAAATGCAATTTTTTGGGAAAAAAATACACTTCAATGAATTTATAAAAAAAAAAAAAAAAAATCTGTAGAATTAGCCCAATTTTTTTTTAAATAACGTGAAAGATGATGTTACACCGAGTAAATAGATACCTAACATATCATGTTTTAAAATTGCGCACACTCGTGGAGTGGCGAGTTCCGTACTTAAAAATCTTCATAGGCGATGCTTTAACCACTTGCCGACTGCCTAACGATGATTTACGTCGGCAGTCAGCCCCTTACAGGCAAAGCGACGTAGATCTACGTTGCTAGCCTGTGAGGCTCTGGGGAGCGAGCGCGCGCCGCCGGATGCGCGCTCCCGCTCGGTCACGGACTCCCCCGCGTGTGTGCCCGGCAGACCCGATGTCCGCCGGGCACTCGCGATCGTCCGTTACACCGGGAGAAAGGCAGGCGGCTAATGTAAACAATGCCGCCTGTCATTCTCCCCTGTGTAAGAATAGTGATCATACGGTTCTGCTATGTAGGACCGTTGATCACTGTTCTTACAGCTCAAGCCACAACCAATCACAGTTAGAAGCACGCCCCTAGGGACACACTTAACCCCTCCCTCTCAAAAAAGTTAACCCTTCACTGCCAGTGTCATTTTTACATTAATAGTGCATATGTATAGCACTGATTACTGCAGTAATATCACTGGTACCCCCCAAAGTGTCAAAAATGTCAGTCAAGGGTCCGATCTGTCCGCCGCAATGTCGCAGTCCCGCAAAAAAAAAATTGCGCTTAAAAAAAAAAAAAAAAACAACAAAAATGACAAAAATCTTTCCCTTAGTTAGTAAACGCAATAACTTTTGCGCAAACCAATCAAAATACGCTTTTTGCGATTTTTTTTTTTACCAAAAATATGTAGCATAAAACAAATTGGCCTAAAATGTTAAAAAATTTGGATTTTTACATCTTTTTTTTGAGAATTTCATATAAAAAAAATGTGAAAAATATTGTTACTTTTGCAAAATTGACGCTCTTTTTTTTGTTTATAGCGCATGATCAAAAAAAATCGCACAGGTTATCAAATACCACCAAAAGAAAGCTCTGTTTGTGGGAAAAAAAGGACGTCAAATTCGTTTAGGTACAGCGTCGCACGACCGCGCAATTGTCCGTTAAATTCACGCAGTGCCGAATCGCAAAATAGGCTTAAGTGGTTAAACATTTTTAACGGTTACCAGTTTAGAGTTACAGAGGAGATCTTGCACTAGAATTATTGCTCTTGCTCTAACGATCACATGTGAGGTTTGAACACTGTTTACATTTTAGGGTGCAACTTATGTATGCGTTCGCTTCTACGTGGGAGCACGGAGGAATGGGATGCTTTCAATTATTTTTTTATTATTCATTTTATTTTTACACTGTACCTATATTTTTTGTTTTTATCACTTTTTTTTGCTGTCACAACATCCCTTGTGACAGTAATAGGCAGTGACAGGTACTCTTTATAGAGGGATCTGGGGTCTATAAGATCCCAAAACCCTCCTCTGCACTTGAAAGTATTCAAAACACCAAAATTGGCGTTTTTGAATACTTTTGATTTTTAAAAACTGGCGCTGTTGGCTCTCCAGTAAACCCAGAAGTGAAGTCATGATTCTGGCTCTGTTCAGGTCTCTGGCCAGCCGCTCAGGTCTCCTGGAGGGACTGGAGAGTCCAGGCGAGCGGGAGGAGGGGGGGACGTCCCTTCCCACTGCTTGTAATAACAGCCGAGCAGCTGCTTAGCTGCATTGGTCAATATTACTAGAGAGCCGACTGTCCGCTCTAAAAATGGTACTGGGGTAATGCCTGCAGCTGCAGGAATCACTTGGGTACAATCACTTAAAGCCAATGACGTACAGGTATGTGATTTAGCGGCAAGTGGTGTAGCACCCTCTAATGTGTGCTAGAATAGTGCACGCAAATTTGCTGGCCCATGGTAAGATTAGTCTTTGAATCTGGGTCAAGAGTTTACTAGCGTTCAGGGCTGGGTGACTCATCCTGACAGCTCTCCCTGGTGCCCCCCCCAGTCTGGAAGGTTGGAGAACGGCTTTGTTTACATAAGCCGTCTGCCTTTCTCCCTCTCCAGCGGGAGATCGCGAGTGGCCAGCAGACATCGGAGCTGCCGGTCACTCGCACGGAAAAGGCAGGGAATGAGCGGGGGGCGGGAGCACGCCTCCGGTGGCGCGTGCTCTCCCCCTAGAGGCTCGTGGGTGAGCGACGTAGCTCTACGTCGCTTTGCCCAGTAGGGGCTGACCGCCGCAGCAAATAGTCATGCGGCGGTCGGCAAGTGGTTAATTTTAAAAAAGTGTATTTTTTCCAGAAAAATTGCATTTGAAAGACCGCTGTGCAGATAGGGTGTGACATAAAACATTGCAACGACCGCCATTTTATTCTCTAGGGTCTCTGTTAAAAAAAAAAAATTTATATTATATATATATATATATATATATATATATACACTGTATTTCTCTTTCTCTCACCCCCCCTCTCTCTCTCTCTGAGCTGCCCTCTTTATCTCTCTTTCTCTCTCTCATCCCCCCTCTCGCTCTCTCTCCCCCCTCTCTTTCCCTCACATCCCCCTCTCTCTCTCATCCCCCTCTCTCTCTCACCCCTCTCTCTCCCCCCTCTCTCACCCCCTCTCTCTCTCATCCCCCCTCTCTCTCTCTCTCTAACCTCTCTCGCTCTCTCTCTCATCCCCCCTCTCTCTCTCTCATCCCCCGTCTCTCACCCCCTCTCTTTCCCTCACATCCCCCTCTCTCTCTCATCCCCCCTCTCTCATCCCCCTCTCTCGCTCTCTACCCCCCCCTCTCTCTCTCATCCCCCCTCTCTCTCTGACTCTAATCCACTCTCTCACCCCCCTCTCTCAACCCCCCCCTCTCTTTCTCATCCTCCTCTCTCTCTCATCCACCCTCTCTCTCTCTCTCTTCCCTCCTCTCTCTCATCCCCCCTCTCGCTCTCCCTCCCTCACCCACCCCCCCTCTCTCACCCTCCGTTACCCACCCCCCTCTCTCTCTCCCACCATCTCTCATGAGATCCCAGTGGTTCATGCTGGGACTTGTAGTCTAGTCCTTCAATTTTGGAGGGAGTCACATCTCTTAAAAAGGAAGGAATGGGGCACATTTACATAGGAGGGGGAGGGGGGCGCCCAATTTTAGTCTTGCCTAGGGCAGCACAAAACTAAAATACACCACTGACTGTGTGTATATATATATATAATATGTTTGGGGGTTCTAAGTAATTTTCTAGCAAAAAATACTGATGTATGCTTGGGAACAAAAAGTTCCAGAAAAGGCCTGGTCAGCAAGTGGTTAAGGCTAGATTAAATACAGAGTTCCTTCTAGTGGCTAGTCTGCAAATCTTAATATTTATTGTAATAACAACTATAGGAAAGAATACACAGGTGAATAGGTAAGTAAGATCAAAATTTCGGCTTAAAGTTAAACATTACTGAACAATGATAGTGCACCCTTCTAGAGAGAAAAGCAATTGAATGCATTGTCAGGAGGAGGAATACTGAAATACCTGGAAGTGTTAGACTCATAGAGAACATAACATTCATGAACAAGATATTTCATCTAGTTTAACTTTGAACTTTCAGTCCTAGCAGTATGCATTTACTGTTCCCCTGAATTCATCCTCCAATGACCTGTTTTCACAAGCATGCGCCCCAAGATGTTTAGGGATCCTTATTAAACTGGTGGAGGATAAGCATGGCAGCAATTGTGGAAAAGAGCAGGAAAATGGCTCCCCCCTTGCTTGGAGCGGTAATGCTGTTTCCTCCATTGCTCGGAGTAGTAGTGCTGGGAATGATGGCGGTGCTTTCACAAGTAAAGTTATTTACAACAGTCAAATAATTCATAGTAGAGGAAAGGCTTTGAACATCGCACAGGGATTTGGTACCGCAGCCTCCAAAGAATAAAGCCGATGAGGAGCTTCCTGCAGGAAGAGAATTATAACACAAGTGACAGTTAACGCCTGACTTTCGTTAAAATAGATGTGACCCTGATATGAAAGACATTCGTTTTGTTAAAGCCTATCATATACAATTGACTTTTATTGAAATAAAATGTTTTTTACTTTTTATTTAAACCATTTGTTACATCTGTGTTGCTGATCGCCTGCAGCTTCGCTGCAACCACTTCCCGTCTATGTACACTCCAACAATGGCTGCATGGCATTGCTCAGGGTGGGTTTCCTGATGGTGACAGCAGTGGACCAAGCCTAATGTATATCTCCAAACCCAGCCAGGAGCGTATGTGCCTTAACGCAAACAAGGCGCTTGCGTTGGTCTGCATTTTTCAGGGAAGCGGCGCTGCCCCCCAGGCAACCGCATTAAAGCCCAATGATGGCTGCAGAACAGTCGTCCAGTCTATTGATGCCCCCTCAGAACTGTGACCCCCCCCCCCCCCCCCAGCACCCGTTGCGGTGCACTTCGGACACAACTGATTACAGGTCAGGGTTAAGAGCCAATCACAGCGGCTCTTTACCACATGATCAGCTGTGTCCAATCACCGCTGATCATGATCTAAACAAAGTTACGGGATATTGGCATTCCTTTCCTCACGCTGTCACAGTGGTGGGAGAGAAGAGAGCCGGTAACCGGCAAGTGTAAAAGGGAACATCTACACTGATAATCAGGGCACTGATCATCAGTGTGCTGATAATCAGTGCAGTCCAAACAGTGCCAATCAGTGCTGCCTATCAGTGCCCATCAATGCTGCAAATCAGTGCCCATCAGTGCTGCCTATCAGTGCTGCCAATCACTGCCCATCAGTGCTGCCAATTAGTGCCCATCAGTGCTGCCTATCAGTGCCTATCAGTGCTGCCAATTGGTCCCTGCTCATCAGTGCCCACCAGTGCTACCTATCAGTGCCCATCAGTGTCGCCTATTAGTGCCCATCAGTGACGCCTATTAGTGCCCATCAGTATTGCCTATCATTGCCCATCAGTATCGCCTATTAGTGCCCATCAGTGCTGCCTCATCCTCTGCCCTGCTGACCCTGTCCTATGTCCTGCTGACCACATCCTTTGCTTCATTGGCCACATATGTGGCACTTGGACGAATCAAGTCTCAGAGTCTTATGAATAAGCCACAGCTGTTCACTGTGAACGGCTGCAGCTTCCTCAACAGACCCTGAGACAGGAACTGAGACAGCTGGGGTGGGACAAATTTAGATGGAGGGGGCGCCCAACTTTAGTCTTACCTAGGGCAGTATAAAACCAAAATACACTACTGCACCCAGCTCCATAAAGACATGGTTTGATGGGTTTGGTGTGGAAGAACTCAAGTGTCCTGCACAGAGTCCTAACCTCAACCCTACCGAACAGCTTTGGGATAAGTTGGAACACTTGATAGGGAGCTAAGTCTTCTTATCCAACATCAGTACCTGACATCACAAATGTTCTTTTGCCTGAATGGCCACAAATTCCCACCGGTACACTCCAAAATTGTGTGGAAAATATTCCTAGAAGTGTGGAGGCTGTAACAGCTAGAGATGAGCTTTGGGTTTGGTTTGTGGGAGTTTTGCCCAACTGGGCTGAGCTTCTAAACATTAATACGAACCTCACTGAAGTCAATGGAAGCCAAATCTTTAACCTCCCTGGCGGTATGATTATGTCAGGAATTCTGTACCAAAAGCGGTACAATTTATTTCATGGAAATTTGGCGTTATGCATTATAGAATACAATTCTTAGTAATTACTGACTTAAACCTGACCAAAACAAGAGTCTAGTAGACATCCCAGATGTGATAAATTTGAAACACAAACGCATGAATTATAATCGAATCAATAATATAATTTTATTATATAATATATATAATAAAATTATATTATTGATTAGATTATAATGCATGCGTTATATATTATATATATATATGTGTGTGTGTGTGTATATATATATATATATATATTTATATATATTTTATATATATATATATATATATATATATATATATATATATACACACACACATAATATATAACGCATGAATTATAATCGAATCAATAATATAATTATATATATATATATGTGTGTGTGTGTGTGCATATATATATATATATATATATATATATAATATATAATATAAAATGTGTTATGTGTTTGTGTTTTGTGCAACGTTTTGAATTTCCCTCCATTGCTGCTGCAGGGAACGGAACTAGGAAGTCATCACACCGACGGACGAGCGGCGGGACTCTCAGCTGGCGGTCACAGCAATGGGGGATCATCGCTGGATCGCCAGGAGAAGGTAAGAGACCGCTGCGCTCTCTGCACATCTACCCCGAGCGTGACTCGGGGATACCGATCCTGGACTAAAAAATCCACCCCGAGTCACGCTCGGGATTACCGCCAGGGAGGTTAAAACCAGTTCTGTTCATTTCAGGACATAAAGGTTAGGGATAGTCACACAAAATTGCATGGGGGGGGGGGGGGGGGTTCATGTACTAACATGAAACCAATTTTTTAAAAAGTAACATTTGGATGCAAGCAAGCATTTGGAGCAGCAAGCTAATAATGCTTAAAGTGAAACATTAAATATGGCCAATTTCTTTAAATAATATGCTTGCCTTAAACCTGCCTGTGAAGTGGCACATTCGTATGATGTAAAAACAACATTTAGAGATCGAGCGCTAAGTCCATAATATCATGTGGGCCTGTAGATAGAAACACTAAAGACTGTCCTGGGCTGCTGTGGATGAAAACCATGGAGTAGTGGTAATTACAGATACACAGCGCTCAGGACCTTTAGTAGGGGTGGGGCTAACTGTAGACAAGTTACCATATCATATAGGATCCATAGTCATAGAGGGGCTGCCATGTAAACCAAGAATTAGTACAACTTGTGATTAACTTATTAGCCCTCTTATTAAGTTAACCCCTTGGCGCCGAGCAGCCGCATATTTGCCTGCATTGGTGCAGATACAGCTGCGCAGAGAGAGCGCGCCCGTCGGAAAGGCCAGAATCGTAGCTTGCGATTGGGAGCTTTCCGATCATGTGACTGCTGAGACAAGCAATCATGGCGGTCACATGATCATGTCGCATGACCGCGCAATTGTCAGTTAAAGTAACACAGTGCCGTATCGCAAAAAAATATGGCCTGGTCAGGAAGGGGGGGTGGGGGTAAATCTCCTGGAGGTCAAGTGGTTAATCATAAGTTTTACTAATTCTTGGTATTTGTTTATGTAAGGGTAACGATGGGAGATTGGTATTCATGTTCTTCAGTGGATACGCCCATTCCCCTCCCTTTCAATTCATCCTATAATACATAAATATGCTGGTTGCCTTCAAGTCCACGACTTGGCAAAGCGCGTCATCACGGCAACTCCTAATGCTTGCAGTCCATGCCAGCTCTCTGCGGCTCTCTTCTGACTTCCTTCCAGAGACTGGTGGGTGTCATCCTCAGCGCGCCGCAACCCGAGTCCGCACAGCGGATTGTACACTGGTTGGTGGCTGTCCTCCATTCCTCCCCACCCCAGTTCCCTTACCGAGGGGTTTGCTCGATCTTCCATCATAGCCCGAGTGCTCAGTAACTGGCCCTGCTTGATTTTGATTGCGTTTTATGGCTTGTTGGCTGTTTCATGTTTGGAATAAATGTGAAGTTTACATGACAATCCCTCTATGACTATGGATCCTATATCATATGGTGTCTTGTCTACAATTAGCTGCACCCCTACTAAAGGTCCTGAGCACTGTTTATTTGTAAATATTTGTATGATGTATATAACCTATGTAGCACGCCCCTAGGTAGGTGTTAGGTAGGTGTATATCATTTTTGGTTTCTCTGCCTAATAGGTAAATCTAGGAGCTGTCTGCTTAGCAGAGAGCTGTGATTCTTTGATAGGCCCTGCCTAGTGTGCTCTGATGTTGCTCATCCTGGCTTCACACTGATCCAATTGTAGTGCAGTTTATTGGACAGTGGGAGGAAACCATGCAGATGAAAGCAGGGGATAGCTGTACAACCCTGGCCAATAGGCACTGGAGGGGTCCTGGTGCATGCTGGGTGATTGTATTTATATCTGGGTGCACATGTGGCTCCTGAATATCAGGTGGAGAGTAGAGTCCATGTGGGGAGGTGGCTGCTGCCTCTCCCGAGCACAGGCTGCCATGCGGCCTCAGGTGGTCAACCTGAGGGCCATAGTCAGAGATGCTGAAACCCAGGGACTCTTTTAAGGGCTGACTGAGGCAGGATGTCTATGGATCTCGTCTCGTACTACAGAAGAAGGTGACCTGTAGACAAGGGCGTTGTGAGTACAGACATCCCACAAGGGATCCTAGATACTGTTGCTGTTGTAATCCCCTTCTGAGTGCTAAAAAGTTAGTGGGCTGGGTGTAAGTTAATGGGGACACTGGCTAGTGCCCTGAAGATACAGAGTTCATTGAGTCTGCTGCTAACACAAGAAAATGACTTATTCTTCCCATGCAAATGCTATATGATTTAGCAGATCTGTCCACTAAAGTGAGGCCAAGTGAGAGTTGTCCTCACCTGTACATAGCTGAATTTAAAGTATCCCTCTAATCCCTTCTCCTATCCAAGTTCTCCAAATAAAACAAATCCCCTAGACTGGTCATTAAAGACAATGAGTGAAAGTGTGTGTGTGTGTGTGTGTGTGTGCACCTGGCAGCGTGTGAAAATACCCGGTATCCGGCAACAGGATAATCGGAGGGAGACCCAAGCTTGATTTGTACTCAGAAGTTCCTACGGGGGCAGTGCTACACCTATGACAGCAAAATTGACATTTACAAAGAAAACATGCCATTTAAAATGCCAGTGAATTACATTTCCCTGCCAGTTGTGTATTCATTGTGAAAAAAATACATACCAGACCTTTAATGGTGGCCCACCAGCACTACAGCCAGCTGTAGATGCAGATTCCCATGGGCTAAAGAAAGTGTGCCATGGTGCTGCAATGTATGGTGGGCCTGGTGAAAAGTGGAAATACTTCCTATACTGGACTCTGCAATTGCAGATCTGAATGGTGAATGGGTAGCTCTATAATGCCAAGCATGTGTCCCTGAGTGGCAGTTCCTCTCTGATTGATATCTGAATGGAAAATGGGACACCAGCCCTTTATATATCATTTGTTCCGCCCAGGGAATGCCCAAAGGCCAAGCCCTCCTCTGGTCCTGTGTAAGCTTCAAGTTGATTCTGGTTGGAGCTTACACAAGGTTCAGGACTCTCTGCCCACCTCCATGTGACATCTCTGGGCCAATCACCAAGCACCAACACTGTCACATGGGAGTGTAGGGACTGAGTAATGTCCGAGGTCAATATACTAGGACAGGACACATTTGCATTATGCAATTGCAAAATGTATGATATTATCAAATTATGTATGAAATTACCAGATGTAGTTGCCACTGTATAGTTCACACACTGGGTCTCTTGTCCGGTGCAGTTCATGGTGGTGTTAGTCACACAGGAGCTTAAGCTCATAGATGTACATGTTTTGCATTGCACACCGTTTGATACTGTGCTCGTAGATGTTGCTGTTGAAATATAAAAACATTTGCAGATGAATAAACCTAATGTGTACTACAGGTTCACTCACCACAATGAGTCTCTGAAGAAGCACTGTTGTCATTCTAGGATGGGACTACAGAAACCTCTCCATCTCCTCTTCTCCATGACATAGAGAAAGATGTTTTGTAGCTGATGGAGTAGAGCAATGAATGATGACAGAACAATTACATAGTTACATAGTTTGTGAGATTGAAAAAAGACATCAGTCCATCCAGTTCAACCTATGATGTGTGTGTGTGTGTTTGCTGCTAACCGTACATTGTATACCCCTGTATGTTGTGGTCTTTAAGGTGCCCATCTAATAGTTTTTTGAAACTATCGATGCTCCCTGCTGATACGACTGCTTGTGGAAGTAAATTCCACATCCTTACTGCTCTGACAGTGAAGAACCTGTTACGTATTTTAAGGTTAAACCGTTTTTCCTCTAGTTTTAGTGAGTGGCCACGTGTCTTATTGTATTCCCTTTCTCTGAATAGTTTGTTCCTTATGCTAGGGTCGCCAGTACAGTATTTGTACATTGATATCATATCCCCCCTCAAGCGTCTCTTCTCCAGAGAGAATAAGTTCAGTGCTTGTAGTCTTTCCTCATAGCTGATGCCCTCCATCCCCCTAATTATTTTTGTTGCCCTTCTCTGGACTCTCTCTAGTTCCAGCACATCCTTCGTGAGGACCGGTGCCCAGAACTGGACAGCATACTCCAGATATGGCGGGACCAGAGTCTTGTAGAGTGGGAGAATAATCTCTTTATTTCTGGAATGAATCCCCTTTTTTATACATGCCAGTATTCTGTTGGCTTTGCTTGCAGCGGCTTGGCATTGCATGCCACTGCCAAGCCTGTTGTCCACCAGTACCCCCAGGTCCTTTTCCATCTTAGATTCACCCAGAGGTTCCCCCCCCCTAGTGAGTAACTTGCTTTTCGTGTTTCTGACGCCCAAGTGCATTACTTTACATTTTTCAACATTGAACCTCATCTGCCATGTAGTTGCCCACCCCATTATTTTGTTCAGGTCCGCTTGTACGGTTTCCACATCCTGCATAGAAGATAATGGCATGCTTAGTTTAGTATCATCCGCAAATACTGAGATTGTGCTAGATATCCCCTCCTCTAGATCATTTATGAATAAATTAAACAGGATTGGTCCCAGGACAGAACCTTGGGGGACCCCACTTTCCACACCCACCCAATCCAAGTACTCCCCATTAATCACCACCCTTTGCCCTCTCCCCTGGAGCCAGTTCTCTATCCAGGTACTCACCCTATGGTCCATACCTACATTCCTTAGTTTGTACAGTAAGCGTTTATGGGGATTGGTGTCAAATGCCTTTGCAAAGTCCAGATACACCACATCCACAGGCTTACCTTTATCTAGGTGGCAGCTAACTTCATCGTAGAAGGTTAATAGATTGGTTTGGCAAGAACGATTTTTCATGAATCCATGCTGATTACTACTAATAATACAGTTTTCATTACTAAAGTCTTGTATGTGGTCCCTTGACATCCTCTCCAAAATCTTGCAGACTACTGATGTTAGGCTGACGGGCCTATAGTTAACCGGGATATATCTCGGGCCTTTTTTAAATATTGGTACCACGTTTGTTTTTTCTAATCAGCTGGCACCATACCCGTCTGTAGACTATCCTTAGAGATCAAGAATAATGGTCTGGCAATCACCTGGCTGAGCTCTTTAAGAACCCTCGGGTGCAAGCCATCCGGTCCCGATTATTTATTTATGTTACGTTTCTCTAGTTTAGTTCTAAGTCTATCTTCTGTTAGCCATGGCGGTACTTCCTGAGGTGTATTATTTAGTTTAGCATTCCAAGCTGTGTTAGTGTAGCCCCCCGATTCTTTTGTGAAGACTGAAGAGAAGAAATGATTTAGCACTTTCGCCTTCTCTCTGTCCTCTTTGGCCAGATTTCCTTCTTCCGCTATATGTCTCTTGTGTTCTATTTTAGCCACCTTGATTTCGTCTTTACAGTTCTTATTACACTTATTATAACAATGCCCTGTGTGGCTCTCTGCAGCAACTGAAAGCCAGTTTCTCCCCCTGTCCCTCCTGCCAGCTTTTAGCTATTGGGTGAGAGACATACCTTGCCGTATTTAGTGTGCTAGAATATGAATTGTTAAGGTTTTTGCTAGAGTAGGCAAAATATATGGGCTTGGCTAGCAGCCAAGCCTGTGTTTAATCTGCGTTAGGTGAGTGACTCAAGGAGGCTGGTGTGACTCACAGGCAGCAACTTTAATACCTCCCTCCACTTCTAGAAACATAGAGAAGATTCTGGAGGAATGGGAGTGGAGGTGAGGATAAGCTGTCAGGAGTATTCTGAGGGCCCTCACCAATCCCAAACAGATGGGTTGGCAGGGAGCAGACCCCCTCAAATACTCAGGGTCAGCCCAGCTGGGTCAGTGGAGTTCAGGTGGAAGATGGAGATGGAGTGTTAGGAGGCTGTTGGAGACCCTTAAGGGTAACCACTTAGTATGGGAGGGGTTGACCTCGGTTCTGGAAGGAACCCTTTTAACGACACACAAGGTGTCCTGACCAGAGGCACGGGAGCAGGAGAAGGACAGCAGGAGGAGAACACTGCCAGACAAATCTCCAGGAAAGAAGACAGCAAGATGAGCTGGTGAGTGTTACAGTCAGGGAGGACTATGAGGCAGCCTGAGAGGACTGGGTGCAAGCAGTCTGAGATGAATGCAGAGTCAGTCTGGGAGGACTGTGGGATCTTCACCAGAAGGGCTAGAGAAAGGGGAAGCTGCAGCTAGGTGGGCTGGCAAGGCCTGAGGAGGTGGTGCTGGGATCAGTAGCCACAGGAGGAAGACAGCGGGTACTAAGACTTTGCTACACTGCCAAAGAGGCCCGCGGTACATGCCTGTAAAGGGCATTTGCTACTAATCTGACTGAGCCCAATTGTTAGATCACCTAACAGTGTCCCAGCTGGTCCTGGGAGTTGTAGTGCTTCAAGCAAGTGTGCTGGAGGAAGCTGAGGAGTGTAAATAACTGTACAGAAGTTGCAAAAACACAAAAACAAAGCTGCAAGCACTGGTTTCTGACTACAGGGTGCTGTAGAAAATTGTGTGTGCCTGGCTGTGCAGGGTGGGGGATCTCTTATTGACCAGCAGCTCCTGCATGTTGGAAGAACAGCAAAGTTGCTTGTATACTGTGAAATTATATATGCATTATAGCTATCTATGCAGCAGGTGGCGCTGTGGCATTATGGTGTAATGTGCATGTAAATCTCTACTGTATTCTAACTCTTTTGTATGTTTCTGCTTCCTGTTCCATGTAAAGATATTATCTGTTTTTTCTCCATGAAAGTAAAGCTTTTTGCTTTATTCAAGAAGCTTCCAGCGCATCATTATAATACTCAGCCAACAGGTTATGGACCCAGGCACTGGAGAGAATACTACAAGTTAGTAAGTACTGTATACAAGTTGCTGAAAGATGGCAAGCGGTTCAGATGTAAAGTTTGCAATCACATAGCTGAACAATGCCAATTACTAGCTGTGGAAGTTCAAGCTAGAAATACTTCTCAGCAAGGATGACTTTTGGCAAGTGCTGAATACAGACAGACCCACAAACGGACAGATGGAGGAATGGGACAGAAAAGATAGACAGACAAAGACAACCATAAGCTTACTAGTGGAAGATGACCACCTTATCCACATAAGTACAGAGAAAATGGCCAAAGGTATGTGGACTTTATTACAAAAACTGCATGAGCGCGCAAGCCTAAAGAGCAAGCTGTTTCTGCTAAGAAAGCTGTACAAGATGAGGCTAGAAGAAGGCCAGCAAATGTGTGACTATGTGAAAGCTATGCTAGAAATCAGAGAGCAGCTGCGCCACTGAGAGACAAATACTGCTCTTATTAACACTTTAGAAATCAGACCTGAGCAGGAGCTAACGCTAGACTATGTCAAATGCAAATAAATTGATGAATATGACAGAAGAAAAGAAAACACACACCATGATGACAAAGCTCTTAAGATGTACAAAGACACAAAGCACAACAAAGAGCCTGTTTTTACTGTAAAAGGACAGGTCACTAAAAAAGGATTGTTCTATCTGGAAAGCCAAGCAGTGAAAACTCGAAAAGAAAGAGTCAAAGCAGCCACAAAGGAAACTGCAGACACTTCAAGGAGTTACACATTTAAAGTGACTCAGGTGTAACAAGCAACTTGGCTGGTGATGAGACCTTCTCCACAAACATTGATTACAGTGCAAAAGACAACATTTTCCTAGCAAATGGGAAAAACATCATCTCAAAATCTAAAGGCCAGGACTTCCTGAACTGCATTACACCACAAGGAGGCAAGCACAGTAGTATCCTTGTAAGAAAGTGCTGTATGTTCCAGGAACTAGAAGGCAGCCTCCTATCAGTGAAAAGTCTTGCAAATGCACAATTTACAATATTAAGCGATTCCTCGCAAAATGAAACCTGTATGATCACCTATACAAGCTCATCACCACACACCAGCAAGCCAATACAGTCGCTAATGACCTACACAGCAAATGTATTCACTTATGGCACAGGCAGCGGGGGCACAGAAGTTATGCAGGACATTATAAATAGAGGCTTATCAGAAGATTTGACAATAGCGCCTTGCAAAGTGCTCATGAAATGCAAGTGCTGTATTGAAGCAAAAGCTACATGTGCTGTATGCGGTCCAATGAAAACTCCCACGTCAGGTGGGAACAGATATCTACTTGACTTTCATTGATGACTTTTCAAGGTACACAACTGCTTATTTGATGAAACACAAGAATGAAACTTCAGAGAAACTGCAAGAGTTTGTTGCCATTTCTAGCAACAAATTCCAATGGAAACCAGGAATAATACGCACCGACAATGGGGGAGAATACATAAACAAAGAAGTGGCCTCATACCTGAAGAGACAAGGAATAGTACTTCAGAAAACCACACCATACACTCCTGAACAAAACGGTTTAACAGAAAGGAAAAATCACACTCTTATAGATATGTCTAGGTGCATGTTGTCAGATGCCAACCTACCTCAAAAGTACTGTGGAGAAGCAGTCATGACTGCAACCTACCCACAGAACAGACTACCCTCAAGAGCCATTAAAATTACTCCAAGCTGGAGAAAAGAGCCATAGAGGGCTTTCTAGTAGGCTACAGTGAGCAAACGAAGGGCTACAGAATCCTACACCCAAAGACTGACAAAATGACTGTAACGGATTCCCAATACTTCGACCAAGTATTTCCGTCTTAGGTCTCCCGAATCCCATGTGATGCAGTGACTATGGCCCCCAATTCCCCCCAAACATCAGTCCAAGCTCGATGAAGGGTAAAACAAACTAAAAAACACAGACTCTTTATTCAACAACTCACTTCCAATATATACAGTCTTAGGTGCTTGATTACATCATGCAAATGTATTGTAGACAGAACATAATTAACATACCTGGCCATCTGGACAGAACTAGGTGAATGACATTGCAGGCCCAGACAGGATTAGCATTATCATAATTGACTCAACAAACAACAAGCCCAAAACATAGCCAAATACGCATTCCTAGAAGTGTGAACACACACCACCTCTAAATAGATGAAAGCAGAAGACACAGGCTCACAGACTGCCCGTCTCCATTTTCAACACACCTTATTATAACTTAAGTGTCAATTCACATCCCCCCAGTATACCATAGCTGAGTCTTATGTCATTAGCATCTGTTTAGTCTCTCCTTGTGTGAAGTCCTTGGTTGTAGGCAGCTTAGGCCTAGAGTCTGTGTCGCTTGGGGTGACAGGGACTTGAATTCAAAATAACAGTACTCCAAGGGACCCCCAGCATACACCCCCACACAGAGCCGTGCTCGCCTACAAGCCAGGGCCCGTAGTCCGTGGGCAGGAGGCTGGCCTTCACACTCCTCCAGTAGCCTGTGGCGAACGTCCCAGCGAATGGGCGTTCGTCACAATGACAATAAGCCATAGTGTTTATTTTGATGAGGGCCCATCACCAGAAACACAGATCCCTGAAAGCTGTGAAGTGAATATACTCAGAACACCAGATGAAAGTCAACCTGTGCAGGAGTCAGAGCAAGAGGTGGAACTCACAGGGCCGCTGATAGGGGGGGACCACCAGCCCTCTTGTAGGGGGCCCGAGCACACGGGGGGCCCACACAGAGAGGGGGATTAGTGATGGACAACAAATACAGAAATCTTCCTCCAGCACCTGAATCTGATCTGTCCCTCTCCCTGCTATCAGCTTTTATCTGCTGAAAAAGAGACAGTCGTCCCTCACTAATCCCCCTCCCTGTGTGGCACTTATCTCTGCTCACGAGTTTATTTGTAAATTGTAACTTTGTTTCTTTCTCTCTGTCTCTCTGATCACTGAGCTCCAACTGCCCAGCCTGTATATTTTTCTCATCTTATCTTCTTTTTTATTTAACATTGTTTTTTTTTTTTTTTTTTTTTAGATTTAGCAGGAATTATGTGAGTTATGTTATATTTGTGTCTGCCAATAGTGATTTTGTTGTAATTTTAGCTAAATATATCTTTAATATTTTCTTGGGGGGGGCCCTGCCAGGTAGTCTGTACGGGGCCCCGCAATTTTTAACAGCAGCCCTGGAACTCACTATGCCTAAACCAGTTTCCCCACCAGATCCTGCTGAACTGCCGGAAATCAGAAGATCCACTCGGACTACAAAGGGGATACCACCCAGCAAGCTCTCATACACTTTCAAAACACCCAACATTCTTGAACCAACATCCTGGGAAGACATAGAAAAGCAGCAGAAGAAGAATTAAGGTAATTTTGGAAAATAAAACCTGGACACTCACAGAGCTCCCTCCTAACTGCAAAACTATAGGAAGTAAGTGGACTTTTAAAGTAAAGCCAGATGCAGAAGGGAATATGCAGAAATACAAAGTCAGATTAGTTGCCAAGGGTTACTCCCAGAAACTCAGTGAAGATTATGATGAAACATTCGCTCCCGTCGTAAAACACTCCATCATCAGAGCGCTTCTTAGCATTGCAGCCATTAAAACTGCTTTCCTATATGGAGACATTAAAGAAGAACTCTACATGGAGCAATCACCAGGGTTTGAACAAGGAGACCACCTTGTGTGTAAACTCCAGGAGAGCATTTACGGTTTTAAGCAATCTACAAGGATGTGGAATGCGAATGCGAATGAAGTACCTACTAGAGAGGGATTCTCAAGAAGTAAAGCAGACTCCTGTCTCTACTGCAGGAATCAAGAAGACAGATGGATATACATCCTTTTCTATGTCAATCAAATTATAACCTGTTTTGAACAAGAAGGGGGTCATAATCAGATAGTTCACAAGCTAAAAGAAAATTTGGAAATCAGGACTTTGTGCAGGCCACTCCTAATCTTTGTGGACAGCCTTCCCAGAAGAGATTAAACTGTTATAGCTGCAAAGGGTGGGCCAATTCAATATTGAACCCTATGGACTAAGATTGGGATGCCCTTAAAGTTCATGCGCGTGTAAAGACAAGTGCCCCCATCCTTTAGACAATATAGTGTTTATACACTGGAGATCAAAATGAGAGCACAACCTACAATTTCCTAAATTTCAAGGTCATTGCTCAGCCCTATTTGAAATGATCTAAACAGGAGTAAAAAAAACAGTTTTGGTAATAATAATACATGGGTTACATATATTTTGAAGCACAAAATAAAAAACTTCAATGAGATTTAAAAAAGAACATTGATGAAAAACACTTTCAGATACCTCCCAGTTATTGGTCCTAATCTGGCACCTTGTGCTAATTTGTTTGATTATCTGACAAACCCTATTTCTCTTACGTCCTCCGACAGTTGCCGTCCACTCATACAGTCTTCACCAATGGGGTATTGACTTCCTCTCCTTAGGAGTAGCTAGGCAAAAGACTTGTTAAAACAAAAGCATTTACGTAGACACACCAATAGGGGCTGTCCCACTGGTCCAATACCCCCCTGCAATAGCCAACCCACTTCAGTTTGTCTTCTGCCTAGGTCAGGAGTAGTCAGGCTTCCCTGTGCTGGGGCTACAGTCTCAGCCTTCTTCTTTCATTTTATAATTTTGTTTTCTGAAAAGTTTCATTTTTTCTTTGCTTTGCTAGCTGTTTATTTTGTCAGCTTTTAGTTAGTCGGATCTTCGGATGAAGATGGAGTTTGCGGAGCTGGGAATCGGACTGGTCGTCCTGGTTATCCAGGACAGAGGATCAGATGGAATCCCAGCCCGCCATCGAGCGTTTAGCAGGCTATGTGTTCGCCTTGGCCTCGCAAACGACCCATCCCTGTCCCCAGGGATGCAGCCTTGTGAGGTGGCTACCTCACCGGACACATGCACGGTTCGTCCGTGCACTCCTGGTGTCCTGCGTTTTTGGCTGGCGGCACTCCCCTGCCATCTGAGGGTGGGCGGTTTTCCGTTTATTATGAGGCACCCCACGCCATCGGGTACAGGCAAGTACACTCTGTGTGGGGCCTCTGTCTGGGGTCGGCAGTCCTCTGTGTCTGTGGTGTCCCCTGTGTCTGTGTGTTTTTGGGCAGCCTGATCCTGGTCCCTGCGGGGGTTTTTTCTCTCACAGCCTGCACTGTGTGGGGTTTGGGGGATCCCTCTCCTGTGTCACTAAGGCGCTTGGAGGTACAGACTAGTGTGGCGACCGCTGCAGGGTTAAAAAACCACCGGTCCGCCATTTTAGGTGTAGGCAGCATGTTTGGCTTCACTGTGGGTGCTTGTATAGCATTGTGTGTAGTGTCTTTTGGCGCCTTACGACGCCATCTTGTGTGTGGCAATGATCGTTCAGAGCACATGTCGGTGGCCATTTTGCCGAAGCCTTCCATTGCTTTGCATAGGCATTCATGTTTCCTTAGCCTGCAGCCTCTGTTCAGTCTCTGCGGCCATTTTATAATTTTCTTTTCTTTTCCTCCATTGTGCAATCTTCCTGGCTCAGTTTGTCCCTGCGGGGGGTCTGTGTTCCACAGCCTTTGTAGCGGTGTTCTGCGGGGGTCCGCGGCGCTCTTAACGGGCCAGTACCTCAAAAAATAAAAAATAAATAAATAAAAAACTTTTTTTGCAATGGAATCCCAGGACAGGACATTTCCTCCAGCTTTGGTGGGGGATTCCAGTTCTTCTGAATCCTCTACTCTGACGAATTTGGCTGCTGTTGTGGCGACTTTGGTGTCCAAAATGGATGTGCTGATGTCTGAACGTGCTGCTAGAAAAAGGCCTAGGATTTCCTTTTCTTCTGATTCTGAATGTGCCATGGTTGCTGTAGGTAGCGTGCCCCTTTCAGGGTCTCGCTCTTCTCAGGACCCGCAAGAGACTGAGGGGGAGGCGGAGGTTACAGGGGTGGAGGTTCCCCCCCCTGGGACGCCGGAGGAACGCGTGGCTATGGATGCGCTGATTTCTGCCATTAAAGGAACACTACATTTAGAGGATGAGCCCAATCCTCCGGGCATTGTGTCCTCTTTTGGTACACACAGGACCCGCAAGACGTCGCAGGTTTTTCCCTGCCCCGCTGAGTTTCATCACACCGTGAATGAACAATGGCGCAATTTAAAACACACCTTCATGGTGCCTAAGAGGTTTCAACTTCTCTATCCTTTTGAGTCCACCACGGTTGCATGCTGGTGTGTGGCTCCTCAAGTGGATCACACTGTAGCCAGGTTGAACAAGGCTACACTGGTTCCTACCGAAGATTCTCCGGTATTTAGGGATCCTACAGATAGGCGGCTGGAGTCGCTTGCCCGCCACACCTATGTGGTGGCGGGTTCCATGCTCAGGCCTATTTTCGCCTCTGTCATGGCGGCTCAGGCTGTGGCAGATTGGACCAAGGTGCTCAGACGCACACTCGTGGCTGATTCTACCCCTCCCGCTACCGTTGAGATGGTGGACCAGATTTATCAAGGGGTCATGTATTTGTGCAATGCGGCCTTAAATGAGGCCCCTTTAGCTGAGCGCCTGTCCAGTGTCGGCTAATATGGTTGAAGAGCTGGTCGGCTGGCCAGAAATCTAGGAGGTGGTGGCTGAACTTCCCTATGCACCCTGGATGAATTGGTTAAGGGAGTCACTGGGGGCAAGAGTACACTGCTGCCCCAGAATCCTAAGGGCAAGTTTTTCTGCGGTAAGCGGGGTCCCGCCTTTAAACCTAATCAGGGTTCCTTTCGTGCCTTCAAGTCACAGTACAAGGGGAAACCCTTCAAGGGCCAGGGTGGCCAGAGAAAGCCCTGGGCCGGCAAACAAAAATCCGGCCAAGCTGGTGCGGCGGCTCAGTCCGCCTCTGCCTGAAGGGGCGCCCTCACCCATTTCAGGGGTGGGGGGACGTTTGCACGGTTTCCTCCAACCTTGGCTGCTCCGAGTTCAGGACAGGTGGGTTCAGGAAATCGTTCCATCAGGATACAAGATCGAATTTCTTTCACGGCCGGCGGACAGATTCTTTCCCTCAAATCTTCATTTGACCCCAGAGCGGTTACAAGACCTGCATCAAGCGGTGCAGGATCTCCTCGCTTAGGGGGTGGTTGTCCCGGTGCCTCATCAGGACAGGTTTTGGGAGTTTTACTCAAATCTGTTCACTGTGCCCAGAAAGGAGGGCAAAGTGCATCCGATTCTGGACTTGAAAGCTCTGAAACGCTTCGTGCGCGTTGGAAAATTCCGCATGGAATCGCTCCGCTCGGTGGTGGCCTCTCTGAGTCCGAGAGAATTCCTGGCCTCTATCGACCTGAAGGATGCGTATCTGCACATCCCCATATTCGTGGGTCATCAGAGGTACCTCCGATTCGCTATCACAGAGGAACACTATCAGTTTGTGGCGTTACCTTTCGGTCTCGCTTCGGCTCCAAGGGTCTTTACCAAAGTGTTGGCGCCTGTTCTGGGCCTGTTGCGGGCACAGGGCATTGCGGTCTTGGGATATCTGGACGATCTCCTGTTAAGATCGAGTGCCAGTCAGAGCCTGTTGCACGATCTGTCCACTACGGTCCAGACGCTCCAGGAATTCGGTTGGACCATCAACGATCAGAAGTCGACCTTGTCTCCTTCGGTTCGTCTCCCATATTTGGGAATGGTCCTGGACTCTGCTCAGGCAAAGGTGTTCTTGCCAGAGGACACGCTCCGGACCCTGCAATCCGAGGTCAGGTCCCTCAGGGACAACGAGTCATCGTCACTCAGGACCTGTATGCGGTCCCTGGGGTTGATGGTGTCAGCCTTCGGGGCGATACCGTTTGCACAGTTTCACACGCGATCTCTCCAAGCGGAGATCCTGGCCAGGTGGGACAGGCATCCTCAGTCCTTGGACCTGAGAGTGTCTCTGAGTCCCCAAACCAGAATGAATCTCTTGTGGTGGCTTCAGTCCCCGGCTGTTTCGAAAGGAAAGTCCTTCCGGCCTTTGCTATGGACGGTGATTGCCACGGATGCCAGCCTATCGGGATGGGGTGGCGTCCTAGGCAACCTGTCTGTCCAGGGCACTTGGTCGGAGGAGGAATCCTCCCTTCCGATAAACATATTGGAATTGAGAGCGATCAGGCTGTGCCTGCTCCACTGGTCGGATCGTCTTCAGGGCCGTCCTGTACGGGCGCAGACGGACAACGCCACTGCGGTGGCATACATCAACCACCAAGGGGGCACAGTATTCTGTCTTGGGCCGAGACTCATGTCCCGGCGATATCGGCAGTTCACATTCCGGGTGTGGAGAATTGGCAGGCCGATTATCTGAGCCGCCAGACCCTGGACCAGGGGGAATGGCCCCTGCACCCGGAGGTGTTTCAGATGCTGTGTGCGAAGTGGGGATCCCCGGATGTGGATCTGTTCGCGTCTCAGCTAAACCACAAGGTGGAAAGGTTCGTGGCAAGAACGCGTGATCCTCTGGCAGATGCCTTGGATGCGCTGGTGGAGTCTTGGCATCAGTATCCTTTCCTCCGATTCAGTTGTTGTCCAGGTTCCTTTGCAGGTTGGCCTCGGAACCATCATTGGTGATTCTGGTGGCGCCGGACTGGCCACGCCGGTCCTGGTACGCGGACATCGTTCACCTGGCCGTCGAACCTCCATGACGGCTGCCAATTGCGAGAAGATCTGCTGTCTCAGGGACCGATCTTCCATCCTGCTTTACAGTCGCTGGCTTTAACGGCATGGCTGTTGAAAGCTAGGTCCTGAGAGACAGGGGTCTCTCCTCAGAGGTAATTCCTACCTTAATCGAGGCTCGAAAAGCCTCGTCTGGTAAGATTTATTACTGGACATGGAAAGCTTATTTTGCCTGGTGTGAGTCCAGGGGTTTCTCTCCTCGTTCATACTCGGTGGCGAGAGTGTTGGCTTTCCTCCAGTCTGGTGTGGACCAGCGCCTAGCGTTGGCCACGATTAAGGGCCAGGTATCTGCACTGGCTGTTCTTTTCCAGCGCCCTGTGGCGTCTCATTCCTTGATTCGCACCTTTTTTCAAGGTGTGTGTCACTTGGCCCCTCCTTGAAGGGAGCCCTTGCCTCCATGAGACTTGAACTTGGTTCTCTCCGTGTTACAACGTTCCCCGTTTGAAAACATCAGGGACATTTCGTTACCTCTGCTGTCTAAAAAGGTTGCTTTTCTGGTAGCGATCACTTCTGCTCGCAGAGTGTCGGAGTTGGCGGCGTTGTCTTGCCGCTCCCCTTACCTGGTGGTTCATAGGGATAAGGTGGTCTTGCGACCTAACCCGTCCTTTCTTCCAAAGGTGGTTTCGGATTTCCAACTCAAAGGGGACATTGTTTTACCTTCGCTTTGTGCGAATCCTAAGCATCCTAAGGAGATTGCCTTGCATTCTTTGGATGTTGTCAGGGCGATCAGGGTTTACCTATCGTCGACTGAATCCTTTCGCAAATCAGATTCTCTCTTTGTCCTTCCTGAGGGACCTCGGAAGGGTATGGTTGCATCTGCGGCGACCATTGCAAAATGGATCAGAGAGACAATTGTTCAGGCCTATTCGTTGAAGGAACGGGTACCGCCCTTTCCTGTCAAGGCGCATTCTACCAGAAGTGCGTCCTGGGCTTTCCGGCATCAGGCCTCAGTGGCCCAGGTGTGCAATGCTGCGACTTGGTCGTCAGTGCACACCTTTTCAAAATTCTACAAAATTGATGTACTGGCATCAGCTGATGCCTCCTTTGGCCGCAAAGTTCTCTGTGCGGCAGTACCGTAGGGGACCCTGGTTTTGTTACAGGTCCCTGGCTGTTGGGGTTTGTTTATCCCCTTGGTTATTTGCTTTCCTGGGTTGTTGCTCCTGTTGAGCTTTTTCATTGCCCAGTAGGTTGCCTTGCTGTTCATGTAAGGTTCCTTTCTCTGATGTGGGTACTGCGTTGCCTTTTCTGACGGTTGCGTTTCCCACCCCTCATGTCTACACTGCTTTGGGACATCCCCATTGGTGAAGACTGTATGAGTGGGCGGCGACTGTCGGAGGACGTAAGAGAAAACTGAATTTTTGTAAAATCTTACCGTAAAATTCCTTTCTCTGAGTCCTCCGACAGTCGCCGCCCCCGCCCCTCTTTTGGGGTTTTTATACACTTAACTGCTTGCTACCAAACTGAAGTGGGTTGGCTATTGCAGGGGGGTATTGGACCAGTGGGACAGCCCCCATGGGTGTGTCTATGTAATTGCTTTTGTTTTAACAAATCTTTTGCCTAGCTACTCCTAAGGAGAGGAAGTCAATACCCCATTGGTGAAGACTGTATGAGTGGGCGGCGACTGTCGGAGGACTCAGAGAAAGGAATTTTACGGTAAGATTTTACAAAAATTCCGTTTTAACTGACAGCCTAACTTTCCAACTTTCACTGACTTTGCAAGATGGTGAACATAAAGTGACTGAAACCCTCCGGCAGCATGTTGTCCAGATGAAGGTCAAAGGGATGACCCTTTTAACCATAGCAAGAGAAGTATATTGTTCCAAATCTGTAATTTCTAGAATATTGCATCTTACAATGTCACAAACTCATAATTCCCCCGAGAAGGCTGGTCGCCCACGAAAGACGAGGACAGGAAAATGCGGAGAATATCAATGGGCAATAAGTTCAACACTGCAGCTGCGATCGCTCGCCAGTTCAGCGTTTAACAGACTAAGAATCTGTCTCGTCATACAGTGTCTCTCCATATAAGAGAACTTAGAGTGAAAGCCCACTCTGCAGTGACCAAACCTCTCATTAACAGAAAGAATCGAAAGGCTAAATTAACCTTTGCTGAGGAGCATGTTGTGTGGACAGAGGCAAACTGGTCCAAAGTTCACTTTAGTGATGAAAGCAAGTTTAATTAATTTGGGTCCGATGTGAAACATTATGTTTGTTGTCAAACTTGGCAAAGACTGAACCCAAAGTGTGTGAAGAAGTCAGTGAAAGGTGGAGGGGAACGCGTCATGGTTTGGGGGATGTTTTCTGCAGCAGTGGGCTACATGGCAGAGTGAATGCAAATGTTTATCAGAACCTTCTTCAACAACATGCGCTTCCTTCCCAGCATTCATCACCCAATCATCCAGCAATTTCCATGCACGACAATGTCCCCAGTCATACAGCAAAACAGGTAAAGCAGTTCCTTTAAGCTGAAAACATTAAAATAATGAATAGGCCAACCCAGAGTCTTGATCTAAATCCAATAGATAACCTCTGGAAAAACCTTGGTGACAAAGTTATGGCCAAGACACACACTACAGTCGCCGAACTGTGGAAGAGACTGGAAGAAGAGTGGAACAAAATCACACCAGAGCAATGTGGGAGACTAGTTATGTCCTGTGCAAAGCAGATATGCTGAAGTCATTCAAAGCAAAGTCCTCCCCACTTCCTACTACAGTAATTGATTGTTGTAACCTTTAGAAATGTTAGTTGTAATCTTTCTCTCTGCTACAGTCATCGCTGTTCTCTAATTTTCATCATTGTGTATTCTACAAAAAAGGTTTTTTGAAAAACACTGTTCTATTACCATGGTATCGCAACAACAAAAATTCCATCAAATGTTTAGCAATGAAGATTACATTATGTCTGAAAAAAAAAGAAAAAAAGAAAAGTGCTCATAAATTGTTCTCGAATTTTGATCTCCAGTGTATGTGTGTATATATATATATATATATATATATATATATATATATACAGTATCTCACAAAAGTGAGTACTCCTCTCACATTTTTGTAAATATTTTATTATATCTTTTCACGTGACAACACTGAAGAAAGGACACTTTGCTACAATGTAAAGTAGTGAGTGTACAGCTTGTATAACAGTGTAAATTTGCAGTCCCCTCAAAATAACTCAACACACAGCCATTAGAGCCCATTCACACTGATCCGACTTGGACCGCGACTTTTCAGCCTGACAAGTCGCGGTCCTTCGTGCTCCCATTGTTCGGTACAGGAACCGTTCTAATAGGAGCGACACAAGTCGCTCCGACTTAGAAAAAGGGTCCTGTACTACTTCGGGGCGACCTGGAGCGACTTGCATAGACATTCATTTTATGAAGTCCGTGCAAGTCGCGCCGAAGTCGCGGTGCACGCGACTTCACAGGTCGCCCCCGAAGTCATGCCGCTGCAGTGTGAACCGGCACTTAATGTCTAAACCGCTGACAACAAAAGTGAATACACCCCTAAGTGAAAATGGCCAAATTGGGCCCAAAGTGTCAATATTTTGTGTGGCCACCATTATTTTCCAGCACTGCCTTAACCCTCTTGGGCATGGAGTTCACCAGAGCTTCACAGGTTGCCACTGGAGTCCTCTTCCCCTCCTCCATGATGACATTGATAATCTGGTGGATGTTAGAGACCTTGCGCTCCTCCACCTTCCATTTGAGGATGCCCCACAGATGCTCAATAGGGTTTAGGTCTGGAGACATGCTTGGCCAGTCCATCACCTTTACCCTCAGCTTCTTTAGCAAGGCAGTGGTCACCTTGAAGGTGTGTTTGGGGTTGTTATCATGTTGCAATACTGCCCTGCAGCTTAGTATCTGAAGGGAGGGGGATCATGCTCTGCTTCAGTATGTCACAGTACATGTTGGCATTTATGGTTCCCTCAATAAACTGTAGCTCCCCAGTGCCGGTAGCACTCATGCAGCCCCAGACAATGATACTCCCACCACCATGCTTGACTGTAGGCAAGACACACTTGTCTTTGTACTCCTCACCTGGTTGCCGTCACACACGCTTGACACCATCTGTGCCAAATTAGTTTATCTTGGTCTCATCAGACCGCAGGACATGGTTCCAGTAATCCATGTCCTTAGTCTGCTTCAGCAAACTGTTTGCGGGCTTTCTTGTGCATCATCTTTAGAAGAGGCTTCCTTCTGAGACGACAGCCATGCAGACCAATTTGATGTAGTGTGCAGCGTATGGTCTGAGCACTGACAGGCTGACTCCCCACCCCTTTAACCTCTGCAGCAATGCTGGCAGCACTCATATGTCTATTTCCCAAAACAACCTTTGGATATGACGCTGAGCATGTGCACTCAACTTCATTGGTCAACAATGGCAAGGCCTGTTCTGAGTGGAACCTGTCCTGTTAAACCGCTATATGGTCTTGGCCACCATGCTGCAGCTCAGTTTCAGGGTCTTGGCAATCTTCTTATAGCCTCGGCCATCTTTATGTAGAGCAACAATTCTTTTTCTCAGATTCTCAGAGAGTTCTTTGCTATGAGGTGCCATGTTGAATTTCCAGTGACCAGTATGAGAGAGTGAGAGCGATAACATCAAATTTAGCACACCTGGTCCCCATTCCACCTGAGACCTTGTAACGTGAACAAGTGACATGACACCGGGAGGGAAAATGGCTAATTGAGCCCATTTTGGACATTTTCACTTAGGGGTGTACTCTCGTTTCTTGCCAGCGGTTTAGACATTAATGGTTGTGTGTTGAGTTATTTTGAGGGGACAGCAAATTTACACTGTTATACAAGCTGTACACTCACTACTTTACATTGTAGCGGGGTGTCATTTCTTCAGTGTTGTCACATGAAAAGATAGAATAAAATGTGACGGGTGTACTCATTTTCTTGAGATACTGTATATATATATATATATATATATATATATATATATATATACATTTTTCTTTTCTTCATTGGGATCTACATGATGTCATTGTGGATTCGGTCAGTACCCGGAACTCGAGTGATTGATAACAAAGCAATATCCAATGAAACATTTTTGTTCTGTAGTGGATATATCATTACAACTGAGTAGGAAGGGTAGATTCACTTACTATCTGGTATTGATGGGGTACAACCATTTCCATCACAGCAACTTACACCCATCGAGATCTTGGTGTTGGATACAGTCATTGAACCAGTGATATTACACTTGCTTGCAGAAACCCAAGATCGGATGACTTGGTATGACTTTACTCCATCTGAAAAATTATTAAAAGTTCTCTAAAACATTGACAGAAACAACGCAAGCTTAAGCCCCCATTCACACTGGGGCGACGCTACTTCGCACCGCGACCTCCGAGTTCGCGGTGCGAGCAACGCGCCGCTACCTCGGAGCGGCCGCCACGGACTTCGTAACATTGAAGTCTATGGCGGTCGCCTCCTGGTCGCCCCAAAGAAGCTCCGAACCCTTTTTCTGAGTCGGAGCGACTTGTGTCGCTCCTATCAGAACGGGTCCGCAGCTTCCCTATGGGAGGCGACCTGTGAGGCGACCAGGTCGCCTCACAGGTCGCCCCAGTGTGAACGGGGGCTTATGGTCTTCCAAAGTTGCTCAAAGTAGTATTAAAGGTTTGGCTTTAAAAAAAAACAAAAACAAACAAATATGCTTACCTGCTCTGTTCAGTGGTTTTGCACAGAGCAGCCCAGATCCTCCTCCTCTCGGGTTCCCTGCTGGGCTCCAGGCTCCTCCCCCTTAACCAGTGCCCACAGTAGTAAGCTGCTTGCTATGGTGATACTGCTGTGTGCTCACTCTCAAGCCCTGCTCTGTGCATCCATAAGACCCATAGAGCCGCTTGCCTCCGCTTCCAATGGCTCCCACTGCTGTCTCAGCTAATATCGAGAGGGAGTCCCAGGACAGCCGAGGCTCTTGTGCACATCGTTGGAATCAAGAGGGGGCTCAGGTAAGTATTAAGAGTGGCTGCTGCACACAGAAGGTTTTTTTTCCACCTTTGTGCCTATTAATGTGTAAATGTAACACTTCCAGATACAGAGATCACAGTCCCCCCCCCCCCCCAAACAATGTTTTCATCGACCTTTCTCTAAATAAGAATGGCACCATCTTTATTCAGGCATCATCCAGGGACTCCCACCGCCACTGGGACAGCCATTTTTTTACTGAGAAGCCAATGTGTGCCTGCCTATGCTGTAGTGTTGGCAGTTCCTGCAATGTATGTTAAACTCAGGAGTCTGCATTCACTATGTCTGGTCTCCCACAGTACAGATGTAATGGGTGTCTCGCACCCTCCGCGCCATGCCAAGCTCACTGAAGGAGAGAATGCCTGCAGCTCCTGCAGGGGATTTCTCCCTCCTCCTTCTCCTCACTGACATTGACTCTGTTTGTTCTGCTCCCTCCCCTGCATCCTCAATGGCAAGGAGAAGAGAGACAATCAGCAGCAATCAGCAAAGCATTCTGGGGCATGTAGTCCCCATCAAAAATGGCTCCATAGCCTTATATGGGAACAGAACTACACACCCCAGGGTTCTCTGGAGGAGACGAAGCATCCGTCTTGTCTACTAAGCAGTTCAGTTCACCACGAGGCAGGAGAAGAGACTGGATGCAAGAGAGAGGTGCTATCTCCCCGGTCAGCCCACCACGTTTTTCCAGACATCCAGCCTGGGAGATGGGGATTCCTGGGTGCATATCCGGGGGCACCTGCATCGTCTGTGTGAAGTGCTCAAGGGTGAGGTGACCAGTTGGAATGCCAGAAGAGCCTGCCTATCCCAGGACGTTTGGTTTGGGCCTTGACTGCAGGATTGGTGGGAGGGCACTTGCCCAATCCTCCCTAAGCCAGAACACCGAACTACTGTTGTTGCTCTGCCTCACTTGATTAGGAGAATCTGTGATGCTGATACACTCTATTTGGCAGTGATAGTATCTGCCTGATTTAACTGAAGATTATCCACACCATTCGAGTCCCTTCCAGTGGCGGCTGGTGCATTGGGGGCGCAGGGGCACCGCCCCCCCTATCCATGAGTCCGGCCCCCTAATCTACATGCGGGGAGCCGGACGCATGGACTTCAATGGGGCTTTTTTTTTTTTTTTTTAGCCAAGTGATTAGAGCCAAAGGCTCTAATAGGCTAAAAAAAAGGGTGGGCTCGGGGCGCAGAGCACTGCGCCTTGAGCCCACCCAGTTGTGTGACACTAGCAAATGAAAATTCGCTATTGTCACATGGATCCTCCTCCTGGCCAATCAAGAAGCGGGTCCTGAGACCTGTTTCCCGATTGGCCGAAAGGAGAAGCCATTCCATTGGGCATGGAGGAGGAGGGAGGAGACGCAGAAGATGGGGAAGAAGCCGCCGTCGCCTGCTGCTGCAGATAGGTGAGTGAGCCGGGGGTCCTGTACTGTCATGCTGGGGGGGTCCTGTACTGTCATGCCGTGGTCGGGGGGTGTGCGGCCTTGTGTGGTCCGGGGGGGGGGTGTTGTGTGTTGTCCGTCTGCCGCCCCCCCCCCCCCCCGGACCACACCAGGCCACATACCCCCCGACCACAGCATGACAGAGCATGACAGTACAGGAACCCCCCCCCCCCGGCCCATGGAGCACCAGCCGCCACTGGTCTCTTCTATCTACCAAGCCTTCTTTGGATGTACTCTGTTCTCTCCACACAAGAAAGACAGCAAATGCACCACCATAAAGTCATCTAAAGTCTGATGGGCCCTGTCTACATTTGGGACTCTAGTCATTATATGAGCGGGTTTAAGTTGTGGGTTAATTCAGTGCACTGAATCAGGTATTGTGTTTAACCACTTCCCGCCCGCTTACGTTATATTTACTGCGGCAGCCTGGCTCATACAGGCAAAACGATGTAGGTCTACTTCGCTCACCTGGGAGGAGCTAGGGGGCAAGCGCGTGCTGTCGGTGGGATGCTCCCACCCCCGATCGTCAGCGGGGAAGCTGATGTGTGTGTCCAATTGCCGCCTGACACCGGTGATCGCTCCCCGCTGAGAGAGAATGACGGTCGGCTGTTGTAAACAACAGCCGGCCGTCCTTCTCCCTGAAATGATCACAGAGCTCATGTGATCCTTCTATATAGGATCACATGTCTCTATGGTCATCTCAGAAGCCCAACCCCCATACAGTTAGAATCACTCCCCTAGGGTCACATTTAACCCCTTGATCACCTATACTGTTAACCCCTTCCCTGCCAGTGTCATTATTACAGTAACAGTGCATATTTTTAGCACTGATTACTGTAGTAATGTCACTGGTACCCCCAAAGGTGTCAAAAATGTCAGTCAGGGGTCCAATCTGTCCACCGCAATGTCGAAGTCCCGCAAAAAAAATTGCAGATCGCCGCCATTACTATTAAAAAAAAACCAATAAAAATTACATAAATCTTTCCCGTAGTTAGTAGACGCGATAAATTTTGAACAAACCAATCAAAATACGCTTATTGCGATTTTTTTTTTTTTTTTTTTTTACCAAAAATATGTAGCAGAAAACAAATTGGCCTAAAATGTTAAAAAAAAAATTTCTTTGGGGAATGTTATTTAGCAGAATGTGAAAAATATATATATATATATATATATATATATATATATATATTTTTTTTTTTAAATTGTCGCTCTTTCTTTGTTTATAACGCAAAAAATAAAAAATCGCACAGGTGATCAAATACCACTAAAAGAAAGCTCTATTTGTGGGGAAAAAAGGACTTTAATTTTATTTGGGTACAGCGTCGCACGACCGCGCAATTGTCCGTTAAAGTAACGCAGTGCCGAATCACAAAATAGGGCCTGGTCATTAAGGGGGCAAATCCTTCCGGTCTTAAAGTGGTTAAGCTGGTCATTTGGGACTGTGATGCTGGTGTGAAGAAGGGAGAGAACTGACATACAAAGATCATTCCTCTGCCCTCCTCCTGCCTGGACTCATATAGCCCAATCCAAGTAGAGTTGGCAGTTAGTCGTCTCTTTTCCTCCTTAACCACTTCTGGACCTGAATGATTTTCCCCCTTAATGACCAGGCCATATTTTACGATTCGGCACTGCATTAATTTAACGGACAATTGCAAGGTCATGCAACGCTGTACCCAAAATACATTTATGTCCTTTATTTCCCACAAATAGAACTTTCTTTTGGTGGTATTTGATCACCTGTGCAATTTTTATTTTTTGCGCTATAAACAAAAAAAGAATGACAATCTTGAAAAAAAAAAAAAAACAATATTTTTCACATTCTGCTATATAACATCCCCCCCCCCCCAAAAAAAAAATGTAAAAATCAAAATTTTTTAACATTTTAGGCCAATTTGTTTTCTGCTACATATTTTTGGTAAAACAATCGCAAGCATATTTTGATTGGTTTGCGCAAAAGTTATCTCGTTTACTAACTACGGGAAAGATTTATGTCATTTTTAATGTTTTTTTTTTATGTAATGGCAGCGATTTGCGATTGTTTGTCGGCGGACAGATCGGACCCCTAACTGACATTTTTGACACTTTTGGGGGGACCAATGACATTACTACAGCAATCAGTGATAAAAATATGCACTGTTACTGTACTAATGACACTGGCAGGGAAGGGGTTAACAGTATAGGTGATTAAGGGGTAAAATTGTTGCCTAGGGTAGTGATTCTAACTGTGGGGGGCGTGGCTTGTGAAATGACCATAGAGACCTGTGATCCTATATAGAAGGATCACAGGCGCTCTGTGATCATTCCAGGGAGAAGGGCGGTCGGCTGTGTTTACAACTGCCGACCGTCCTTCTCTCTCTGCAGGGAGCGATCGTGGGTGTCAGGCGGCAATCAGAGCCTCCTGCCCCCGTGCATCGGCTTCCCCGCTGCCGAGTGGGGGGCGGGAGCGCGCCCCCTAGCTGCAGGCGTATGACTGACGTAGCTCTACGTCCGTTTGCGGACGAAAGGTTATGTGCGTGTAAAGGCGTCCCAATACTTTTGTCAATACAGTATATGTGTTATACACAATAAAAAATTATTTATCACTACCTAAAAAATAAAAAAGCGATAAGCACTTTATTTGGGGGTTATTATCTAAGGCTCCGGTCACATTTTGTGGCTTCCCAATACTTTTGATAATACAGTGTAGAGTTATTATTATGCAGGCTGACAAAATAATATTCAAAAATTTTTATTTAGCCCCTCCTGATTTTTAGATGTGTGCACAGAAGCAGGGAAGTTTACAGATTAGAGCTGAGTGCAAACCAAAAGAAAAAAAAAAAATATATATATATATTTCTTACTTATGGTGGCTATCTGGTAAGCGGACGCACATCTGGAATTAGGAGGGATTACACTTAATGAGGCGTTACATGTTGGGGAGTTGTAGGATTGGCAGATGACACATGAGGTGCCTAAAATACAAAATAATCACATTAAAGACAAACTCCAAAACTGAAAACTGATAAGCTCTCTGTCACTCTGCTCTCTCCTCCTTTCAGCATGTCCTTTGCACTGCAGTGCATCTGATTGGCTGCTTATTTATTTATCCTCTCCCAGTATAAGGCTGATACCTACCCTTTTTCCTTCCGAAAATAAGACAGTGTCTTATATTAATTTTTGCTCCCAAAGATGCGCTGGGTCTTATTTTCAGGGGATGTCTTATTTTTCCATGAAGAAGAACACGATACACATTTATTGTTGAACAAAAAAAAAAAAGGAAATGCATTACCTGTATATGGTACGGTAGTTGTCATCACAAACCAGCAAATGACATCCTCCTGTGTCATTTTGATCCCCCCTCCCCTCTGATCCTCCTGTGTCATTTTGATCCCCCCTCCCCTCTAATCCTCCTGTGTCATTTTGATCCCCCCTCCCCTCTGATCCTCCTGTGTCATTTTGATCCCCCCTCCCCTCTAATCCTCCTGTGTCATTTTGATCCCCCCTCCCCTCTGATCCTCCTGTGTCATTTTGATCCCCCTCCCCCTCTGATCCTCCTGTGTCATTTTGATCCCCCTTCCCCCTCTGATCCTCCTGTGTCATTTTGATCCCCCTTCCCCCTCTGATCCTCCTGTGTCATTTTGATCCCCTCTCCCCTCTGATCCTCCTGTGTCATTTTGATCCCCCTTCCCCCTCTGATCCTCCTGTGTCATTTTGATCCCCCTTCCCCCTCTGATCCTCCTGTGTCATTTTGATCCCCTCTCCCCTCTGATCCTCCTGTGTCATTTTGATCCCCCCTCCCCTCTGATCCTCCTGCGTCATTTTGATCCCCTCTCCCCTCTGATCCTCCTGTGTCATTTTGATCCCCCTTCCCCCTCTGATCCTCCTGTGTCATTTTGATCCCCCTTCCCCCTCTGATCCTCCTGTGTCATTTTGATCCCCTCTCCCCTCTGATCCTCCTGCGTCATTTTGATCCCCTCTCCCCTCTGATCCTCCTGTGTCATTTTGATCCCCCTTCCCCCTCTGATCCTCCTGTGTCATTTTGATCCCCCTTCCCCCTCTGATCCTCCTGTGTCATTTTGATCCCCTCTCCCCTCTGATCCTCCTGTGTCATTTTGATCCCCCTTCCCCCTCTGATCCTCCTGTGTCATTTTGATCCCCCTTCCCCTCTGATCCTCCTGTGTCATTTTGATCCCCCCTCCCCTCTAATCCTCCTGTGTCATTTTGATCCCCCCTCCCCTCTGATCCTCCTGTGTCATTTTGATCCCCCCTCCCCCTCTGATCCTCCTGTGTCATTTTGATCCCCCTTCCCCCTCTGATCCTCCTGTGTCATTTTGATCCCCATTCCCCCTCTGATCCTCCTGTGTCATTTTGATCCCCTCTCCGCTCTGATCCTCCTGTGTCATTTTGATCCCCCTTCCCCCTCTGATCCTCCTGTATCATTTTGATCCCCTCTCCCCTCTGATCCTCCTGTGTCATTTTGATCCCCCCTCCCCTCTGATCCTCCTGCGTCATTTTGATCCCCTCTCCCCTCTGATCCTCCTGTGTCATTTTGATCCCCCTTCCCCCTCTGATCCTCCTGTGTCATTTTGATCCCCCTTCCCCCTCTGATCCTCCTGTGTCATTTTGATCCCCTCTCCCCTCTGATCCTCCTGCGTCATTTTGATCCCCTCTCCCCTCTGATCCTCCTGTGTCATTTTGATCCCCCCTCCCCTCTGATCCTCCTGTGTCATTTTGATCCCCCCTCCCCCTCTGATCCTCCTGTGTCATTTTGATCCCCTCTCCCCTCTGATCCTCCTGTGTCATTTTGATCCCCCTTCCCCCTCTGATCCTCCTGTGTCATTTTGATCCCCCATCCCCTCTGATCCTCCTGTGTCATTTTGATCCCCTCTCCCCTCTGATCCTCCTGTGTCATTTTGATCCCCTCTCCCCTCTGATCCTCCTGTGTCATTTTGATCCCCTCTCCCCTCTGATCCTCCTGTGTCATTTTGATCCCCCCTCCCTTCTGATCCTCCTGTGTCATTTTGATCCCGCCTCCCCCTCTGATCCTCCTGTGTCATTTTGATCCCCCCTCCCCCTCTGATCCTCCTGTGTCATTTTAACCACTTAACGCAAACTGACGTAGGCCTATGTCAGCTGAATTTAAGTGGTTGTACCGGGATGATGTCTCTAGCTAGAGGCATCAACCTGGTACTGTCTTTTAGAGCCGGTGGTCGGCTTTCCGGTGGTAATGACCGATGCGGCTCGGGAGCCGCTCGATCGTTACCCTGGCGAGCGAGAAGGGACGTTCCCCCCCCCCTCCCGCCGCCTTCCGCGGCTCAGCCCGGATCTCCCGTCCCACCGGGAGACCCAAGCAACCAGCCGGCACGTCCGCCGGCTGGATGGAGTCCTGATCTAAGCCGGATGTGGCTTTGATCTGGTCTCCGATGACGTAACCCGGAGGCGGCATCCATGACGTCACGTCCGGGTTACTCTGCTGCTAAAGGCGGCAGTTTCTAAAAAAGTGAGTGTATTCAAAAATGCAGTTTTCTGCGTTTTGCATACATGGAAGTGTAGTGGAGGGGTTTGGGGTCTTTTAGACCCTCGATCCCTCCATAAAGAGTACCTGTCACTGCATATTGCTGTCACAAGGGATGTTTACATTGCTTGTGACAGCAATAAAAGTGATCAGATTTTTTTTTTCTTTAAACCTGTGCTAAGATAAAAAAATAAATAAATAAAGAGGAAAAAAAAATGTTTAGCCACCCCCGTCGCTGTGAGCTTGGGCACGAAAGAAAACGTATAAGGAAGTCGCGCCGCGAATAAAATCGCTTTTCAAAACACACATGTGAGGTATCGCCGCAATCGCCAGAGCGTGAGCAATAATTAAAAAAACAGAGCTACACTCTAACTCTAAACTGGTAACTGTTAAAAAAATGTAAATAGTCGCCTATGGAGGTTTTTATTGACCGTACTCACCATTCTGCGGGTGTGTGCAATTTTAAACCGTAACATGTTGGGTATCTATTTATTCGGCGTGAAATCATCTTTCATAAAATACAAAAAAAAATTAGCTAACTTTACTGTTTAGTTTTTTTTAAATGCAGTGAAATGTGATTTTTCCCAAAAAAATGGCGTTTGAAAGACTGCTGCACAAATACCGCATGACGGCCATTTTATTCTCCAGTGTCTTTGCTAATAAAAAAAAAAAAAAAATATATATATATATATATATATATATACATACATATATATATATATATATATATATATATATATATATATATATATATAATGGTTGGGGGTTTTAAGTAGTTTTATAGCAAAAATTTTAACTTGTGAACAAAATGTGTCAAAAATGGGCTCGGTCCTTAAAGCGGTAGTATCCCGCTTTTTGACACTTTTACCTACAGGTAAGCCTATAATAAGGCTTACCTGTAGGTACAAATAATATCTCCTAAACCGGCATGGTTTAGGAGATATTTACAGTGCATGCAGCCGCTCTCGCGAGCGGCGCATGCGCTCTGAAGGTCCGGGGGGACCTTCAATTAATTTGCCGGGAGCTTGCCGGAAAATCACTCCCGCACGCATGCGCGGGAGTGACGTCATCGCGGCTCTGGCCAATCATCGCACCGGAGCCGTCTCTTCCGGCCAATCACCCGCCGAACCCGGAAGAGACGGCGAGGGATCATGGCAGCGCCCGCAGCGATGTCCGGGGGTCCGTGTGGGGGCTTCGTTCTAAGGTAAGTTACACATAATGGGCTAGTATGCGATGCATACTAACCCATTATGCCTTTGTCTTGCAGGTTTTTTTTTTCCTAGGGTTTACAACCGCTTTAAGTGGTAAATGAATGTTCAACATTTAGTAGCTTACATGGTTGATGATTAGAAGAGGCACTTCTAAGAGCCCATTCACACTGATCCGACTTGGACCGCGACTTGTCAGCCTGACAAGTCGCGGTCCGTTGCGCTCCCATTGTTCGGTACAGGACCGGTTCTAATAGGAGCGACACTAGGTCGCTCCGACTTAGAAAAAGGATCCTGTACTACTTCAGGGCGACCTGGAGCAACTTGCATAGACATTAAATTTTATGAAGTCCGTGCAAGATGCGCCGAAGTCGCGGTGCACGCGACTTCACAGGTCGCCCCCGAAGTCGTGCCGCTGCAGTGTGAACCAGCACAAAGTATGCAGACATCCGGGGTAAAGCTGTCCACATAGACCATCCTCCTCACCGCCATCAACGTCATCTCTTCCACGCTGCGCATTGAGCCCCGCTTTTAGAACGCTCTACTGCAGGGTAGTCTTCCCGGTCATGATTGCAAACTGATAGCGGTTAGAGCTGGAGGTGCGGAGGACGGTCTATGTAGACAGCTTTACCCCGGATGCCTGCATACTAAAGCCCCGTACACACGATAAGAAATTCGGCCTGGAAACTTTGTCCGACGAACGATCTGCCGATTTTCGGCTTGTTAGTATGATGCTTCCGACAACCGACTCCGACTTTTTGGCCAAAAAAATTCTGGTGTGCAGGCTATATAATTGTTGTCGTCCGTCAACACACGTCCGATTTTCGTCTCATTAGTACAGATTTCGACGTGGAAAAATCTTATGAGCAAGACTAGGCATGCTCAGAGACGAAAGAACACATAGAAAGCAATCCAACACATGACATCACTTCTAAAATAGAATTTTGTCTTACTGGAAAATTCTACTTCAGAAGCAGTGGCGGCTGGTGAAGTTTTAAGATGGGGGGGCGCAAGACCCTGCCCTTCCATTTTGACCCCTCCCATTTCTCAGAAGCCCCACCCCTTATAGACTCCACCCATTTTGTCCCCTGTATTTTGCTTGCGTGAACCAATTCTCCCAATATATCACATATTAAGGGGTCCATCTGTACTAGTATATCACATAATAGGGAACAGGGGCCCTATTATGGGATATACTGTGAGAGACATCCTATTATGGGATACATGGACTGAGAGTGGCACAAACCCCTCAAGCACAAACCCCGCACAAACAACCCTAGCACAAACCCCACAGTACATGCCCTCTTCAATATAGTGACCAGTATAAATGCCCCCTTTCAATGTAGTGACCAGCATACATGTCCCCAATGCAATGACCACTATACATGTCCCCAATGCAGAGCTATGCGTGCGTGCCTCCAATGCAATGACCACCAGTGTACATGTCCCCAATGCAGAGATATGCGTGCGTGCCTCCAATGCAGTGACCACCAGCGTACATGTCCCCAATGCAGAGCTATGCATGCGTGCCTCCAGTGCAGCCAGTGACCACCAGTATACATGTCCCCAATGCAGAGCTATGCGTGCGTGCCTCCAGTGCAGCCAGTGACCACCAGTATACATGTCCCCAATGCAGAGCTATGCGTGCATGCCTCCAGTGACCACCAGTATACATGTCCCCCAATGCAGAGCTATGTGTGCGTGCCTCCAGTGCAGCCAGTGACCACCAGTATACATGTCCCCAATGCAGAGCTATGCGTGCGTGCCTCCAGTGACCACCAGTATACATGTCTCCCAATGCAGAGCTATGCGTGCGTGCCTCCAGTGCAGCCAGTGACCACCAGTATACATGTCCCCCAATGCAGAGCTATGCGTGTGTGCCTCCATTGACCACCAGTATACATGTCCCCCAATGCAGAGCTATGCGTGCATGCCCGACTGAGAGCAGTGCACTTAACTGTGAGTCACAGCGGCTTCTCCCTCTCCTCTTCTTCGTTCGGCGGCGGGAAGGTGAGCGGCGCTTCTCCGTCTCGGCCTCTTCTGCGGCGGGTGACGGGCGGCGGGAAGGTGACCGGCGTCGGCTTCTTCTCCAGACTGGACTCCTTCGGTGGCTGGAAGCTGACCGGGCGGTGACAGTGAGTGACTGATGCACGCACCGGCACCGCCCCCATTGCGACGTCAGCGGCGTCACGATCGGATGTCCTGGATGATGATTGGTCCAGGCTGGAGACTGGACCAATCACAGCCAGTATATCACAAAAGGGGGGTGTCCTAGCGCAATGACCTACGCCCAGGTTACGCCCCCAGAAGGCAGCCAATCGGCGCCTCTTCTGGGTCGTAAACCCCCCCCCCCCATAGCCACCACAGGCCGGCGAACGCAATTTTATTTTTTAAAAACGTTATTTGTTCTTTTTGTAATTATTTTTTTCCTTTTTTTTTACGGGGGGCGGCGCCCTGGCGCCCCCTATGCACCAGCCGCCACTGTTCAGAAGTGATGTCATGTGTTGGATTGCTTTCTTTGTGTTCTTTCTTCTCTGAGCATGCCTAGTCTTGCTCATAAGATTTTTCCCTGTCGAAATTTGTACTGACTGCATGAAAATCGGACGTGTTTTGACGGAGGACAAAAATTTTATAGCCTGCACACCAGAATTTTTTTGGCCGAAAAGTCGGAGTCGGTTGTCGGAAGCATCATACTAATAAGCCGAAAATTGGCAGATCGGTCGTCGGACGAAAATTCCCTGCCGAATTTCGACGCGTGTGTACGAGGCTTTAGAGGCGCCTCTCTTCTCTTTTATACTTTGGAGCTCCTGATGGATTTTGCTTCTAATCCCCTTGTGGAGGCGTCATTTGTGGATGGATATTTTATGGTTACTCAAACTATCACATTCTTATAATCTTTTTATAAGGACTATAAACTGAAGGATTTATGAATAAATGGTTGTGGAACGAATTATCTGAGTTTCCATTATTTCTTATGGGGAAATTCACTTTGATATACGAGTGCTTTGGATTACAAGCATTCTTCCAGAATGAATTATGCTCGCAATCCAAGCTTTTACTGTACCTGTAATAATAACACAATGGTTTTGAAAATGTTAAAATCACCTTCTGTCTTGACACATTCTATGGTGACTGAATGAAGGTGACTAAGGCCAGGGTATGTCCTGAAGGGGCTGCCTGAATGAGTTGCAAAACGTCTATAACGTTACTCAAGTCCAGCTGAATGCAAATAACCTACTGCTAGATATACCATGACCTTCGCACGTGGGAACCTTCATTTGCACAATGGAATTGTCTTTTTCTTACCTGTTGCAGAGCTGTTGGTTGCAGGGAAACAAGAAAATTGCATTATTACATACTGAGACGTGTAGGGAATGTCTCCCACATCACAGAAGGTTGAAGTAGCGCAGCCCATCGCACTGCCTAAAGAAAACAAACACATTTTAGAAATTCGGAAACAATTTCAGGTAACAAGTAAAATTACTATTTGGACCCAGTTCACACTACTCCGACTTGGGACGCAACTTGTACGACCTCAAGTCGCTTGTCATTACAAATTCAATTTAAATGAATGAGAGCCGTCTTAAAGCGGTAGTATCCCGCTTTTTGACACTTTTACCTACAGGTAAGCCTACAATAAGGCTTACCTGTAGGTATAATTAATATCTCCTAAACTGGCACGGTTTAGGAGATATTTGCAGTGCATGCAGCCGCTCACGCGAGCGGCGCATGCGCGCTGAAGGTCCGGGGGGACCTTCAGTTTTCCTAGTCGGCAGCTTGCCGGAAAATCACTCCCGCGTGCATGCGCGGGAGTGACGTCATCGCAGCTCCGGCCAATCACAGCGCCAGAGCCGCCGAACCCGGAAGAGACGCCGAGGGATCATGGCGGCGCCCGCAGCGATGTCCAGGGGTCCGTGTCGGGGCTTCGTTCTAAGGTAAGTAATGCATAATGAGCTAGTATGCGATGCATACTAGCTCATTATGGCTTTGTCTTGCAGGTTTTTTTTTTTCATTTTCGGGTTTACAACCGCTTTAATATGCACTACTGAAGTCGCTCTGACTTCAGAAAAGGTTCCTGTACTACTTCAAGGCGACCTCTATCCGACTTGTGCACATAGACTTCAATGGGAGTCGCCTCTAAGTCTATTTATCTATTTTCATGCGACTGTGATCAGACTTTCCAGGAAGAAGAAAAAAAATTACTCAGGCATTCCCCACAGACAAAGTCGCCTATCATTTAGGTCTCTTCAAAGTCTCTTCAAAAGTCTCTTCAAAAGTCACGCTAAAGACGCGCTAAAACGTTGCTCCTTCATGGATTTTCTGGTCGCGGTAGTGTGAACCGGCTTTAATGAATGTAGCACTGCCCCCATAAGGACTGCCAGATTTCACACCTGTGGGCCCCCCTAAGTTACCAACAGCAACCTCGACATGAACAGTTTCTCACTTTTCCTCCTTGGCTCGCTTCAATAACCAGTCCAGGGGTATTTGGTTGTTTTGTGATTTATTATAAATTAGGAGAAGGGAATAGTTAGGGCCGGCCTTTGGGGTGCGCGAGCTGTGCGGCCGCACAGGGCGCCATGGGCAACAGGGGCTCTGTGCGGCCATCACAGCTCACAGCAGTCAGTTACTCACAGTCAGAACGAGTCACAGCAGGACTTTCTGAAGATGGGGTTGGCTAAAGACCATCACACCTGGAAAAAAAAAATGGCCGCAGCCGCCCCGACATGCCCCACCGCTCGGGAAAGCCCGTACACGCTCGGCAATTCTCAGGCAGACGGCTCATGCACTGTGACGTGTTGGCGCCGGGAGGCGCCATTTTAAATTGCAAGGCGCCTCACCAAACGGTAAGTGAGACCCCTCCGCAGCCCCTGCATCTCCTCAGGAGATGCAGTGCTGCGGGCATGGTACAGGAGATTCTCCAGGCTGCCCTGCTGCATTCTGAAAGCAGGAGGCAACTCGCTCGGCGTAGTCACCATTCAGAGAACGCTTTGCATTTTCTCAATGAATCAAAGTCATTCAGGCGCACCACATGTTATCTCCAAGGTCAGAAGAAGGTCAGGCATTGCAATAAAGTTTATTTATTCAAATGGTAAAGTCAATATATTGCACATAAAAGGTTAAGAATCCATGCACACTAGCATTTGTTTTAAGCTCAAAAAATGCTAGAAAAAAAAAACCGCTGCATGAAAAACGCTGATAAAAGCATTTTTTGTGCCAGTTTACAGTAGCCTTCTAGTAGCTTTTGGAAGTTTTTACAAGCTTTTAGGAGTATTAGAATTTTATTAGCGTTTTTACAGTACATAAAGTAAAAAAAGCTATAAGGAGCGCTTTTAGTAGCGTTTAGGTGCATTAAGCGTTTTTTTTTTTTTTTTTTTTAATGCCGGAAAATGCTCCAAAAAACTACAAAAACTATTTTTTTTCTGATCCTAGATGCTGAAGCTCAAAAAATGCTAGTAACATAATTTAGTGTGCATGGATACATAGGGCAACTCTAGGAGCTTAAAAAAAAAAAAAAACGCTAGTGTGCATGGAGCCTCAAAAGTATTGCCAGCTTGCCAAATCAGAACAAAGCAATCACATACCTTCGTACAGCGGAGTCAGGGGTGTATCCAGACCCGGTCTCGTGGTATGGGGAACAGTGGTGGCTGGTGCTCCATGGGCCGGGGGTGGGGGGGGGGCGGCAGACGGACTGCACCATACACCCCCCCACGGCCCCCACCAGGCCACACACCAGGACCCCGGACTCCCCCAGAACCACGGACCCCCCCCCACGGCTCACTCACCCTCAGAGGCGGTGGCAGCTTCAGCTTCGGCTTATTCCCCCTCAGTAGAAGCGTCTCCTCCCCATGCCCAATGGCATGGCTTCTACTTTCGGCCAATCAGGAAACAGGTGTCAGGACCCGCTGCCTGATTGGCCAGGAGGCGGATCCGTGTGACAATAGCTAATATTCATTTGCTATTGTTACACAAGTGGGTGGGCTCGGGGCGCAGTACTCTGCACCCCGAGCCCACCCTTTTTTTTAGCCTGTGAGAGCTTCTGACTCTAGTCACATGGTTAAAGAAAAAAAAAAAAAGCCCCATTGAACTCCATGCGTCCGGCACCCCGCATGTAGATTAGGGGGCTGGACGCATGGATGGGGGGGGGGGGCAGCACCCCTGCGCCCCCAATACACCAGCTGCCAGTGATGGGGAACTAATCCTGGATGTCACCTTTGTGACTGCCGATGAGCAGAGGGAATTCCAGGGTCTGTCAGGGCTCAGACAATAGATAATTGGAGGTGTCGGGGATGGTGACCCAGATGTGATGTCACAGGCTCGCAGAAACACTCCCAAGAGAAAACCGCTGAAAGAGCGAATAGTTGAACCTATTTATAGAGTGGGATTTGTTGTCGAACGCCTCTGATGATGTCAGTTATGACGAAACATGTTGGTAGGAGCCTAACCACATGACTGGTTACATGCCATTGGAGGTCGGCCATATTTTTGGCTTGAAACAAATCCACACCACATCTTTGGAATCTTATTGGTTCGTTTTACTGGAGAAAGTGTGAGTATTCTGTGTGCAGATTTTACTGGCCTAATAAATACTTTATTTAAGGGGATAAGAGAGAGGGGGTGTGAGAGAGAGAGGGGGTGAGAGAGAGGAGGGTTGAGAGGGGGGAGGGTTGAGAGAGGGGGGTTGAGAGGGGTGGTGAGAGAGAGTGAGGAGGGGTGTGTGAGAGAGAGGGGGTGAGAAAGAGGGGGGTGAGAAAGAGAGGGGGGATGAGAGAGGCAGCTCTAGCAACCAGTGGCCAATAGAGTCTCAGGTGGAGGGGGGGCGGCTTCTTTGCTGCCCCTCTGCAAAGTGCCGCCCTAGGCCTGGGCCTTGTCGGCCTAGGCAAAAATACAGCACTGGCTCCAAGCACTCCACCAGACAACATAACCACCTCAGACCCCACGAACCGCCGCAGCTTGGTTGGGGTCGCACTACCCACCCTGGACCTACGACAAGGCTCCAGGTTCCCGTGGGTGACCCTCTCTTTCCCTAGAGAGTGAAGCAGGAACAGGAACAAGCTCTTACAAGAGCTTAGTGATTATCCAAGGGAGTATGAAGAGCATAGCAATCCCTTGTAGCCGATTCCCCCAATAAGAGACAGGACTCTAGATTGAGGGTGAAATAGAACTCAAACTTTATTGGTACAGCTGCTCTTTTATACAGTATTTTCACTCCCAGTGACGGTGAATACAGTCACAATGATCACAATATACAAATATTAAAATTTGAGATCCTAGCATAGGGAAAAAAATATTGAGTATCTGGTCGCTTAAGAAGACACAAGGCCAAGATAATTCATCAACAACCCAGGGGGACTGCTAGTGCCTGATGGAGGGAGGAGCCTGCTAATGGAGCTGATCCCAACGGCCTGCTGAGTCTCTGAGCCACCGCCCAGAGAGATGTGAGGGAATGCTCTCTCACCTAGCCTCAATGCCTGCCTAGCTGGATCCCGCTGCCCCCCCACCCACCCCGCTACCCGGAGGCCCCGACCCGGTCCTGGTTGCCGACCCCCCCTGAGGCTTGGAGGAGGGAGAACGAGCACCCTGGGTCCCTCCGGGAGACTGGAATCGGCTGTGTATTGGAGAGGTGGCCGCCGAGTGCAGGAGCTGCTGAGAAGCTGGGAGAGCCGGCATCCAGGATCAGGAGAGAAGGTTTGATTGGAGTGAACACCGTCGAGGGGCCAGTGCTGGAGGGATCCAGTCTGGAGAGACCCAGCAACATTGGATATCGTAATCATCCCCACCATACCACTCTACAAGGGACGCCACAGATTAGCCGAAGGGGACTGGTGAGAGGGGAAACCCCCCAGAATTTTCATATGAACGATATCAAAACAGTCTTTCTTAAAAATACTATCATCATTTTGGAGTGTATAAATTAAGAGCTAATGTGACTGTGATGGAAAAATGGTGTGGGACCCTGCTTGCTTGAGTGCGAGAGAAACCCCCAGAGAGGTTGTACGTTTATTTTTTAACATCAGCTCTTCTTAAAAAGCACTGTCTTATTATCATCTATGAGTATGTAGCTTAATAGAACAGAGGGACTAATCTGAAAAAAGTGCGGGACTATGCTTATTTAAGCGAGAGGGGAAATCCCCTAGAACCCCCCTGCGTTGGATCATAAAATCAACCTTCCTTGAAGCACTGTTAAATTATCACCCAGGAGTATATAGCTTAAAGAGTCAATGAGACTGTTGAGAAAAAATGTGCGGGACTCTGTTTACCAAAGTATGAGGGGAAACCCCTATAGAATTGCACTACATTTGATCTCATTCCTGGTCCTTCGTGAAAGTATCAGTATATTTTCATCTATGAGTTTATAGGTTAATGAGTCAGAGGGATGGTTCTGAAAATTGTGCGGGACGCTGCTTACTTATGGTAGAGGGGAAACCCCCCAGGATTCTATTCCACATGATCTCAATATCAGCCCTCCTTGAAAGTACTGCTGGATTATCTTTCATGAGTGTATAGCTTAAGAATTGTCGGGACTGTTTGGAAAAAATGTGTGGGACTCTGCTTACTTATATAACTTAAGAGCTAATGTGACTGTGATGGAAAAGTGGTGTGGGACCCTGCTTGCTTGAGTGCGAGGGAAACCCCCCAGAGAGGTTGTACGTTTATTTCTCAACATTAGCTCTTCTTAAAAAGCACTGTCTTATTATCATCTATGAGCATGCAGTTTAATAGAACAGAGGGACTTATTTGAAAATAGTGCGGGACTATGCTTATTTAAGCGAGAGGGGAAATCCCCTAGAACCCCCCTGCGTTGGATCCTAAAATCAGCCTTCCTTGAAGCACTGTTAAATTATCACCCAGGAGTATATAGCTTAAGAGTCAACGAGACTGTTGAGAAAAAATGTGCGGGAATCTGTTTACCAAAGTATGAGGGGAAACCCCAATAGAATTGCACTACACCTGATCTCATTCCCAGACCTTTGTGAAAGCATCTGTATATTTTCATCTATGAGTTTACAGTTTAATGATTCAGGGGGATGGTTCTGAAAATTGTGCGGGACACTGCTTACTTATGGTAGAGGGGAAACCCCCCAGGACTTATTGCACAGGATTTCAATATCAGCCCTCCTTGGAAGTACTGCTAGATTATCTTTCATGAGTGTATAGCTTAAGAATTGTCGGGACTGTTTGGAAAAAATGTGTGGGACTCTGCTTACTTAGGGAGGGGGGAAACCCCCTAGAATCCTCCTTCATTGGATATAATATACCGGCCCTCTCTGAAAGCAAAGACATATTGTCATCTATGAGTATAAGGCTTAAGAGAAGGTGGGTTTGTGTTGAAAAGGTTCGGGACTCTGCCTGTTTGAATGAGAGGGGAAACCCCCCAGAATTCCTATATGACCAATCTCAAATACTAGCTTTCTTAGAAAGCACTGCTACAGTATTTATTTACGAGTGTATGCTTAGGAGCCAGTTGAACGGCCCTGGAAAAAGTGCGAGACTCTACTCACTTGGGTGAGTGCGGAGGCCCCTCAGATCTTGCTTGCGCGCATTGAGAGATGTGCGGGAGTCTGAGTGCTTGAGTGAGAGGGGAAACCACCAGGGTTTTCATACGTTTGATTTCAACAAACTGCTTCCCCTGGTAGCACAGCTATATTATCATGCGTGAGTCTATAGCTTAAGAACTAGGGAGACTGTCGTGCAAAAAGTGTGGGACCTCTCTTACCTGAATCACTGAATGATATATATGATATTTAGTTCATACTGAGACATAAGAGGAAGCTATACTGAGGGCTTATTCCCCAGAGCCGAATCCACAATGAGAGGTAAACCGGCAAAGGAAGTGGCAGGGAAACCTCCAAAAACTACAGCAAGCCCAGGAACAATTAAAAAATACATGACATCTGAGGGAAAAGATCAAAACACACAGCAAGAGGATCAACCGGTTGTTAGACCCAAACAAAATACAGAGGGAACCAAGAAAATTAAGAATCAAAAGCATATAGGAGTAAGTGGAGAAGAAAGCCTACAAGTGTCAAGAGAAAGCAGTATAACAATAGAGGATGGAGACATGAATAGAGAAGAGAAATTTAATGAAAAAGATTATCCACCATCAAAATCAGAAATGCGGGAAATGTTTGCCAGCCTTGAAAGATCCATCAAAGCCGAGATGGCTACCTTACACGTCGACTTTGGGCATATTCTGGGCAGAGTAGAAGAAATAGAAGAGAAGGTGGAGTCCCAAGGAAAAGAACTAAAAAATCTAAAAGAACAAATGAGAAAAATGAAAATGGAGCAGAGAAATATATTATACAAAATCGAAGATCAGGAGAATAGAAATCGTAGAAAAAATCTGAGAATAAGAGGATTACCAGAGAAAGGGCCAACAGAAAAATTAGAAGAAACCCTGGAGAAGTTATTTAACCCTCTGCTGGGAAAGGCGACCACAGATAAAATTGAGTTTGAGAGAATTCATAGGTTGCGTAAACCAACCAATCTACCAAAAGAGAAAACAAGAGATGTGATTGCAAGATTCCATAAATACGAGACAAGGGCCCAGATCTGGGAGAAAATGAGAAGTAGACCGGAATTAAAATATGACGGGGAGGACATTCAGATTTTCCCAGACCTGGCAAAAGAGACAATTAACAGAAAACGCATTCTTAGACCAATGGTAGAAATATTAAAGAAAAAAGATATACAATACTTTTGGAACTTCCCTGCAGGCTTAGGAGTGAGAAGAGATGGGAGGACAGTACTACTTAGATACCCAGAGGAAACCAAAGACTTTTGTGAAGCAGTAAAAATCCCACTCATAGATATTCCAGGCTGGACAGACCAGGAGTGCCCAGAGGAAGAAGTTGATGAAGGAGAATTGAATCAGTGGAAACAGAAGAAAAAGATGAAAACAAAAGGATGAAAAGGGACTGGGGGGACCGGGGGGATTGGGGGAGGGGGGGAGGGCTGGCGGAAGAAGGGGAGGAGGGGAGGAGGAGCAAGTAAGAATAAAAAACAGGTGGCCCTATGGAGATCAGCGGGCCGTCACCATTAGACCCTACGGTAGGGAAGATGGGAGGGAACGGTGACCACTAGCAGAGCTCGACCTCGGCCACAAGTCGATTGGAAAGGGAGGAAGGAGAATCGACAACCCTGATGGAGGGACCGGGAATAGTTGGGGGAGGGGAGGGTAGGGGTGGGAAGAGGAAAGGGGAAGAAAGAGGGAAAAAGAAGTCAATAGATCAAAACGTCTCCTATAAGAAAATACAAGAATTAAGAGAACCCAAAAGACAAGAAAAATCAGAGGGATTAATGCCATCTCTTAGGGATCCCTGGTGTTGGTTGAACAGTTTTTATGGCCACCTTAGAGTTGAAGAGATGATAGAGAAAGACAGTAATGAAGATTAAGAAACAATGGTTATAGTTAACATATTATCTTACAATGTCCGAGGTTTAAACTCTCCAGAAAAAAGGAAAAAAATTTTAAAAGAAATTAGTTATTTGAAGGCAGATCTGACATTCTTACAGGAGACTCATTTATCTCATGCAACTAATATTAGATTATATTCTAAGAGCCATCCTACCTGGTATTACGCGGACTCACCCGGGAGGAAGTCCAAGGGAGTAGCCATTGGCATCTCTAGGGACCTTGGATTTGCTCTCGAGTCGAGAATGGTAGACCCAGAGGGAAGATACCTCTTTCTAAGAGGAAAAATAGGAGATGAAGATTTGACCCTAGTAAATATATATAGCCCTAATGAGAGACAAGTAGACTTCCTAGGTAAAGTACTGGGAAAATTAATGGAGTTTAAAAAAGGAGGAGTCATACTGGCAGGGGACCTCAATCTCTGCCTCGACCCTAAAGTAGATACCACATCAAAAACCCTACGGATAAATAAAGTACAGGCAAAGAAAATAAAGGAAAAATTATTTACAAATCAACTGGCAGATATTTGGAGAATTCTCCATCCGAAAGATAGAGATTATACATGTTACTCAAGTGTACATGGAACATACTCAAGATTGGATTATATACTAATCGAACATAGGTGGATCGAAAGGGTAAGCGAGGCTGAGATTGGGGTCAAGACTTGGTCGGACCATACCCCCATTATGGTAAAAATAAAAATGGCGAAAGAGCGGCCTAGGATGGATGCTTGGAAAATAAATGAGGAGATTTTTGGAGATAAAAAGTGGGAAAAAGAAATAGTGAAAGAGTTGGAATTCTATTTTCAAATAAACGATACAAAAGATGCACCAAAAGACATGGTATGGGAAGCTCATAAGGCTTATATGAGGGGCATATTTATCTCAAAGGGGACCCAAAGGAAAAAAGAAAGAATAAAAGATAAGATTAGGCTAATGACAGAAGTACATCAATTAGAGCAAAAACATAAAAATACACAAGATATATTAATAAATAATTTACTTGAGGTGAAGAGAGAAGAATTGAAAGATCTACTAGAACAGGAAATAAAGCAGGAAATGAAAAGATGCATAAAAGAAAAATACATTGAAAGTAATAAGGTTGGGAAAAACCTAGCAAAAATCCTGAAAAAGAAGAAAGGAAAAAATTTTGTAGATAAAATTAAAAATAAAAATGGGGAAATAATTCAAACAACGACAGGAATAGCCAAAGAATTCCAAAACTACTACGCAAATCTGTATGCAGTAAAGAAAGGTGAGATACAGGGGAATGAAACAGAAAGGAGGGAGAAAATCAAAAAATACCTTGTAGACGCAGGATTGACAAAGATAGATGAGGAAAAGTTAACATTCCTAGAAAGACCAATCTCAGAACAAGAAATAGAGAGAGCTATTAAAGAAACGAGTCTAGGTAAAAGCCCAGGACCGGATGGGTTTACCATAGGTTATTATAAAAAATTTAAGGACATTTTAATCCCAAGATTTAAAGAATATATAAACGGAATAGGGACTCAGTACGAGATGAGTAGAGAGGCCCTGTCAGCATCAATCACAGTTATACGGAAAGAGGGAAAAGACCCGGTACTATGTTCTAGTTTTAGACCCATCTCCCTACTTAATGTTGATACTAAATTATTCACAAAAATTTTGGCCACTAGAATGAAGAACCTAATGGGGGAGTGGATACACAATGATCAAGTAGGATTCATCCCGGGGAGACAGGGACGGGACAATGGGATAAAAACTATACTGTTGATAGACCATATGATAAAAAGCAGAGCTCCCAGTCTACTTCTGTCAATAGATGCGGAAAAAGCATTTGACAGGGTAGACTGGGAGTTCATGATAAACACCCTAGTGGAGTTGGGAATAAAACCTAGAATGTTAGCCTGGATCAAAACTTTGTATAATCAACCAACTGCAAAGGTAAAGGTCAATGGAACTTTATCAGACTCGTTTAAAATGCTCAATGGAACAAGACAAGGATGTCCCTTGTCTCCGATGTTATTTGTCTTATCTTTGGAATCACTACTGGCAACTATTAGAAATAGTGTGGACATCGGGGGCATAAAGGTGGGACAAGTGGAGCATAAGGTATCTGCCTTTGCAGATGATATCCTGCTTTACATAAGTAATCCGAGGATTACTTTGCCCAACATAATTAAAATAATGAAACAATATGGAGAACTATCCAATTTAAAAATTAATCAAAAAAAATCAGAAATATTAAATATTAATATCCCTAAACAAGAAGAGGAGATGTTAAAAAAAGAATTTCAGTTCAACTGGAGAAAAGATGAGATTAAATACTTAGGGATAAAATTAACCCCAACTCCAGAAAAACTCTACAAAACAAATTTTCTAGAACTTCTGAATGAAGTAAGATCAGAATTAAATAGATTATCTCCGAGAATTTTTTCCTGGATAGGGAGAATAAATACGATAAAAATGATAATCCTGCCAAAAATTATATATAAATTCCAGATGATTCCGATTTCATTACCTCAAGTATTTTTTAAAACACTGAAAAGATTAATATCCCGCTTTATTTGGAAATACAAAAAGCCAAGGGTAAAGTACACTACACTATGTAAAGGTAAGGGACAAGGGGGATTAGCCCTACCCGACTTTAAAAATTATTATTTTGCAGCAATACTCACAAGGGTGATAGAATGGACAAAAAAAAATAATGATAGAAATTGGGTGGTAATAGAAAGCACGATGAGTGGTACACACCTAGCAAAAGTTATATGGATACCTGAGAGGTTTAGAAATCTGGACACTAACACGCATATAATCACAAGACATGCTATTAAGGTTTGGGATAATATACATAAAAAAGAAAATTGGAAACACAATTCACCACTGATCCCGTTACAGGGCACAAAATTTTTTGCACCAGGGGAAGAGAAGGAATTGGGTAAATGGATAGAAGAAGGAGAAGCACAATTAGGGGATATAGTAGAGAAGGGGAAAATTATAACCTTGGCGGAGCTGAAACAAAGGAAAGAAAACTGGAAGATAAATGAGTGGAGGTATATCCAACTAAAGCACTTCACATTGTCACTACCGCAGCCATTGAGAGATAAAAACGACCTCCGCCCTCTTGAGCAATTATGTCTTAAAGATAAGATAATAAACAATATTTCGAATGTGTATAAAATACTATTAACAATAACAAAAGAGAGAGGAATAACATTAAAAGAAAAATGGGAAAGAGACCTCGGCCCGTGTAGTAACAACAAACAGTGGGATAAGAGCCTTCAATTAGTACATAAATCCGCGATAGACACCAACACGGAGGAGATGAACTATAAATTGATCACAAGGTGGTACAACACTCCTGATAAGATGGGAAGAATTCAGGTAGAGAGTTCAAGACTTTGCTGGAGGGGATGTCAGATGGTAGGGACTATAGCCCATATATGGTGGGAGTGCCCAAAAATTAAAGTATTCTGGAGTGAAGTTATAGAATTAATAAGTAAAATTACTAAAATAGATATTCCCTTGGATCCTTGGAAATGCATGTTTCATGGAACCCATATGTCAGTGAAACAATATAAAAAAACATTACTCCCTCACTTATTAAACTCAGCTAAGAGCTTGATTCCCTTTAATTGGCAAAAAGAAGAGGCCCCCTCCAGGAAAGAATGGCTGTTAAAAGTAGAGAAAATAAGAAAGTTGGAGCAGCTGAGGACCTGGGAGGAGGAAGAACAGGGGAATGAAGAGGAGATTTGGGATGAGTGGCAAGAGTTTAAGGACACAAGGGAATACAGAGAAATAATAGGAGTCGAATGATAAGAAGAGACGGGGGGGGGGAGGGATAAGGAAGGGAGGGGGGGGAAAAAAAAAGGGATAAAAGGTAATATGTGTAAAATGTATATGAAAAAATTCTCCAGCGATTGGAGTGTTGTAAATAATTTTTTACCTGGAAAATTTAATAAAGAAATATAAAAACAAGAAGACACAAGGCCACTCAATGAAGTTGGATGAGAAGCGGTTTAACCTTAGACTGTGTGGGGGCTTTTTTTATCAGTCAGATTGGCAAGGATGTGGAACTTCCTTCAACAATCGGTGGTCTCAGCGGGAGGTGTCGATCAATAGACTGTTAGAGAACTGGATGCCTGTGTCACCAGCATATATACTCAGTGCCATCTTAAGAGCCTTATAGGCCCCCGGGCAATGCAGAGCACTGGGCCCTGCCTACACAATCACCCATTAGAATACAAATGCAAATTATCGATAAGGCAATATTTATTGGTACAGCCGTGCCAGGCTAATGACAGCTTCCAAGTTCGGCGGATGGGTCCCTTGAATACACACACAGATGGAAGTCAGACTCGTCTGTCCAGTGTGTGCCTGTTCCTGTGGAGGCAGACAGGTATTCCTGCAGTTGTGGGCTCCCCCTCCACGGCCCAAGTGGCCTGACAGCAGCACAGGGCCGACAGGTGCCTGCCACCTGCTAAGTTCGGCGGTGGGGTGCACATGGGAGTCAGGACTAATGATTGGCTGGGGCTGGGTCGCTGGGCAGGTGGGGCCCCCCGGGAAATTGCCCAGCGTGCCCATTCGATAAGATGGCCCTATATATACACCATGACCCCCCACATGCTCCGGAACCATTGCCTTCTCCTCTTGCCCTAGGCATCGGATGGAACTGGATTTGGCCACCTCCCCCTAGCAATGACAAGTGCTGCATCATGGGGGGTAGGCCGATCTGATGGCCATTAGGATACTACAGCTGAAGGACAGAAGCTTTTTCCAAAACAAATATGGCAGCCTCCTGCATCTATATCACTGCAAATCTCCAAGTGGGGGAGCAGTTCGTGAACCAAATCCCCAATGTGTGCAGTGAGTGCTCAGTGGGCCTTGTCTCAGCACAGATGGGAATGTGGTTAGGAATGTATTTTCATGTCAAATAGTTTATATTAAAGTAAATAAATTCATACAAACATAAAAAAAAGTTGAAATACCTGATGAGTCAGTTTCTAAAAGGCAAGTTTGCTCACTGCCAGTACATTGTATATTCGTCTGTTGATCACACGATGAGGTCTGAGATCGGCATGATGGGCAAACAAGTCCATTGGGCTGAGAACTGGTAGTTGGTACTGTTAGAACATTGCAGTGTTAGAACATGATAATGTTAGTTTCAAAAACACATATAGGTATGCCACACAAGTATTCTTCACAGACTATTTTGAAGTCTCATTAATTAGGCAGAACATTATTTTATGGCTATATGTAAGCTCAGCAAATTTTTAGGGTAAGGTTGACCCTTAACCTCTCTGACAGTCTGATTATGTCCAGATTTCTGTGCTAAAAGCGGTACATTGTTTTGCATGGAAATCTGTTGTTTTACATTTTAAAACTCACCTTCCCCTGCGATCCCCCGCCGTCCTCCCCCGCCGTCCTCCCCTGCCGTCCTCCCCCGCTGTCCTCCCCCGCCATCCTCCCCTGCCGTCCTTCCCCCGCCGTCCTCCCCTGCCGTCCTCTCCCGCTGTCCTCCCCCACTGTCGTCCCCCGCCGTCCTCTCCCGCTGTCCTCCCCCACCGTCCTCCCCCGCCATCCTCCCCTGCCGTCCTTCCCCCGCTGTCCTCCCCCGCCGTCCTCCCCTGCCGTCCTCCCCTGCCGTCCTCCCCCACCGTCGCCCCCCGCCGTCCTCCCCTGCCGTCCTCCCCCACCGTCGCCCCCCGCCGTCCTCCCCTGCCGTCTGCCCCCGCTGTCCTCCCCCACCGTCGCCCCCCCCCGGTCTACCTCTGTCCTCCCGCTGTGTGCTCGGCCGATGCCGGCACCTGTCTTCCGGTTCCCTTCCCTGCGAGCGTTGAGTCGCAGGGGGGTGGAACCGGTGGCAATTTAAAAAATGTAAATACACCAAATGAGATGATAGAAAGCTGTGATCCTAACGGATTACACTGTATCATTCCATTTCACCACAGGATGTCACCTGGTGACTTTTCCAGTGCCCTGCCGGTGCTTTTCCAGTGCTTTGTGCCTGTAAAATAGAGAACGACCATGGCGTCCAAAAAGCGTTCTTTTTAGGCGAAAGCGCTTTTAGACAACTGGAAAACAGCGACAGCGAAACGGAGTTACTTAAAGAACTGAGCGATAGCGATTGGTGGGAAAATTCGTCATCAGGTACGGAAAGTGACGACAGCGACGATTCTGATGTCTCTTTCTGGCACATTGCTCCGTTGGAAATTCCGAAGAATCATTTGATATTCTTCCCAAATTCCACAAGCGATGTGACAACACTGAAGAAATGACACTTTGCTACAATGTAAAGTAGTGAGTGTACAGCTTGTATAACAGTGTAAATTTGCTGTCCCCTCAAAATAACTCAACACACAGCCTTTATGTCTAAACCGCTGGCTCTTAGCAAGAATAAACAGTCTAGGGGTGTTGGTTTTTTTATTTTGTTGTTTATTGGTGATTGGGATAGGAGAAGGGAATAGTGGGATACTCCAATTTAACTATTCACAACATCTGAGGACTTCTATCTTCACAACTCTGATGGTAGATATGGAACAGCCAGGCTGTTAATTCATCCTGCTACTTTAGATGAATGAAGTTCAGTCTCTTGTTTTCTTTACTCTCTCTTACAAGACGACTAGATGAACAATATCTTATCTTCAGGATACTCTCCCTAGCATGCTCTTTCTGCTGACACCCGTCCACTGACTAAATTATGAGCAGGGGTGGCCCCCCTCAGGTCAGGCCCCATTAACACGAGTTCCTGTACTCATGATACTGCAGAAACAGGACCTCCAGTTTCTCCCCTCTCAGTCATCTTCTCTGGACCTCTGGCATCAGCTCCTATCGACCACTCCTCTGGCCCTCAGAATGACCTCCTGAGACCTCATGGCACCTCTACAGAGAAGGAGGCAGCCGCCCCCTCCCTCCGGGACTCTGCTCTCCAATGAAAGACCCCAAGCACATGTGCCCCTGGCTTTTTTACAGTATCCCAACATGCACCGAGGCAGCCTGCCTTCTGCCAATCATCAGGACTGTATCAAAAGCCTATGCACCCATTCGTCAGGTATCCTCCCACTGTCCAACATGCCTCTCTATTGGACCAGCGTGAAACACTCTCTAGACTGAATGGATCGCATACTGAGCACAATGAGCAGACCTCATTAACAGATCCTGCTCTCTGGTAGGCAGAGAACAATATAGATTTACCTGCAGCCCCTCTGTTAAGCAGACAGAGCTCAAAACTCTACTCTCTCACTAGCACCTACCTAGGAGGGTGCTACACATATATATATATATATATATATATATATATATATATATATATATATATATTTCTTTTTTTTTTCTATATTGTGAATATGTAAATATTTTGTGAATGTGAATATAAAAATTATAATATTAAAATAAAAGAACTTACATTGAGGTAGAGGTGGAGTGCAGTTATCGGTGTTGCAGCATGAAATCCCCATCTTCATTGTGCCGCCGGTGAAGCTGATGCTGCCCACTTTATTACACTGGCTTGTCTGTACACATAACCTTATATAGCCTGTAGTGGTGTTTCCTCCTGCACATTGATACAGTAGCATTATACAGCTGCAATATAATAATCAAGAAACAAAAACAGCCCCCCGTGCTCAGAGCTTAGCAGCACTCAGTCTCCAATATACCAGAACAACCAAAAAGACAATATGCCCATGGGACTTTTTAGGAGTGGTGCTAAGTAAAATGGTACAACAAATGTATAAAAATATAAAATGTATTTCAATATACAGTATCTCATAAAAGTGAGTACACCCCTCAAATTTTCTGCAAATATTTTTTCTATCTTTTAGGCCCCTTTCACACTTATGCGACGCGATTTTACCGCGATTTTGCCACAAATCGCGGCTCGATTTTGACGCATCTTTGCCACGATTTTGACGTGAGTTTGAGCAATGGCTCAGGGCTATATACCTCAAAACGCATTAAAATCGTGCCAAAGTAGTGCAGGAACTACTTTGTAATTAGAGTGCAGATTGCCTTCTCATCCAATATCAGTGCCTGACCGACCAGGGCCGGATTAAGAGCATCATGGGCTTGGTGCTGAGGATTTTGAAGGGCCTTAAGGGCCGTGCCTTGGCATGCACCCAGAGGAGGAAGGGTGCAGCCATGCATGCCTAATTCAACATGGGATGCTGTCTCTGAAGCCCATAAACACATCCATGCATCGGCAACTGTCCCTCCTTGTCCGGCCTTCGTGCTGTGTGGGGAGGTTCTGAGGGTGCTGCCTGGGGAAGCGAGCATAGAAGCCAGACTTCTGTGTTTACAAGTGACAGAAGAGCGGTCACAGTGAATATGGCCAACCCGGGGCCTATATAAAAGGTAGGGGCCTGCATGGAGCTGCAGCTCCAATAGCCCCTACGTTAATCTGGCCCTGACGCAGATGCATGATGTCCATCAGAAGAAAACACAGAGATCACGCACATGTGTCACAGATGTAACGCACGTGTGCCCCGTTCCGCACCACTCAGGGATTCATGCAATGTAAAGACAAGGGGGAACCAGCGCTGCAAATCCCTCCCTGAGAGAGGGGGGAGAAGAAGCATGGCTTTTTTTTCTCAGAGAATAGGTGCAGGAACTCCTCCCTTTCAAGTCACCTCATTGGCTCCGCCCCCAACCTACCTTCAAGAACCGTTCCGTGATTCCACCCCTTACTCACCTCCCAGTACCACCCATTTTAGAGAATACAGAACGTACAGAAGGTATCATTTTGTGGCGCAAACTATTTTGCATGGAATTTGTTAATGATACTAGAAAAGGCAGTAAAGCAGGTCTAGCAACAATGGACACCCCAGCAACAATAGATCCACCCCAGCAACAATGGACTCCCAACAGCCAGCACCAATAGACCCTCCAGCAACCAGCAACATTAGACCCCTCCCTCAACAGTAGATCCATCCCACCAACAATTGGCCCCCTGCAACATAAGACCCACCCCAGCAACAATAGATCCCCCACTAGCAACAACAGATCTCCACGCAAAAATAGATCCTCTTCAGCAACCATAGATTGCCCAGCAGCCAGCATCAATAGACCATCCAGCAGCCAGCAACAGGGACCCCTCCCTCAACAGTAGATCCCTCTCAGCAACAATTGAGCCCCACACCAACATGAGACCCACCCCAGCAACAATAAACCCCTTCTTCTGCAAAAATAGATCCCCTCCAGCAACAATAGATTTCCCAGCAACCAACATCAATAGACCCTCTAGCACACTCCAGCTCCCCTTGCCTTAACATACATTCAGTTCTGGAGGTGCCTGAACTGCGTTCCCCCACGTTCCTACTAAAAAAAAGCCATTATGTTAAAGCCAATCGCAATTGGCCCGAGGCGGATTGCAATGAAGGAATAACTGGGTTCCAAAAAGAAAAAAAGAAAAACTTAAAAAAAAAAGAAGAAGAAATGAAACAAAAAGAAAGAAAAGGGAGAGAAAACAAAAAAGACGAAAAGAAAACAAAAAACATAAAAAGTTAATATAATTAATGCCTATAGTAGGCATAGTAAAACTAAAGTAAAATACATAAAATACGATGAAATAGAATAGATTAATTGAAATAAAAAAATATATATATAAATGAAAACATTATGAAAATAAGCATAAATATAGGACTAAAAATACAAAGCAAAAAAAAAAAAAAAAATTTTATGCATCTTCTCTTATTTACCTGTAAAAGCCAGCATTGCATAGATATACATACACAAGGCCCGAGACTGCTGTTTGGTAGGGATGATCGAACGGTTGGGGTCGACCATTGGTTCGACCCAAACATTGACTGTTCGAGGTTCGGCCGAATTACAAACTTTTTGCTGAAAAAGTTCGGAATTCGGCAACCAGAACCGACCACATTGCAATGGGACAGGAAATGGGCTTTAAAAGCCCGTGATTGGACCAGAACCATCAGTAAAAGCCAATTGAGGGGGCAGGAGAATGCTAGGAATGTGACTGGAGTGACTAGGGGGTCCAGAGGCCAATCATTAGTGAATACGCCTCCCAGTATATAAGATAGCCCCCGCCAAATTCCTAGCATTGTAATACAAGGACGTGGAAGAGAGTGGAAGCAGTTCTGTTACTTCTGCTTCAAAGTGTCATTTAGCAATTATTAGTGTGAGGAAAGGGATATCTAGTGTAGTTAGGGTACTATTTTCCACTTTAGTTAGATTCAAAAATCTAGTTTCTGTAGGGAAAGTGTTAAGTGCCAGGGTGACCGTAATGTAGTGTAGGGTGAACTGACTCTGACTGCTATGGCAGGGTGACCAAACCCTTCCATGTCAGGGTGACCGCTATAGAGAAAACATTGTTTCTCTTAGAACACTTACAGAACCGGATAGTGGCTTCGCCCCAGGCATGACATCAGAACTTCTGTGTAGGGGTATATATATACACACACACATGTATGTATATATACACATATATAGGTGTGAAAGTAGCAGAAACCTATGCTTGCGCTAATGAAATAATTAACACCCATATGGCTTCTCTGCTATAGTACCTATATGTGTGTATGTGAATAAATACATATAAGTGTGTGTGTATATATACCCCTATACAGAAGTTCAGATGTTTTGCCTGCCTCCAAAGACCCCACAAAAATGCCCCAAAAAAATGCCTGCTGCAAAAACACACCTGGGCGGTTTTGTAGCTGGCTTTTATGGGCATTTTTTGGGTGTCTTTGGAGGCAGGCATAACATCAGAACTTCTGTGTAGGGGTATATATATACACACACACATGTATGTATATATACACATACACACATATAGGTGTGAAAATAGCAGAAACCTATGCTTGCGCTAATGAAATAATTAACAGCCATATGGTTTCTCTGCTATAACACCTATATGTGTGTATGTGTATAAATACATATAAGTGTGTGCGTATATATATATATACCCCTATACAGAAGTTCAGATGTTTTGCCTGCCTCCAAAGACCCCAAAAAAATGCCCAAAAAAAAACGCCTGCAATAACACACCTGGGCGTTTTCTTTTTTTTTGGGCATTTTTTGTGGGTCTTTGGAGGCAGGCAAAACATCTGAAATTCTGTATAGGGGTATATATATATATACACACACTTATATGTATTTATACACATACACACATATAGGTGTTATAGCAGAGAAGCCATATGGGTGTTAATTATTTAATTAGCGCAAGTATAGGTTTCTGCTACTTTCACACCTATATATGTGTATGTGTATATATACATACATGTGTGTGTGTATATATACCCCTACACAGAAGTTCTGATGTTATGCCTGCCTCCAATAACCCCCAAAAAATGCCCAAAAAAATGCCAGCTACAAAACCGGCAAGGTGTGAAAATAGCAGAGCCATATGCCTGTTCTATTGCAATTCTAATAGAAACTAACTTTTTTTTTCTGGTTCTGGACATGCTACAGAGCTGAAACTTCACATGTACACTTTTTAGACCCCCCAGACACTAAATCCAAAGAAATCTCATTTTTTTTTCAATAATTTTTTCAATAATTGGCTCTCTATCAAAAATGACAATTTTTAAGAACCTTTTTTTTTGTGTGATTAATAGTCCCTGGGGCATGACCCAGAACACTAGGCACTTTTTAGGGGCATTTATTGGGTTTTAGGGCTTCAAAATTGTGTTTTTTGATTACCGAAGTTTGGGTCCCATTGATTTCAATGGGGTTCTGAAATCCGGGCCGAACTTTCGGGAAGTTTGGGTGTTCTGGTCGAACCGAACTTTTGAAAAGTTCGATCATCCCTAGTGTTTGGTGCTATCATCTGGCATGTGATCTCGGCAGCCCCAGCAGTCACTCTGTAATGATTCTAATGGGCTGCTATGCCTGCGTTTTCCACTGAAAAAAGGTGCATGCAGAATTTAAAAAAAAATGCAGTGGCCATGAAATCCATCCTGCTTTTGCACCATGCGACTTACCTGCAGTTCCTGTACGCACAAACTGTGTTTTTAAATGCTGGGCCCACGTATATAAAAATGCAGAAAGCTTGCCAGTGCTGGAACTGCAGGTAACTCGCATGGTGCAAAAGCAGGATGGATTTCACGGCCACTGCATTTTTTAAAATGCTGCATGCACCTTTTTTCTGCGGCAAACGAGGGCATGGCAGCCCATTCAAATCAATGGGCTGCTATGCCTGTGCAAAAGTGGGCCGCCAACCCGCATACATGTGAACCAGGCCTAAAGCAGTAGTAAAGTAATTTAATTAATTTAATTTTAAATTTAATTTAAATACAAATAAAACCACCGGTCCTCCTGCAGGTTTAACCACTTCTGGACCGCAATGATTTGCCCCCTTAATGACCAGGCCTTTCTTTGCGATTCGGCACTGTGTTACTTTAACTAACAATTGCGCGGTCGTGCGACGCTGTACCCAAATAAAATTAATGTCCTTATTTTCCCACAAATAGAGCTTTCTTTTGGTGGTATTTGATCGCCTGTTCGATTTTTTATTTTTTTTTTGTGCTATAAACAAAAAAAGCGACAATATTCAATTACAAGCAAGTGGGTCCCGAAAAATAACTGTATTCAGAAGTGGGTCTCGTGCTTGTGGCTGGATCTTAACTACCTAGCTTACCAGGCGCTTGAGAACATAGACCAATTTTTAGCTTTCAGTGCTCATTGGCATCTATGGAAAATATTGGTCCGCTTGACATGGCACTGCTCCCTGTCTAACATTGGTGTCTATGGGAAATTTTGATCAGCTTGGCATGGCACTGCTCCCTATCTTTAGCATTGGCGTCTATGGGAAATCTTGGTCCGCTTGACATGGCACTGCTCCCTGTCTAACATTGGTGTCTATGGGAAATTTTGGTCAGCTTGGCATGGCACTGCTCCCTATCTTTAGCATTGGCGTCTATGGGAATTCTTGGTCAACTTGACATGGCACTGCTCCCTGTATTTAACATTGGTGTCTATGGGAAATCTCGGTCAGCTTGACATGGCACTGCTCATGAACTGTAAGTGACAGGGGCACAAAACATGGGGAGCACTGAGAGGGGACCCAAGACTACAACATATTTATACATTTTAAAAGTGGGGTATAACCAGAACATTACACTGACTGCACTAAATTGACTCAACACACTATCCACTAACTACCTGCCCTAACCTCTATTATCACACACCGTTAGTGTGCGCAGCCTATTGCATTAGGGTGTGCACCCCAAAGCTCAAACACAGGACAGTGAATCAATAGGAAGTGCTCTGTGGTGAGCAGCTTTCTATTCATTCACAAACCGAAGTGTAGTAAACAGTTTACTTTGCTTCAGTTATGAAAGGAGACAGTGAGCAGAGTGTGTTCATTTAGAAAAGGAAGGTGCTGGTAAATAACATATTTACTAGCCCCTTTCCCTCACTCTCCAGAGGAGGGAAGCCAGCAGCAGGGCTGTCTTTAACACAGGGCAAAAGGGGCAGCTGCCCCGGGTCCAGTCATTGTTGTGGGGCCCAAAGCAGCTGCCCCTTGAGCCCGCACTGCCTGCAAATAGTTGATAAGTGGATTCAAGAGGGCCCAAGAAAATGTTTGCCCAGGTCCAATCAATATGAAAACGGCCCTGGCCAGCAGCACTGTAGAGTGAGGGGGCCAACATGGGGGAAGCTGGGGCAGTAGGGGTAATCAGCACTGCACTAAGTGATTAGGGTGTGCCCAGGCACACCTTGCACACCCCCTGCACATGCCTATGTCACACCCTATACACGGCTGCCATGTAAGCAGCAGCCTTATATAGTGTGGGGAGTGGACTTGATTGGAGCCATGATTGGCTAAAGGCACCCTGCCCTTGGCCAATCATGGCTCTGACAGGACATTGTGCTGCGACTGGCCAAAGCATACAGGTCAGGTGCATGCTTTGGCCAATCACAAGCACTTAATGCGCTGCAATCGTGCAGTGCAGTAGGGGCGCTCATCGGCAGGCGAACTTGCCGCTGAGCGCCCCGGGTGTTCAGCGAACATCCAACCCATCCCTAGCCAAGGCAATTCAGCCTTCATGGATCATACATAGAGGACTACACGAGACATACTAGGGAACCTAGAGCCACCACAAGACATTTTTAGACAATACAGCCTTTAAGGATCAGGGAACCCTCAAAAACCCATCAGAGAATTCCGCTTTCATTCGCTCTACTCTGAATGGTTTGCTTTGGTTGGAGTCCTGCTTAAATAATGAAAATAAAAATTGATTGTACTGCAGAAATATTTAGCAAAGCGTACCTTCAATGGTCTCTCTATAGGCCAAGCCACAGCTGTAATTAGACGGACAGATCTCAGAAGATCCCGTGCAGGAAGTTTGTCCCATACATGTGACGCATGAAAGAGAATAACCTGAAAAAAATATTAGAATATAAGATTGATTATTTTTTTTTTTGAAAATATTTTTTTTTTATTAAAGAGTTAAGTCAAACAAACAAAACACGTAGCAGTTCAATGTAAAAAGTACATGGCAGTACAACAAGTGCATGGCAATCATCAACGTCATTTACACAGTATAAGAAATGATTAATCTTCAATCTTTGGACCAAAAGTCCCAATACTTAGTGAATTTATGTAGCTGCGAATTATTAATGGCTATAGATCTTTCAAACTGATAGTTAGTACGTAACAGTGAGATCACTTCAGTCATGTTAGGCACGTCTGTGGACTTCCACCTCCTCAAAATTAGTGTTCTCGTGGCTAGTAGGACATGCGATGTCCATGGTCTGTACACTAGAGGGAGGGTATCCATACCTAGGTGCAGGATGGCCAGAGCTGGATTGGGTGTTATTATACAACCTGTGTATTTCGCTATATAGTTGAACACTTGGTTCCACAGGCTAGTAAGAGACGGGCAGGACCACATCACATGAAAAATTGTACCTACACAGGAGCATTCTCTCCAGCAGAGTTGGGAGTATTTGTTAGAGAAACCCGCTAACCTGTATGGTGTGTAGTACCATCTATGGGTGATTTTAAGTGTCATCTCCCAGTGATTAGCGCAATGAGTATGTCTATTTGCTTCTGACAATGCACGTTTCCATCGGGATACCGAGAAACACTCCCTGAGATCCCTATCCCACTTGAACATGGTCATTGTTTTGAAGAAGTCACCAGTATTTAGAATGGCATGGTAAAAGTTAAACAGTTTTGGTGTATTTTTGGGGGCTGCCGTAAGCAGCTCCCACACTTTCCCCTCCACGTTAATGTGCTGGACTGGGTGTTGTCTCATGAAGTGATGTATACGGTAAATTTGGAAAAAACTGGAGCACGGTATTTGGAATTGCGTCTGAATCTGGTCAGGGGGCATGAGGGAGGATTGTCTGTATAGGTGCTGAATAGTCGCGATATTCCCCTGGGTGGTGACACTCACAGGGAGGTCAGGCAGATATATGTGTAGGATTGAGGATGGAATGTTTTCGGTAGGAAGAAGGGCACAGTCCTTGTCAGGCCCAATGACCTTGCGCCAGGCCTTTATGGAGGCCTGCATGGTAGGGGAGAAGGAGGAGAGGTTCCAAGGGAGCCACGCATCCCCCAGAAGTAAGTCCCTAAGGTTCTCGGTGGGGGCTATGTTGGTTTCCAAGTCTACCCAAAGGGGGGCATCGACTGTGTGGAACCAGTTGCGGGTTTGTGCTAGTACAGTGGCCCAATAGTATCCTTGAATATTGGGAACCGCAGCTCCTCCATGGCATCTTTTGGCGGTCAGGACAGAGGCAGAACAACGGGCCCTTTTCCCCTCCCATATGTATTTTTGCATATGAGAAGTGAATTTAGCTAAGCATGTTGCTGGATAGTGAATGGGAAGGGCCCTAAACAGGTATAAAAGTTGAGGGAGCAAAAACATCTTATATGCGGCTACTCTTCCATGCCATGATAAGTACCGAGGTTGCATATGTGTGGTTTCCGTGTCCAACTTGTGGAGAAGCCTAGTCACGTTAACTGTGAGGAGTTTTGTGGGATCGGCTGGGAGGTCAATACCTAGGTAGTGGATTTTGTCCGTGGACCAAGGGATGGGGACCAACGATGCGAGTAGAGTTTGCGTCTGACGCGTAACTCCAAGGTTCAGGACCGTGGACTTGGACGCGTTGAGTTTATAGTATGAGATATTGTGGAATTGTTGTAAAATCGTGTACGCAGCTGGGAGGGATTTAGATGGTTCTGTTAGCATGAGGATGATGTCATCCGCGAATAATGTGATTTTGTGGTGGTATGAGGGGTAAGAAAAGCCAATGATTTGAGGATGTGAACGGATAGTTTCGGCGAGGGGTTCTATTAGTAAGTTAAAAATCGTGGGGGAGAGGGGGCACCCTTGCCTCGTGCCGTTAGTGATGGGAAAACTTTTGGACACCATCCCTGACGTGTACACATGGGCTGAGGGAGAGGAGTATAGGGCTAGTATAGCGGAAAGGATAGGGCCAGAAAAACCAAATTTTTGTAACGTATGTTCCATGTAACCCCAGTGTACCCTATCAAATGCCTTTTCGGCATCCAACGTTAAGAGGACAGCAGGTATCTTGCGTCGTTGCGCTAGGTGGAGAATATTTACCATTCGTCTCGTGGCGTCGGATGTCTGGCGACCAGGCGTAAAGCCCATTTGGTCCTTGGCTATCAATGAGGGGAGAAACTTTTGAATACGTTTGGATAGGATTCTCGCGTAAATTTTAGCGTCCGAATTTAGTAAAGAGATGGGTCGAAAATTCGCTGGGGTGGTTGGGTCCTTGCCGGGCTTCGGGAGGGTGACTACGTGTGCACTCAGAATGTCAGGGGGAAGACTAGCTTCAGTCATAGCTTTGTTAAAGACCTCTGTCAGCGTGGGACCTATATGGGGAAGGAATAGCTGGTAATATTCGTTGGGGAGACCGTCAGGCCCTGGTGACTTGCCTTTGGGTAGGGTTTTAATGCTAGATTGGACTTCCTCAAGTGTGATGGGTGCATTGAGAGAGGCCAGTTGGGATGAGGAGAGTGTCGGCAGATTAATGGCGCTTAAAATTTTCTCTATGTCAGCTACTGAGGGTTGGTGTTCTGAGGGGTCATCTTTTAGGTTGTACAGGGAACCATAGAAAGATGCGAAGGCATCTGCAATAGCCTGCGGGTGCGTAATCTTGGCCTTAGTGACGGGGTCTATCAAGAACGGGATTCTAGACTTGGCTTGCTTTTGTCTAACTCTATTCGCCAGAAATTTACCAGCCCTGTTAGCCTGTGAGTAGGACTTTTGCTTTAGGTAATTGAGGTGTTTATCCGAGGCTTCCAGTAGGAGGATTCGGAGTTCTAGCCTAAGTCGAGTTAGGCGATCTGATATAGTGACTGTGGGGCCCTTTTTATTACTCTCCTCCAAAACATGAATCTCAGTCAACAAGGAAGACATTTTCTGGTTCCTCAGTCTCTTCCTCCTGGCCTGCTGCTGAATGCACACCCCTCTCACGAAGGCCTTGTGTGCACCCCACAGCACCCAGGGGTCCGAGACCGACTGTTTGTTGAGCAGGAAAAACTCCGTTAAGCTGCCCGAGACCCGGGTAGAGCAGCCCGAGTCCTGCAGCATTCCAGTATCGCATCTCCAAATACGAGATGACGCTACCCGAGCGTTCTCCTCGACGATCAGTTCAACCGCTGCATGATCTGACCAAGTAATGTCCTGGATCGTCGAGGAGGACACTTTCGATAGGAGATCTCCATCAACCACAAATAAGTCTATTCGAGAGTAAGACCTGTGCCTGGGTGAGAAGTAGGAGTAATCCCTCTCGGTGGCATGTTGACACCGCCATACATCATACAACTTTTCCGAATGTAACAGCCCCCCCATCGATTGTTGCCGGCCCCGGGGGGACGAAGAGGTGTCCAGCCCAGGGTCTGCAACAATATTGAAATCGCCACACAGGAGCAAGCGACCCTGTCTGACTTTGTGTACCTGCTTGAGTAGACGTCTTAGAAATCGCAATTGATGTGAGTTCGGGGCGTACAAGTTAACTATGGTGAACGGAGATCCGTTCAGTTCACAAACCACTATTATGAATCGTCCTTGTGGGTCCTGGACAGAGTGATGAATCTTGACCGACAGCGACGATCTGAAGGCCAGAAGAACTCCCCTCTTTTTTTCTTCTGCGGAGGCAAGAAAGATCTGGGTGTAGTCTTTGTGGGCACAAGATGGGTGAACCCCTTTTTTAAAATGGGTCTCCTGGACCGCTAAAACGTCCACACCATGGTCCAAGGCCTCTTTCCATAATGTGCGCCTCTTAGCGGGATGGTTTAAGCCATTGGCGTTGATGGACAAAAGTTTAATAGTCATGGGACGTCCGGATGTTCTAGCGAGGGTGAATACCGGTTGTTACTGTAGAGGAGAAGAAAGTCTAGGTTCCTTAAGTGTCCATAAGGATGTATCCCTAGGGTGCGGGATTTTCGCAGGAGATCAGTATACGCAGCGATGATGCCATGTAGAACAAGTGGAAATTGGTAGAAAACAAAAGAACAAAAAACAAACAGGGTAAAAGGGTAAGAAAAGGACCGTCTCGGCAGTCCGTGATCGGTCATACCGATAAAAGTGAGAGGGCCAAGGGCTCACGCTCCTATGGCCTGGGACCTTAGTCGGAGTTAAGTAGGTGACATATTAGAGCTCGTAAAGATGTCGTCGTGCCTGGGGGGTCTCTTGCGAGAGACCAGTTGCCAGTCCGCTTCCAGTGGCCTGAGGGGAGGCGATGCAGGAGGATCAAAGGGTTGCTGTGGCAAAATGTTCCATCTCCGCAGTGCCTGAATTCCTTCGTCCAGAGTTTTTATCAGGGCAGTGGATCCGCCATGAGTGACAGATAGAGTTGCTGGGTATTTCCACTTGTGTGGCACATTGTGGTTGCGTAAGGCTTTGGTTATGGTGGCCAAATTACGCCTGGCTTGCAGAGTGTGCCTGGAGAGGTCTGGGAGTAGTTGTAAGTTTGCATATCCCTCCGGTAGTGGCATGTTTTGCCTTGTCGCCATCATAAGTTGCTCTTTCACATGATAGAAGTGAACCCTGAGGAGTACATCCCTGGGTACATCTCCTGACAGGAATGATGGTTTCGGCAGTCTGTGTATCCTGTCTATAATGAGATCTGATGCTGATGCGTTAGGGAGCAGTGCTTGGAAAAGCGCAGTGACATGCTGAAGGAGCTGGGTAGGCAGGATTGTTTCAGGGATTCCTCTAATTTTTATATTGTTCCGCCGGGAACGGTCTTCCAAGTCTGCCACTTTACTTTTGAGCCAGTGGATTTCATCCGTTTGGGCATTAAGTGTTGTAATGACAGAATTAAGAATGGTGGCATGGGTGTCAGCCGTGCGTTCTAGGGAATCAACCCGAGTGCCCAGGGAGCCCATGTCAATCCTGAGTTGTTGTATGCAAGACCGCATGTCAGCCTGCATAGTATTGCGCAGGGCATACATCATGTCTCTCATAGTGCCTTCAGAGATAGGGTTGCTACCGGTGGGGAAGGAGGCAAAGGGGTCAGGGCCATGAGAGGGAGAAGCATGTGTGTGCTGTCCAGGGAGGCTGGTGTCCATACCTGGGAACATGGATGGTCTCTGCGGTGAGTCTCTCCTCTGCTTGTTCTTAGCTGGGCTCCTGGACGAGGGAGAAGGAGGAGAAGGTGACTCAGATGACTGGCCACTGTCCGGGTTGGCGATCTGCCTGTGGAGCGGTGGGTGGGTAGAGAGCGGCTGCAGTTTATGGAGCGCAGCGGCTCCCTGTCCTCCTCGTGTTCCCGGGGCGCCGCCATTTTGGTGTAGCCCGGAGCTCTGTGAGATGAGGAAACCGGACAGTTTGTTGGACTGCTCCGGTCCCTTCTTTCGGCGGGCCATGTCGGCGGGTGTTTGCGGAGGCTGCCGGTGCGGCTAGCGGGTGTCTGCTGGGTCTGAGCTCTGGGTGGCTGCGTTTGTCCCGGGCGGCTCGGCGGAGCAGGATTAGCAAGCAGCCATCTTCCGCGCCGCGGCCACGCCCCCACTCAAGATTGATTATTGATTGACAGACAAGAACCCCCTTACATAGACACTTACAGAAAATGGTATTTATCACAGGTATTTAAATTGCACCATTAATTCACAGAGCATTTTAAATATTGTACGTTCGCATCAGTCCGTGCCCTCAAAGCTTACAATCTAAGGTTCCTTTCTCTCACAAACTAGGGATAATTTTCACAGGAGGCTATTAGCCTACCAGCATGTCTTTGGAGTATGCAAACAAAGGGAGAACATGTAAACCCTATATGATCCTGGCTAGAATTCAACTCCCATAACCCTAAGGCTGCAAGGCAGAGGTGCTAACCACTAAACCCAAGATTAAAATTGTTATAACTTTCCCGGTGGTCCCACCAGTACCACCTAACTCTCTCATCGACTAGGTGGAAAGTTGATTATCTTAGTCCACAGAGATAACATAGCAGTAGTTCAAAAGATATCACCTGCTGAGATCAGACATACCTGGTGTTATGAGGACACAAAGCAGGCAGAGAAAGCTCAGTAGACCGTCCATCCTCCACCCAACGTGTGCTGTGCCGGTGTCACCTCTGTCACTACTGCTGGAGGTCAACGCTGAGCCTATTTATGGTGGAATCATGGTGGGCGTAAATATTGCCAATGGTATGAGGAAACTAAAATCTCATCCTATCTATCATTATTAGTTTGGAAATATGTAACAAAACAGGTTTAAAGACAAGAACTGAGTTCTTTTTGGTAGGAATGAGAACATTTTTTTTTGAGTAACAACCACTTCTGGACCGAGCCCATTTCTGACAATTGTTGTTTACAAGTTAAAATCAGTATTTTTTGCTAGAAAATTATTTAGAACCCCTAAACATTATATATATATATATATATATATATATGTATATATATATATATATATATATATATATATATATATATATATGTTTTTTTTTTTTTTATATATATAGCAAAGACTCTGGAGAATAAAATGGCACGCCATGTAAATAGATACCTAACATGTTACGGTTTAAAATTGCGCACACCCGCGGAATGGCGACCGACTACGGTCAATAAAAATCTCCATAGGCGAAGTTTTAAAATATAAGGAATAAGTCCTGCGAGCGACCCTCAGGCTCTAAATCGATCAGTTATTTGCCGCAGACACTCCACTTCTCATAATAGTGTGCTTAATTGAAATAAATATATAGTGTTGCGCAAATAAATTAATTAATTTATGCTTAAATTATTAAAAACCCAAAATATTTATATGTGATATAATATTAAAGTGCCAATAGTGCTAATAAAGTAGTAAATATAATATAATATAATACTCATAGAAAAGAGAAAATATATAGATATAAAAGTCCAGTGTGCAAAGTGCAAAAAGCCAATAAACAAAGTCCAAAATGTAATCCTAAAGTATGGAGGGAGCACAGATCACTTTAGGATTACATTTTGGACTTTGTTTATTGGCTTTTTGCACTTTGCACACTGGACTTTTATATCTATTTATTTTCTCTTTTCTATGAGTATTACCGTATATATACTCGAGTATAAGCTGAGTTTTTCAGCACATTTTTTTGTGCTGAAAACGTCCCCCTCAACTTATACTCGAGTCAAGGAAAAAAAAAAAAGTCCCTGGCCGCTCTGACGGGCTTAAGCTTTAAAAATGGCGCCACCCGTCGCATACATGTCACCGCGCACGCGCCGCCGCCGCTCGGGAGAGGCCGGGAATAACCGGAAGTATACGAGCGGCGCGTGCGCAATGACGTGTCGGCGCCGGGCGGTGCCATTTTTAAAATGAAGGCGCCTCTGGAACAGGTAAGTGAAACAGCTTCACTACCTGCCATTATGCAGGGCTGCGGGCATACTACAAGGGATGCAGTGCTGCGGGCATGGTCCACCTGTACCATGCCCACAGCACTGCATCTCCTGTAGTATGCCCACAACCCTGCATTCTCCTGCACCATGCCAGTACCCTGCATTCTCCTGCACCATGCCAGTACCCTGCATTCTCCTGTACCATGCCAGTACCCTGCATTCTCCTACACCATGCCAGTACCCTGCATTCTCCTGCACCATGCCAGTACCCTGCATTCTCCTGTACCATGCCAGTACCCTGCATTCTCCTGCACCATGCCAGTACCCTGCATTCTCCTGCACCATGCCAGTACCCTGCATTCTCCTGCACCATGCCAGTCACCCTGCATTCTCCTGTACCATGCCAGTACCCTGCATTCTCCTGCACCATGCCAGCACCCTGCATTCTCCTGTACCATGCCAGTACCCTGCATTCTCCTGCACCATGCCAGTACCCTGCATTCTCCTGTACCATGCCAGTACCCTGCATTCTCCTGCACCATGCCAGTCACCCTGCATTCTCCTGTACTATGCCCGCCGCCCTGCATTCTCACCCTAGGCTTATACTCGAGTCAATGATTTTTCCCATCTTTTTGTGGTAAAAGTAGGGGCCTCGGCTTATACTCGCGTATATACGGTATATTATATTATATTTACTACTTTATTAGCACTATTGGCACTTTAATATTATATCACATATTATTATTTTGGGTTTTTAATAATTTAAGCACAAATTAATTAATTTAATAATTTTTTATTTGCAAAGTTTTAAAATGTTTTAACGGTTACCAGTTTAGTTACAGAGGAGCTCTTTATTTTTTTTTAATTATTGCTCTCGCTCTGGCGATCGCGGTGATACCTCACAGGTGTGGTTTGAAGAGTGCTTTCATTTTCAGGAGCGACTTCCGTGTACGTTTTCTTTCGTGAGCGAGCTCACAGCGACGGGGGTGCTTTAATTTTTTTTTTTTCCTATTTATTTTATTACATTTTTTTAATTTTAGCACAGGTTTTTTAAAAAAAAAAAAAGAAAATCTGGTCACTTCTATTACAAAAAAGAAAGGGGAGCCTATGCGCTGCTAATCAGGTATCAGATGTGAGAGCAGTAAATATAAAGTAAATTAAAGTTAAAGAAAAGAGCAGCCAATTCTGTATTATCACAAAATACTAAAATTATAAAGATATAAGAGATGAATCGGCGCTGATTTCAGAAAAAAAACCTGAAGAATAAATAATAACTGGGTATCATAAAGATGTAGACAAATGGTGACTAGCAGGTCAGAGGCCGTGCATTCTTTTGTTGGGTCGAATAATTTGGAGAGATCTGTGGGTAGCTCCAATACATCTGATGGGTCAGACTTGATTGGCTGGAATGAGGTAGATGGATTTGGCAAATCAACACTGCTGTCTAATGAGGCTGAAGACTGGAAGGGGCAACTGGTATCTACACTGGGTAGATGGATGGATCCAGAATCTTCCACTGCTGGGCTGGACGGAGGGCATTCCTGTGTTTCAGAAACAGTGGTTCGGAAGCGTAGCTGGTGGGTGGGGCTTGGGTTTCCGTTTCATGGCTGAGGGCAGCTTAATGGGGGGTGTTTGTGATTGCAGCATTTGATTGGACAAGATCTTTGGGAGGTCGAACAGGCACAACAACTGGAGGAGAGTTTAAAGTGTCTTTATTAACCAAAAGAACTTCTATGGGCCCCATGGAACTCTTCAGATGAATCTGAAGTCTTCACCATAGCACCAATCTCTGTCTTATCAGGGATCTCTCAGGTCCAAAAAAAAAAAAAAAAGATTTGAAGAGGAAGAGGTCCATCACATGACCAGCCTGGAAAAAACTAAGAGTCGGTTCACACTAGCACGACTTGTCAGACGACTTGGTCAGCCTGACAAGTCGCGCTCCCTCGCGGTCCATTGACCGCTACAGGACCCGTTCTAATAGGAGCGACACAAGTCGCTCCGACTTAGAAAAAGGGTACTGTACTACTTCGGGGCGACCTCGGAGCGACTTGCATAGACTTCCATTATGTGAAGTCCCTGCAAGTCGCTCCGAAGTCGTGGTGCATGGTAATGCACAAGTCGCCCCCGAAGTAGTACAGAGTCGTGTCGCCCCAGTGTGAACCGACTCTAAAAGCAAAATTTACAAACAAAGGGGCCACATGGGCGGAGATAGGTCAGTTTGATGGAAGAAGGGAGCCCTGAGCCAGAGTTAGCTGATCTCATAGTTTTAGCTCTAGCCTTGTCTCTAGTGATTTATAGCAACTCTTTTTATACCTAGTAACGGTCCTAGGCAGTGGAGGACTGGGCCAGGGGGCAGGGGGCAATTGCCCCCTGGGCCACTCTGATGCCCTGTTAAAAGGTTGCACTGCTTCTGCAACGGACATACCTAAACTTATTCCCGGAGAAGAGAAGTAAAAAGTCCCCGCTGCTGACCTATTGATTGCACAATGAAGACAAGGACAGAGTGCAGCCCCCTCGGCATGGATGGTGTAAACTGTGTCTGAGTAGAAGCCGGTTCCATGCCCCACTGGAGACTCTCCCTCGGCCAGCCCCAACTGAGCTGTCCCGGCACCCCCCAACCGCCCCCTGCCGGCCAGGTTGGGAACCTGGATTCAGCCAGTGAGTAGAGAGTACCTGGAGCAGAGATTCAGCCTGAAATGGGGGTCAGGAGGAGGCCAGGAAGAGGGAGAGTGGGAGGAGGGCCAAGTCACTGCACCATGGGCCTCTGGATTGTATTTGCCCCTTGGGCTGAAAGTTACCAGTCAGCCCCTGGTCCTAGGAGCCTCTTGACCATGGAACACAAGGAGTTATAGCGTCTTGACAGCACCCCACATCAACGTGGTGTAGAGGGACCATCCTCCCTGAGGCAGCTAGAGGAACACAGGGGACATATTGTACCATATGTCATAGACATTTGACTAGAAATATACAATTTTACAATGTTTTTTGAGTTTATTTTTTATTGCAGACAGGTAAGGAGTGGTAGTGCATTTACTGGAAGCAAACAAAATGAAATACATGGGTGTCAAAACATTTCTGGAATACCTTTCTTAGCTGCCTCAGGTAACATTGTGGCCATGCAATCATATAAGATGGGAAACTTTGCAATAGCTAGAGGTGACATTCTTATCATAACCTGGAAATTAATCAAGAAACAGGTCACATAATTCCTAGTTGACTCACTGCATGGTGGACCTCCAGATGAAAGACTTTTTCTTTTGGTTAATACGTGCGCACAGTCCTTTCATTCTGTAGTGACTAAATCTGAGTTATCTCATAAGGCTGGGTAAAGCCCACAGTGAGGTCAATTATCCTAATAGATATTTTTTTGTTTGTAAACTAGAATGTACTTGTAAGTTTTTATTTCTTTATCATGGTAGATGCAAAACCTAATATAGTTTTTTTTGTTTTTTACCACCTTTTATCGCCTTTTTTCATCCCTTATTGCATCTAAGTGCTGTTGAACTCTTTCAGTCCCTTTTGCAGCAGCTTCTTCTCACCACGACATACCACCACAAGGGTTGTGTTTGTAATGACAACAGTGAACCATGCCTGCATAATCTGTGATGAAATGGTCACATGTTGTCTCCAGTGGAAGCCACAGGGAAAGGGACAGTCTGACAACACAGGAGCAAAATTGAGAGACAGGTACAAAGCATTGTCACCCTATTACAGGAAGTGCCTTAATGAAAGATTACATACAAATTTTAGATTAATACAAAGATTCGAAAATTTATTTTAAAATTGCAATTAACAAAGCTTATATGAGATTTTAGTGATTGGGTTTATTACTTTGGTATCTATTTTTTTTATTTTTTATAACCATACATTTTTACTAGAAATTTAAAAAAGGTACAAAGCATACACTTGTATAACTGATAACAGTAACATCATAATCCGTGTACATTGACCACAAAACAGAGAACGGTGTAATACAACTGAGGCAAAGTGGCTTACAACTGAATGCTGATTAGCCCAGTAAAAGCAAAGAAAAGGATGCCGAAATGGCTTCATTGTGTTGGGCTCCTCTTGGGCCTTGCATCTAATAGGGCTGGAGGTAGCGAGGTACTGGAGATACATTGTAGCAGGGAGGTGCCTGTCACCCCACTGTGGTCACACTGTGATCAGGCATCCCCAGTAAAATTCTGTGTGGAGGTGGGTGCGCCACTACCCCCCTCCTATTCCAGTATATAACTCACTACTCTGAACCGTAGATCAACTAAGGCAAGGAGACAGCTGTACCGGATCAAGACACCCCTGTACTGGGTATCTCCGTTGACAGATGCTCATAGTGCTTCCCGAGGGCTCTAAGCACTCCACCAGACACCGTAACCACTTCAGACCCCACGAACTGCCGCAGCTTGGTTAGAGTCTTGCCGTCTCCTACCCACCCTGGACATACAACAAGGGTCCAGGTTCCCGTGGGTGAACCTCTCTTTCCCCAGAGAGTGCAGCAGAACAAGCTCTTACACAAGCTCTTACAAGAGCTTAGTGATTATCTAAGGGAGTATGGAAGACCATAGCAATGCCTTGTAGCATATTCCCCCAATAAGAGACAAGACTCTAGATTGAGGGTGAAGTTACTCTAGAACAACTTTATTGAACAAGAAAACAGACTTATATACAGTTTTCACCCACAAGGTTACCACCCAGGAGGACCTTGTTGAAGACTGGACGTAACTATATCATATTCAGAGGTAAGAAGGGAGGCAGGGGAGGGGGGTTTGATTTCTACCACCAGTATAAGATAATTCCCTATGGAGTAAAAGCATCTGTGTAATGATCTTATTTAAACAATGTCATAAATTAATCAGTTTCAGAGGTTTGTGCTTTCCAGATGTCCCATTTTTTATGGAACATGGTAGCCCTATGTTCCTTATACGCTAGCATTTTTTCCATTTCATAGTGTAGGTTGACTTTATTGAGTATTTCGTCAAAGCTCAGAAGTGCTTATGTGGGGTTCAAGGCACAATCTTTCTCTATTATAGTGGAAATGAGAGAGAAAACTTCCTTCCAAAGCGGCTGTATCATCGGACAACTCCAGAGAACATGAATTAGGTTTTCCGTCCCTTGACAATCCCTCCAGCAGAGTGGGGAGATGTTTTTATCCATCACATGTAGTCTGGAATGAGTCATGTAGTACCTGTGCAGTATCTTTTGGGCATTATCCCAGTGATCTACGCATGCAGAAGATTTTGGTATCTATGTTAACTGCTTCCCACCCGCGTCATTGTAAAATGATGGACGGACGGGGACCCTTTTATTCAGGGAGGACTTTATATGACATTCTCCTGAGAACTTGCCTTGCTGGTTCAGTTACAGCTGGTATATTGCCAAAACAACAAGCAGATTTTGTTCTACTCATTTTACACACCTGAAGAAAGAATCTACTTCTAAAACGCGTCAGCTGATTCTGTTTCTAGCAGGTCTCGAACTGACCACCACAATATTTGCAGAAATTGTAGAACAATATTCACGTTTATCTCTTTTCTGCTGGTTGTTATTACAATATTTAGTGCAATCTTAATTTATCGAAAGAGGAAGGAATTTTACATAGCATGGGAAAGAGCAGAAACAATAGAGAACATACAGATAAGTCAAGCATGGTAATCATCAGAGGTGGGGGACTTAAGTCACATGACTTGACTTAAAGCGGAGTTCCGGCCTCAAAATCGACAAAATCAATTTTGGGCCATCCGCTTGCTCTAGGTCACCTGAAAAACAAATGGACAATTACGATTTTTTTTTTGTTTACTTACCTTGTTATTGAAGAAAATATACTCACCTTTCTTCCACTTCCTCCCTCGGCGGCCGCGGCCCGCACCGTCACTTCCCACTTGCATTGATTCCTGGGAGCTGAAAGTCATCGTTCCCAGGAATCAATGCGCCTGCACCGGCCCCGATGTCAGTTCCGGTGCAGGCGTGTCATTCCCTGCATGCCCAGAAGCTGTGGAGGGATGAACAGCCACGCCGGAAGTGACGAGCGGGGCCGGTGCAGGCGCATTCTGGGAGAAGAGGACACGGAAGAGGACGCAGAAGAGGACGCGCTGGCTTCAGCTGCCCACATCCGAGATGGCAGCGCTGGAGAAGAAATTTTCAAGGTAAATATTTTTTCTAAAAGGTAAGTGCGACCCGGGACAGTTCAGAGGCTATCCATTGTGGAATGTACTAGCCCTGACTGTCCCGGGGGTATTTTTATCTAAATGTCACCCCCAAGGCTGGAACTCTGCTTTAAGTCAGACTTAAGTCACCAGTTTGAGGACTTGAGACTTGCTTGACTAAAATTAATAAAAGACTCGACTTGACTTTGACTTGGTATTCATGACTTGAGACATATGACTCGAAATGACTTTACATTTTTAGGTTATTAAATATTTGCATTTTCTCAAGATGTGTTAAAGCAAAATGAATGTGCCTGTTATGTTTCTGACACCACAGTCACTTAAAACACCTCGGTGTGTTATGATTTTTAGCACACTGGCTGTTTAACAATGGAAATACTTAACATGTTTTTAGTGACTGTGGTGTTAAAACATGACCGGACGAAGGATTTTGAGCTGTTTGGGCATTCAAAGTGTTTCTTTAATATGCCAAGAAAAAAGCACTAAGCAGTTTTGTTGAAAATAAAACAAAACCTTTCCTGACCACTGACTTTTAACTGATTCAAAGGTGAAAATTGGGGTAGATCAGTATTTTGACTTGATTTGTGACTTGACCAAAATAAATGACTTGACTTGCTTGACTTCTAGCAGGGACTCGATTTGACTTGCTTGCTTTTCGCCACAGTAACTTGGGACTTGCTTGAGACTTGAAGGTTAAGACTTGAGACTTGCTTGTGACTTGCACATGTGTGACTTACTCCCATGTCTGGTAATCATCAATAGTTGTAAGCAGTAAATTAAAACCACCAGGTCTATTGGAACCTGCCTGGGAATTAGAGTTATAAGGTAACTGACAGTATCTCGGTGCAACATGTGTCAGCATTGTCGGAAAAAACAAATAACAGTGATATAAAAACTGCTATAGCGGGCATTGAAACAAGAGAGGTAATCCAGTACTGATGTTGGTAGCTTACATCAAGGCGTTTTGTTGTGAAATGCTTGAGGAGCAACAGATGAAAGCACAAGAAGGACTGCACTCGTAGCCAGGGACATACCATCAGAAGTGTATAGAAAGGAGTGAAGCAAGGTGCTGCAGAAATGGAAATAAAGAAAGAACCAGAAGGGACAGAGGGAGGAGAGGAAGTTGGGAGGGTCTGCACACATCCCACTACAGCCCACCGGCACTCTGTATCACGGGTGTTCCAATCCAGGACTTGAAGTCATCCGAGCACCTAAACATGTCCCAAGACGACCATGTGACGGAGAACCGTTCCTCCCTGCCCCCCTCCCGTGCCAACAAATTCTCCATGTCCCTGATGCTGTCCAGTTCCAGGGCCTGCTCAAGCTTAGAGGGCACGTGTATAGTTTTCAAATGTCTGGGGATCACTGTCCTGACAGCCGCCAAGAAGAACCAAAGGACATCCATCTTGATTGACCGGAAGGAGCCAGGTATCAGAGACAACAGGGCTAATTCCGGTGTAGCAGAAACTGTAGTCGCCTAAAGCCTGCAGTACAGAGCAACAATGTTGTTCCAAAATCTGTGGATCTGGGGGCACTCCCACCAAATATGTAAAAGCGTACCTCTGGACGACATGCACCTCCAACAGCTGTCCGCTCGGAGAGGGTCGATATATTTAGCCGAGGAAGGGCACCTGTACCATCTGATCAGAGGCTTGAACCCTTTCTCCTGAAATAGTGTAGCAGGGGACATCAAGTGGGTCAGAGCAAAGCATTTACGCCAATCAATAGGCGTAAGAACTTGTCCCAACTTTCTGCCCCATGCAGCAGTGTAAGCCGGAAATCTTATTCTATGAGTGTGATTCTTGCGCTGTCATAGGAAAATGACATCCATTTGTACCCCTGACGCTGCTCGTACAGTAACTGGTACCTCAGACAGTCTAATGAAACAATTAATCACTTGCCGACCGCTCACTGAGCTGGTACTGCGGCAAAGTGGCTTGTTATCATCCAGCGACGTAGACCTACGTCGCTGGACTCCTCCCTCTCTCGGCGGCACGCGCGCCGCCAGAAGCTCACTCCCACTGTATTCAGACACAGCGGGAGTCGGGCCAGGGGAGGAGGGGCGGTGATCACCGCCGCCCTTCCTCGATCGTCAGGGATCGAGTGAGGAAATCCGCCCGCTTGTGTAAACAAAGCGGGCGGATCTCCTAAGTGACAGGCAGTCAGAGATTACAGGATTCAGCATAGCTGAACCTGCGATCTGTGTCTGTGTCACACAATCCCTTCCCCCCACACACGTCAGTAAGCCCCAGGCATACATTAACCCCTTGATCACCAATAAAAGTCAACCCCTTCCCTGCCAGTGTCATTTTTACAGTAACAGTGCATATTTATAGCACTGATTACTGTAGTAAAGTCACTGGTACCCCCAAAAGTGTCAAAAATGTCAGTCAAGGGTCCGATATGTCCGCCACAATGTCGCAGTCCCGCAAAAAAAAACGCAGATCGCCGCCATTACTAGTTAAAAAAAAAAAACAATAAAAATGATATAAATTTCCTGTAGTTAGTAGCTGCGATAACTTTTGCGCAAACCAATCAAAATATGCTTATTGCGATTTTTTTTTTACCAAAAATATGTAGCAGAAAACAAATTGGCCTAAAATGGTAAAAAATTTTGATTTTTACATTTTTTGGGGGGAATTTCATATAAAAAAATGTGAAAAATATTGTTATTTTTTTCAAAATTGTCGCTATTTTTTGTTTATAGCGCAAAAAGTAAAAATCGCACAGGTAATCAAATATCACCAAAAGAAAGCTCTATTTGTGGGGAAAAAAGGACATCAATTTAATTTGGGTACAGCATTTCATGACCGCGCAATTGTCTGTTAAAAATAACGCAGTGCCGAATCGCAAAATATGGCCTGGTCAGGAATGGGGTAATATCTTCTGGTCTTAAAGCGGTTAAAAATACGCTCATTGAGAATTTTTTTGTCATTTTTTTGGGTTAGGTCCTCTCTGCAGCTGCAGGGGGAAGCACAGGATCTGGCAGAGGAGTTCTGTCCTCTCTGCTGCCATCTGCTGAGACAAGGTGGGGGCAGAGATGAGGGAGATGCAGCAGCTGCAGGAGAGGTGCAAGGGCCACATGAAATGGCCTGGAGGGCCGGATTCGGCCCACGGGCCTTGTGTTTGACACCTGTGATCTAGATCTTCTAGAAGTCTGTGTAAGTTTCTTAATTGCATTGTGTACACATCTAGGGTCTACTGGGCCTTGTGGATGGCAGTGTCATGGCGGTCAGTAGTTTCCTCCACCTCTTCTAGCCGTGTTGCTTCTGCTTGCATGCCTAGATAGAGGTCAGAGATTGCAGCAGAGAGTGTGTCTTTTATGTCTGTGGCTACAGCTCTTAGGTCCTCTAGACTGAGGGTTTTGGCAGCTTGTGTCTGAGATTCAGAAGGCTGTGTGCTGGGGGATCTCATGGGGCTTCTACTCAATACCCTGGTGGATCCTGCGGCCTGTGTAGAAAATGATCCTTCGCTGGACTGAGACCGAAAGATCTCTGGAACGTTTCTGCTGAGCTGCGTGCCTGTGTCTCGCGGATAGCGGATTCATTTTATTCAGGTTTCCCCATGGTTGCTGTGTTCATCTTCCTCATAGGCAAGAAAACGGACCGTGGAGTATCGCAACGAGGATATTAGGCTGCAATCTTCTTCAGCGTCCAGACCACGCCCCCCGCATAATCCATTTTTTTTTATCTAAACAGTTTATACAATTCAAATGTTCTTATTATATAATAAAACAGGAAAAAAGGGAAATATAAGAAATGGTAAGTTACCTACGATTTCGGCTCAACCAAAGGGGGATAGAATTTTAACCGATGGATCCATTACAACCGCGTCAATGTGGCAAAACTTTATCAATGGCAATAACCTGCAACGTAGATGGATTCCTTTTGTGAATAATGCCAGGATAAGTTATGTCCCTAAAAACCTTTTTTATTGTTTGTAATGTGCTCTCCTATCATCTTCCCCAGTGTCTGTGTGGTTCGGCCAACATATTGCAGACCAAACGGACACTGGAGGAGATAGACCCCACACTTAGTAGAACAGGAGATGACGTATGCTGTGTAATGCTATTCCTACAGATGTTACACTCCTGCAGGGGTAAACTCCCCTGAGACTCCAAAACATTTTTACCTGTTGCGGTCAGGGCTGGATTAACACAGGGGCTATTGGATCTGTAGTTCCAGGCCTCTACAATAATATAGGCCCAGTACACTGACCCATTATACAGCCGCTGGCCACCAATACAGTGTACTATTTATTACTTGAAGAGCTGCAGTGGAACGATGCAAGTGTGACCAGCATGCTTCTGCACCCAGCTGGCACAAGTCTTTCTAAGCAGTCACTTCCCTGCCAGACGGAGTGATCTCCACCTGACAGGAGCTTCCTAGTTCCAGCTAGTGTGACGTTGAGGTCCATCAACTTTACTGGGAGCTATATTATTTCTCAAGGTCCATAGCAGATGAATTTCATTCAGGTTTCCCCATGGTTGCTGTGTTCGTCTCCCTCATAGGCAAGAAAACGGACCGTGGAGTATCTGAACGAGGATATTAAGCTGCAATCTTCTTCAGCGTCCAGACCATGCCCCCCGCATAATCCATTTTTAACATCTAAACATTTTATACAATTCAAATGTTCTTATTATATATTAAAACAGGAAAAAAGGGAAATATAAGAAATGTTAAGTTACCTACGATTTGGGCTCAACCAAAGGGGAATGGAATTTTAACCGATGGATCCATTACAACCGCGTCAATGTGGCAAAACTTTAACAACGGCAATAACCTGCAACGTAGATGGATTCCTATTGTGACATTAAGAATAATGACAGGATAAGTTATGCCCCTAAAAACCTTTTTTAATGTTTGAGCTTCCTAGTTCCAGCTGGTGTGACGTTGAATTCCATCAACTTTATTGGGAGCTATATGTTTTCTCAAGGTCCGTGCTTTTTTTAAGGATCATTTTAGGGTGTTCGGGTACGGCAGATTCCATTCCCAGTAGGCAATTTGCTAACTAATCTATGGTATTTGGAATAGGTGGTACAGAATGACCATTCAAAACCATAGTGTTCACTTTATTTGCCAATACTACAGTCAAGGTTCCCAAAACTGTCAGAGGGAGAAGCCATCATCTATATCTATATACATATAATTAGAGTTGAGCGGACACCTGGATGTCCGTGTTCGGCGGGTTCGGCCGAACTTGAAAAAAAAGTCCGGGTCCGTGTCCCGGACTTTTGCCGAACTTTTCCCAGACACCGAACCCCATTGAAGTCAATAGGGACCCGAACTTTCAGGCACTAAAATGGCTCTAAAACACCAATGGAAAGGGCTAGAGTGCTGCAAATGGCAGCAAAACGTAGTTAAGAGCATGGAAAGTGCTCTGCAAACAAATGTGGATAGGGAAATAACTTAAAACAACAAAAAAAAAAAACAGAAAAATAAAACAATGTTCTTCATCTCTGAAGGACGAGGCCCATATGGAGTAGGAGGGAGGTTGAGGTGGTGGTGGATGTGGCGGTGTCATAGGCATGTGCACAGGGTGTGCCGGGTGTACCTGGGCACACCCTAATCACCTAGGGCACATAGCATTATCGCTCTGTTTGCCAGTGAGGAGATGGGAAAGATCTCCCTCGGACCTGCTCTGCTCTATTTCACTTTGCCAGCAGGGAGAGTAATGTATCGGTGCCATGTACATGTAGGCAAACACATGCATGTGTATTTAAACTTTGGGGTGCACACCCTAATGCAATAGGCTGCGCACACCTATGGGCGGTGTAGGTGGAAGCGGCGGTGGAGGAGGACCAGGGCCGGATTAAGAGCATCATGGGCTTGGTGCTGAGGATTTTGAAGGGCCTTAAGGCCCGTGCCTTGGCATGCACCTAGAGGAGGAAGGGTGCAGCCATGCATGCCTAATTCAACATGGGATGCTGTCTCTGAAGCCCATAAACACATCCATGCATCGGCAACTGTCCCTCCTTGTCCGGCCTTCGTGCTGTGTGGGGAGGTTCTGAGGGAGCTGCCTGGGGAAGCGAGCATAGAAGCCAGACTTCCGTGTTTACAAGTGACAGAAGAGCGGTAACAGTGAATATGGCCAACCCGGGGCCTATATTAAGGTAGGGGCCTGGAGCTGCAGCTCCAATAGCCCCTATGTTAATCTGGCCCTGAGGAGGACGAGGTAGCCAACACTGCTTTTTTTCAGAAATTTTAAATGAGGGTACACCCCAAAAGAGTGAGAAAGAGCAAAAATAGAACAATGGCTGGGTAAGGTCGGTATCCATCGCTATTCTGCACAAGGTACGGAAAAGTCCCATGGGATCCATGCCTGGTTTATTTTAATGAACGTGAGCTTGTCCACATTGTCTCTGGACAGGCGGCTGCGCTTGTCTGTGATAACGCCCCCAGCCGTGCTAAATACCTGTTCAGATAATACACTGGCTGCAGGGCACGCCAGCACCTCCAAGGCGTAAAGGGCAAACTCAGGCCATGTGCCCAATTTGGAGACCCAGAAGTTGAAGGGGGCAGACCCGTCATTCAGTACGTCTAGGCGTGCGCACACATACTGCTCCACCATGTTGGTGAAATGCTGCCTCCTGCTAAGACGTTCCATATGAGCTGCTGGTGCTGCTGTTTGTTGTGGCGTGCTGACAAAGCTTTTCCACATTTCGGCCATGCTAACCCTGCCTTCTGAGGTGCTGGCGGTGCCCTGGTTGCGTTGGCGACCTCTTCCTCCTCCTCCTCCTCTGCCTTGTGCTTCCACTGTGGCCCCGCTGTCAGGTGGGAATGCCAGCAGCATCACGTCTACCAGCGTGCGCTTGTACTCGCGCATCTTGCGATCGCGCTCCAGTGAGTGAATCAAGGACGGTACGTTGTCCTTGTAACGGGGATCCAGCAGCGTGGCCACCCAGTAATCAGCACAAGTTAGAATGTGGGCAACTCAGCGGTCGTTGTGGAGACACTGCAGCATGTGTGCCAGGCTGCCCAGAGGCAACGAAAGGCTGTCCTCTGTGGGAGGTGTATCGTCTGTGTCCTCTGTATCCCCCCAGCCTCGCACCAGTGATGGCCATGAGCTGGCCTGGGTGCCACCCTGCTGTGAACATGGTTCCATCCTCCAGAACTGTGCCCCTGCTGGACAATTGTGTCCCTGGCGTTTGTGTGTGCAGGAACCCAACCTCGGAGCCCCTTGCGAATGACTGCCCTGAAAGCCTTGAAAATGTTACCTCTTCATCCTCCTCCTCCTCCTTCTCCTCCACATCCTGTGCCACATCCTCTTCCATCATCGCCCGAATTGTTTTTTCAAGGAGGCATAGAAGTGGGATAGTTAAGCTTACAACGGCGTCATCGGCACTGGCCATGTTGGTTGGGTTCCTTAAAACAGCGCAACGAGGCACACAGGTCTCGCATGGAGGCCCAGTTATTGGTGGTGAAGTAGTGCTGTTCCGCAGAGCGACTCACGCGTGCGTGCTGCAGCTGAAACTCCACTATTGCCTGCTGCTGCTCGCACAGTCTTTCCAGCATGTGCAAGGTGGAGTTCCACCTTGTGGGCACGTCACATATGAGGCGGTGAGCGGGAAGGCCAAAGTTACGCTGCAGCGCTGACAGGCGAGCAGCAGCAGGGTGAGAACGTCGAAAGTGCACACAGACGGCCCGCACTTTCTGCAGCAGCTCTGACATATCGGGGTAGTTTTTAAGGAACCTCTGCACCACCAAATTCAGCACATGCGCCAGGCAAGGGATGTGCGTCAAACCGGCTAGGCCCAGAGCTGCTATGAGATTTCGCCCGTTATCGCACACCACCAGGCCGGGCTTGAGGCTCGCTGGCAGCAACCACTCATTTGTCTGCTGTTCCATGCTCCTCCACAATTCCTGCACGGTGTGTGGTTTTTCCCCCAAACAGGCAAGTTTTAAAACTGCCTGCTGTCGTTTACCCCTGGCCGTGCTGAAGTTGGTGGTGAAGGTGTTACGCTGTCCGGATGAGGAGGCGGTAGAGGATGAGGAAGCGGAGTAGGAGGAGTTAGGAACAGGAGGCAAACTGAAGCGCCCTGCAATACTCGGTGGTGGAAGGACATGCGCCAAATTGCTATCCGCCTCAGGCCCATCCGCCACTGCATTTACCCATTGTGCCGTTAGGGAGATATAACGCCCCTGACCGTGCTTACTGGTCCACGTATCGGTAGTTAGGTGGACCTTGGCACAGATGGCGTTGCGCAGTGCACACCTGATTTTTTCCCCACTTGGTTGTGCAGGGAAGGGATGGCTTGCCTGGAAAAGTAGTGGCGGCTGGGCACGACGTACTGTGGGACAGCCACCGACATAAGGTTTTTAAAACTGTGCGTCTCCACCAGACGGAATGACAGCATTTCAAAGGCCAAGAATTTTGAAATGCTGGCATTCAGGGCCAGGGATCGCGGGTGGGTAGGGGGGTACTTCCTCTTCCTCTCAAGTGTTTGGGAGATGGAAAGCTGAACGCTTCCACGGGACATTGTGGAGATGGTTGGTGACCCAGGTGGTGGTGTTGCTGACAGATCGTCTGTTTGCGGGGTGGCAGGTGCCGGTATCACTACAGATGTGGATGGAGCGGCCGAGACTGCAGCAGAAGAGGAAGCAGGATGTTAGGGTGCTGGTGGTAACCTGGCGACAGAGATAGGCCCCGATGTCCGTTAGAGGGCGGAGCTTAGACGGAACCCCCAAGGTAAGTGACACAGGCTAGCCTGAGGTGCGGAGTCTAAGTATCCACCGGTTTTCGCCAGAGCCTCTAGTGGTGAGGATGGAGTTTGCTGCGTGTGGATACCAGGTCGCGGTCCTCAGGGTCGCCCCACCAAGGGTGAACCGATCAAGGTCCGAAGGCGGGTAAACAGACAAGGGAGATCCGAGAGAATGGTCAAACAAGCCGGGGTCAAGACGGGCAGCAGACGAGCGGAGTCAGGAACAAGCCAAAAGGTCAACAGGAAATCAGCAGCAAACAGGTCACAGGTTCAGGAACAATGGCAGGAGCTGAAGACAAGACAGCACTGAACCTGTGTGCTGATCCAGCTTAAATAGAGCTCTTTCTAGATGAGAGGGGTGGAGCCGGAATAGCCTGTGAGTCTTAACTCATCATCTGCCAGAGCCTTCCTGACAGGTTCCTAACATTGCCCCCCCCCCTTAAGGGCAACCTCCGGGTGCCCAACAAGCTCCTTTTTTGTGGATGAGCACGAAAAAATGCTTGGATTAGGTCCGCAGCATGGACGTTCCGTTCAGGCTCCCAGGAGTTCTCTTCCGGACCATAACCCTTCCATTTGATGAGAAACTGTAGCTGGTTGCCTCTCTTTCGACAGTCCACCACAGCCTCAACCTCATACTCCACATCTCCATCCACGAACACAGGTTCTGGGGTACCTGAACTTCTACCAGGGAAGTTATCGGGGATCACGGGCTTCAGTAAGGAAACATGAAATATGGGATGGATCCGAAGGGTATCGGGTAGGGATAGTTCATAGGACACATCATTGAGTTTCCTTTTAACTGGAAATGGACCAATAAATCTGGGAGCCAGTTTCTTGGACGGACAGGCTAGGCGGAGATTAGCCGTGGAAAGCCAGACCCGATCGTCAGGTTGAAGAATCAACTCTCCCTTCTTTCTCTTGTCAAAGATCCTTTTGGACGCAGTTTGGGCCTTGGCTAAGGTCTCCCGCAGAAGGTTATTATTCCGGGAAAAGAAGTTGACGGTGTCTTGGACTGCAGGAACTCCGGATTCACATGGAATATCTGGTAAGAAGGAGGGATGAAATCCGTAATTAGCGAAGAAGGGAGATTGGCCAGTAACAGAGTGCTTGGAATTGTTGTAGGAGAATTCTGCAAATGGTATTAGGGCTACCCAATCATCCTAGACAAAGGTGGTAAAGCACCGCAGGTACTGCTCCAGGGTTTGGTTTGTCCTCTCAGTTTGTCCGTTGGTCTGTGGGTGGTAGGCTGAGGACATAGACAGCTCGATCTTTAACAGTTTACATAAAGCCTTCCAGAAGCGGGACGTAAATTGTACCCCTCTGTCAGAGATGATGTTCCTGGGAATCCCATGGAGTCTTATGATCTCCCTAATGAAGATCTCTGCAGTTTCCCTTGCAGAGGGAGTACCCTTGAGGGGCAAAAAATGGGCCATTTTAGAGAGTCGATCTACCACCACAAAAATGGCAGAGCACCCTGCAGAAGGTGGAAGTTCCACGATAAAATCCATGGCAATTGTTTGCCAGGGCCGATAAGGGATGGGAAGAGGTCTGAGAAGGCCCCATGCCTTACTTCTGGCAGTTTTACACCGGGAACAGGTGGTACAGGAGAGTACATAACTCCTGCAGCTCTCTTCCATGTCAGGCCACAAAAAAAGAACGCTGCAGGAGGTCAAGGGTTCTATGGACGCCAAAATGACCGGCCAGAGGGTGATCATGACAGGCAGTCAGAATTGCCGTTCTGACCTCTTCCGGGACGAAGATCTTGTCTTTAACCCATAACAAGCCATTCTTGTGCACCAGGGGTATTCCGGGTGGACCAGGAATGTGGGCAGAGGCTTGCTCAAGACGGGCCTTCAGATTTGTGAATAAAAGTAGGAAGTTCTTTTCGGATAGGATGGTGTCAGGTACTGAAGTTTCCTTCGGGCTATCAAACATCCGGGACAGGGCATCCGGTTTAACATTTTTAGACCCAGGTCGATAGGTGATATGAAATGAAAACCTTGAAAAAAAAAGTGCCCACCGTGCCTGACGGGGTCTCAAACGTTTTGCAGATCTCAGATACTCAAGGTTTTTGTGATCCGTAAAAATAAGAATAGGGTGTACAGCCCCCTCAAGCAAATACCGCCACTCTTCAAGTGCGGCTTTGATCGCCAGAAGTTCCCGGTCCCCAACATCATAATTCCTCTCTGCAGAGGAGAGTTTTCGGGAAAAGAAGGCTATCGGGTGTATCAAGTCCTTGGTTCCCTGTCTTTGGGAGAGGACTGCCCCGACAGCAACTTCAGAAGCGTCAACCTCGAGGAGGTAGGGTAAGGTGGGATCCGGGTGACTCAACACAGGGGCTGACGTGAAGAGCTTCTTAAGGACCAAGAAGGCGGACTGGGCTTCGGGGGTCCATTGAAAGCGAACACTTTTCTTGGTGAGCTGAGTAATGGGAGTGATGATATGAGAGAAACCCTTAATGAACTTTCTATAGAAGTTGGCGAAGCCAACGAATCGCTGCACTCCCTTTTTGTCAGATGGAGGTGGCCAATCCAGGATGGCAGAGACTTTCTGGGGATCCATCTCTATACCCTCTGTAGAAATTATTAACCCCAGAAACGGGATGCTGCTCCGCTCGAATTCACACTTCTCGGCCTTAACATAGAGACCATGCTGACGGAGCCGGCCGAGGACATTTCGAACATGCTCACGATGTTGCTCCAGGGATGTAGAGAAGATTAGGATGTCATCTAGGTAAACTATGACAAAGATATCCAGCCAATCCCGGAAAATATCGTTCACAAAGTGTTGGAACGTAGCTGGGGCGTTGCAGAGGCCAAAAGGCATCACAAGATATTCGAAATGCCCGAACCTTGTACGAAAAGCTGTCTTCCACTCATCGCCTTCTCTAATACGGACTAAGTTGTAGGCCCCGCGGAGATCCAACTTAGTGAACAGGACAGCAGATCTGAGCCGCTGAAAGAGCTCGGGAACCAGAGGGAGAGGGTAGCGGTTCTTAATGGTAACTTTATTCAAGTCTCTGTAATCGATACAAGGTCGAAGGGAGTGATCCTTCTTTTCTACAAAAAAGATACCTGCCCCTGCCGGAGAGGTGGAAGGACGGATAAACCCCTTCTTCAGACTTTCGTCCACATAGTCCTTTAAAACGTCCAGCTCACGTTCAGATAGTGGGTAAATTCGGCCAAATGGGATCTCGGCTCCCGGGAGCAAGTCGATGGGGCAATCATATGAACGGTGAGGAGGTAAGGTCTCCGCTCCTCGCTTACTGAAAACATCCAGGAAGTCGTGATATGCCTTGGGTACAACAGAACATAAATCAGGCTCAGATTCGAGACAGAACAGAGTTTGGGGGGACTTGGATGGAGCGGGTAGACAGGAGTTCCTGCAGTAAGGAGACGGGAACTGGACGGCTCCTGTGATCCAGTTGATTTGCGGGTTGTGTGCCTGCAACCATGGCAATCCCAGGATAATGGGAAATAAGGGAGATGCGATGACATCCAAAGGTATCAATTGCTTATGGCCAGATGGAGAGACCATTGGAAGAGGAAGGGTTTCTTGGGTCACGGGTCCAGACTTGATGTGGGAGCCATCGGCCAGGAAGATAGTGAGGTCCTGGGTCTTGGTCTGGAGAGGTATGCCTTGCTGCCCCGCAAAGGAACGGTCAATGAAACAACTGCAGGCTCCCAAGTCAATGATTGCTGTAACCTGGATGGGTCCTTCTGGGAGTTGCAAAGACACAGGAAAGGCTAAGTGGGAGGTAGAGGTAACTGATGCCACACAACTGGAGGGCGAGACTGGCAAAGACTTATGGTGTTTTGCTGCGCAGGAGCGCACATAATGGCCAGCTTCTCCGCAATACAGGCAAAGATTACCCAGCTGGCGGCGACGTCTCTCCTCCGGAGACAAGACAGGCCGCATAACCCCAAGTTGCGTGGGTTCAGGAGCATCAGGCATGGCTCTGGCGGGAGCAGGGCTGGGAGAGACTGCCCCAGCGGAAGGGAAGTGTACAGGAGGTGCTACTCGTGGCAACATCCAGGCTGGCCGAAACTGCTGCGTTGATCGTTCCGCCCGGCGTTCTCGGAGCCGACGGTCGATTTGAATGGCCTGGGAGATCAAATCCTCTAGTGCGTCGGGGATGCCCACCCGGGCCAATTCGTCCTTCAGTGCTTCGGACAAGCCTAGACGGAACTGGTACCGGAGTGCAGCCTCGTTCCAGGAAGTGTCGGAACTCAGGCGACGGAAGTCCATGACATAGTCTTCTACGGGTCTGCGCCCCTGCTGGAGAACGTGTAGCGCAGCTTCTGCGGTGGAAGATCGCTGTGGATCGTCATAGAGTTGGGCCATGGCTTCAAAAAATGACAATAGAGAGTTCAAATGGGGGCTACCCTCTTCAAGGAGCCGATGGGCCCAGGACTGGGGTCCGCATAGTAGCAATGAAATAACAAACCCCACCTTGGTGGCCTCCAGTGAGAAGGTCCGGGGTTGCAAGGAGAAGTAGAGCTGGCAGGCATTGCGAAACGCTCGGAATTTACCCCGATCTCCGGAATATTTTTCAGGGGTAGGGACCCGAGGTTCCGGTGGCAGCATCACTACTGTGGGGCTGGAGGCCGGTGCTGCGGTTGCGGCAGTGGAGGAGGGAGCAGATGGCGCAGTGGAATCTGCCGTGAGGGTTACAGAGCGTAATCGTCCCTCTAACTGTGTATAGCCATCCTGAAGCGTCCTCACGGCTTGAGACAGGGCTGCTAGGTGTTGGCAGATCTCCTCTAACGGTGAAGCCTCTCTTGCAGGTTCCGACATGGCTGTCTTGTACTGTTAGGGTGCTGGTGGTAACCTGGCGACAGAGATAGGCCCCGATGTCCGTTAGAGGGCGGAGCTTAGACGGAACCCCCAAGGTAAGTGACACAGGCTAGCCTGAGGTGCGGAGTCTAAGTATCCACCGGTTTTCGCCAGAGCCTCTAGTGGTGAGGATGGAGTTTGCTGCGTGTGGATACCAGGTCGCGGTCCTCAGGGTCGCCCCACCAAGGGTGAACCGATCAAGGTCCGAAGGCGGGTAAACAGACAAGGGAGATCCGAGAGAATGGTCAAACAAGCCGGGGTCAAGACGGGCAGCAGACGAGCGGAGTCAGGAACAAGCCAAAAGGTCAACAGGAAATCAGCAGCAAACAGGTCACAGGTTCAGGAACAATGGCAGGAGCTGAAGTCAAGACAGCACTGAACCTGTGTGCTGATCCAGCTTAAATAGAGCTCTTTCTAGATGAGAGGGGTGGAGCCGGAATAGCCTGTGAGTCTTAACTCATCATCTGCCAGAGCCTTCCTGACAGGTTCCTAACACAGGATGAGCCAGAGACATTTCTTGGTTTTTTAAGGTGTCTACTCCACTGCAGCTCGTGCTTTGCACTTAGATGCCTGATCATGCAGGTTGTGCTCAGGTTGAGAAGGTTTATGCCTCGCTTCAGGCTCTGATTGCACAGGGTACAAACCACTCGTGTCCTGTCATCAGCACATTTTCTAAAGAACTTCCACGCTAGAGAACTCCTTTGAGCTGGCTTTGCTGCGCTCGTTCCCTTGCTGCGTTGGGCAGTAGCAGGCGTAGTGTCTAGGGCACGGCCGCTCCACTTCTGCACCCTGCTCCCTCTTCTGCTGTGCTGGTGGCTCTGTGCGACCACCGCCTCTTCCTCCAAACTACTCAGGTCACCTGCATGACCTTCATTCCATGTGGGGTCAAGGACCTCATCATCCTCCACATCATCTTCCACTCAGTCTTCACCCCTGCCCTCCTTGTCGGTCTCCACAATTCTGAACGCCGCAGCAGTTGGCACCTGCGTTTCGTCATCATCGGAGACGTGCTGTGATGGTCCTTGCATGTACTCATCTTGAGAAATAAGTGGTTGGCCATCGCTGCACTCAATCTCTTCCACTTCTGGGGCAGGGCTAGGTGGATGGCCCTGGGAAACCCTGCTGACAGAGTCATCAAAAAGAAGAAGAGACTGCTGTATGACTTGGGGCTCAGACTGCTTGCCTGATTTGCAAGGGGGTGAGGTGAAAGACAATTGGACATTGGCTGCAGGTGCCAACTCTGACCTTTCTGCAGTAGACTGGGTGGGAGACAATGTGAAGAAACTGGAGGCACTGTCAGCAACCCGATCTACTATCGCCTGTACTTCTTCAGGCCTCATCCCGTCTAGAGGCGCATTATGCCATACCAAATACTGCTGCAGGTTCTGTCGCCTACTCACACTTGAGGAAGGTGTTTCACTTGTGCGTGTAGCTGGCACAGATCGACCACGTCCTCTCCTTGCAACAGGAGCTCTACCAGCAGCACCACGCCCCAGGCCACGGCCCCTATTTGATGGTCTCCTCATATTTCTGTAATTTATGATCTTGCCCTAGAAAGGTGTTTATTGAATAGCGGAACAAAACAACAACAGTATCGCACGGGTGTATCTCACAGTCAAATATGCAAACTATGCCGCAATTTAATGTTTTTTACCCCAAAAGGGTGTATATTGAATAGCGGAATAGGAAAAAGTATCTCACACGTACAAACACAGACTAGGCCCCGATTTAAATTTTTTGTACCCTAAAGGGAGGATGAGGAAGAGGAGTAGGAGGAGTTGGAAACAGGAGGCAAACTGAAGCGCCCTGCAATCCTTGGCGGTGGAAGGAGATGCGCCAAACAAATTTAAAAGATGTATCTCACACGTACCGATACAGACTATGCCGTAATTAAATTTTTTACACTCCAAAAGGGTGTATATTGAATAGCGGAATAGGAAAAATTTTATAATACGGTGTATCTCACACGTACAAACACAGACTAGGCCCCGATTACAATTTTTTGTACCCTAAAGGCAGGATGAGGAAGAGGAGTAGGAGTTGGGAACAGGAGGCAAACTGAAGCGCCCTGCAATCCTCGGCGATAGAAGGAGATGCGCCAAACAAATTTAAAAAGGTGTATCTCACATGTACCGATACAGACTATCCCGCAATATAATTTTTTACACTCAAACAGGGTGTATATTAAATAGCGGAATAGGACAAATTTTACAAAACGGTGTATCTCACACGTACAAACACAAACTAGGCCCCGATTACAATTTTTTGTACCCTGAAGGCAGGATGAGGAAGAGGAGTAGGAGGAGTTGGGAACAGGAGGCAAACTGAAGCGCCCTGCAATCCTCGGCGGTAGAAGGAGATGCGCCAAACAAATTTAAAAAGGTGTATCTCACATGTACCGATACAGACTATCCCGCAATTTAATTTTTTACACTCAAACAGGGTGTATATTGAATAGCGGAATAGGACAAATTTTACAAAACGGTGTATCTCACACGTACAAACACAAACTAGGCCCTGATTACAATTTTTTGTACCCTAAAGGCAGGATGAGGAGTAGGAGGAGTTGGGAACAGGAGGCAAACTGAAGCGCCCTGCAATCCTCGGCGGTAGAAGGAGATGCGCCAAACAAATTTAAAAAGGTGTATCTCACATGTACCGATACAGACTATCCCGCAATTTTATTTTTTACACTCAAACAGGGTGTATATTGAATAGCGGAATAGGAGAAATTTTACAAAACGGTGTATCTCACACGTACAAACACAAACTAGGCCCCGATTACAATTTTTTGTACCCTAAAGGCAGGATGAGGAGTAGGAGGAGTTCGGAACAGGCAGGAGGCAGACTGAAGCACCCTCAAATCCTCGTCAGTATGAGATGCACCCCAAAAATTGGAAAGGTGTATCTCACACGTACCAACACAAACTATCCCGCAATTTAATTGTTTATACCCAAAGGTTTTTATTGAATAGCGGAATAGAAAATATTATCAAAAAAAGTGTATGTATCTCACACGTACAGAACCAGACTAGGCCCCAATTACTATTTTTTGTACCCCCAAAGGCAGGATGAGGAGTAGGACGAGTTCGGAACAGGCAGCACCCTCAAATCCTCAGAAGTATGAGATGCACCCCAAAAATTGGAAAGGTGTATCTCACAGGTACCAACACAGACTATCCCGCAATTTAATTGTTTATACCCAAAGGTTTTTATTGAATAGCGGAATAGAAAATATTATCAAAAAAGTGTATGTATCTCACACGTACAGAACCAGACTAGGCCCCAATTACTATTTTTTGTACCCCCAAAGGCAGGATGAGGAGTAGGAGGAGTTCGGAAGAGGCAGCATCCTCAAATCCTCAGAAGTATGAGATGCACCCCAAAAATTGGAAAGGTATATCTCACAGGTACCAACACAGACTATCCCGCAATTTCATTGTTTATACCCAAAGGTTTTTATTGAATAGCGGAATAGAAAATATGATATAAAATTGGTGTGATTTATCAATAGCACATGTGAACAGCAGTGTATTATATCATTCAGCTCTGCTGCAGGCTATGGAGGGAAAAAAAAAAATCCCCTTTTAAGTTTGTAATTTTTAACTAGATTAGTACAGACTATGCCACAATTTAATTTTTTTAACCCAAGGGTGTATATTGAATAGTGGAATAGAAAAAAGTGTATAAATTTTGAAATCACTCAATAATAGCACATGTGAACACAGCAGTGTATTATCACAGTCAGCACAGCACAGCACTGAAGGAAAAATGCTGCACACAGTGACTAATAGAAAAAGACTTTCCTCCCTCCTCCTCAGTGGGCAAAAAAGATTGTGTTCACTGCACCCCACACACAGCAAAATCGATGTGGACCACTGACACCTGCCTATCTCCAGCCTCTCCCTAAAAGGATTGATAAGATCGGTCAATGCAAACCCCCCCCCCCCACACAGCAAAATCGATTGTAGAACACTGACCCTAAAAATCAGCAGCCTCGCCCTAAAATGCCCTACAACTCGCCCTGCCTAACACACTCCGACCTGTCCCTCAATTCTATCCGGACACAAATTCTTTTTGCCTGTCTGTCCCTAATCAGCAGCCAGCACGATGTGTGCTCTGTTCCTGAACTACACAGCATAATGACGCAGCGGCGCTCGGTCTCGAACTTATAAAGACTTGGTCACATGCTTCAGATGGCCAATCACAGCTACTAATTCATTTGTAGGCATGGCTGGGATGGCTTAAGGCACACCAGTTAAACGCTTGTTGATTGGCTGTTGAAAGCCCGCCATGAAAAGCGCGCCAATGCATACAAAACCCGGAAATAAAATGACCGGGTAACAAAAATCCAATTATTCGGTACGAACACGAATAATACAGTCCGTGTTCGCTCAACACTACATATAATGTACCCAAACAAAATGTATGCCTTTTTCACACAAATAGAGCTTTCTTTTGGTGGTATTTAAACACCCCTGTTTTTTTTTTTTTTTGGGGGGGGGGGCGTTTTTTGCAATATAAATTAAAAAAGGAATTGTTTAGTAAGCGCTAATAAATGCTAGCAATATAAATGTGTATATATATATATAAACCAAGAAAGGTAAATACAAAATACATTGCAAAATGAATAAAAGTAATCATCAAATCAACAGTCCCATATGTGTAGTGAAAAAAACAGTCCACAACGGTGATAATTGAAGTGCTCACTGGATCCCAACACCAACAAGATATAGAGATATAATGTGCTCACCAGAACAATATGACTCAAAATGCCATATAGCATATGAGTCAAATCAGCTTGTTGTACAATGGATGGATAATCCGAAGGGATGACTGAGGTCACTGATGTTGAGGTGAAGAGGTAATAGCAGATATGAACCGTCACACCAGAGAGGCTCTCACTCCGTCAAATGACCAGAAAGGAACCAAAAAACAAGGGAGCACAACATAGTGTAACACTGCTAATTTTTTTATTAAATAAAAATACACCAAATTGCACTTACAAACATCTCGTGATAAAGAGCGTATACAGATGCAAAAGTTGGCTGTCAGCAGCGTGGCCTTGAGTATAAACAGGAACAAGCAAGGATCAGGTCACAGGCAGTAGAAGCAGATGACCACTCAGCAATCTTCTGGTCTATGGAGCCAGTTTAAATAGGCAAAAGGGCATCAAGTATTCACACACGCTCATGCTAATGCGCATGCGCATGTGCGCAGATACATTAGCGAGTCAGGAACCTCTAATTGTCAATGGAGAATTCCTATTAGCAAGTGCACATCTTCGTGCACGTCTTTGTGCATGACTATGCATACGATTTCCCTGACACAGTCACTTTATATTTTGTATTGCACTTTATTTTGCACTTAGCACTTTGTGTTAATTATTATATATTGTACATTTATGATATGATATTTATGATGTTTCATTAGTGTGTTACTCAAATGTTATATAGATTTATGTTGTTTATTTACACTTTGATTGAGTACATTCAGTTAGGTATGTGGATCAGCGCTGCTTACTAAACAATTCCTTTTTAACCACTTTAAGCCCGGAAGATTTTGCTGCTTAATGACCAGGCCCTATTTTGCGATTCAGCACTGGGTTACTTTAACAGACAATTGAGCGGTAGTGCGACGCTGTACCCAAATAAAATTGACATCCTTCTTTTCCCACAAATAGAGCTTTCTTTTGGTGCTATATGTTCACCTGTGCGATTTTTATTTTTTTGCGCTATAAACAAAAAAAAGAGACAATTTTGGGAAAAAAAAAAAAACAATATTTTTCACATTCTTTTATATGACATTCACAAAAAAAAAAATGTAAAGATCAAAATTTTTTAACATTTTAGGCCAATTGGTTTTCTGCTACATATGTTTGGTAAAAAAAATTGCAATAAGCGTATTTTGATTGGTTTGCACAAAGCAAAAGTTATTGCGTCTACTAACTTAAGATTCATGTAATTTTTATTGCTTTTTTTTTTTACTAGTAATGGCGGCGATCTGCGATTTTTTACGGGACTGCAACATTGCGGAGGACAAATCAGACACTTAACTGACATTTTTGACACTTTTGGGGGCACCAGTGACATTACTACAGTAATCTGTGCTAAAAATATGCACTGTTACTGTAATAATGCCATTGGCAGGGAAGGGGTTAATACTATTGGTGATCAAAGGGTTTAATGTGAGCCTAGGGGAGTGATTCTAACTGTGGGGGGGGGGGGGGGTTGGGCTTGTGAAATGATCATAGAGACATGCGATCCTATATAGCAGGATCGCATGGTCTCTGTGATCATCCGAGGGAGAAGGACGGACGGCTGTGTTTACATCAGCCGTCCGTCCTTCTCTGTCAGCGGGGAGAGATCGCCGGTGTCAGGCGGCAATCGGAGCCGTCTGACACCCGCCCTGGCTTCCCCTCTGACGAGGGGGGTGGCAGTGAGCTGCCGGCGGCACTCGCTCGCACCCTAGCTCCTCCCAGGCGAGCGCTGTACATGTATGGGGTTTTGCCTTGTAGAGCCAGCCTGCCGCAGTACATCTGCGGCGGCTGGTCATCAAGTGGTTAATCTTCAACATTTTTTACAATTTTGCAAAAAAACATACAAAAAGTTGAAATTTGAACAATTGTCAAGAAAAGAATAGTGACATCAAAATATAATTGTACCAGGAACAATTATAGGGTTCCAGAAAATTATGTATACGAACCCAAATACGTAGCTACATGTGTCTAGTAATAACTTCTGAAATCAGTTATCACCAACAATATCCATGGATAGTAATGTTACAGCCACTATAGGAAAGCACAAGCATGAAAAATGTGAGTCAGGTCAAAATTTGTGCCAAAAGGTAAAAATTCCAACAGATTGTGCTGCCTTTCTGAGAATAAAATCAGATGAATGCATTGTTAGGGGGAGGAGTGCTGTAATATCTAGAAGTGTTACACTCGTACTAAACACAGCATTCATGAACAAGATATTTAATGCCAGTTTCACTTTGAACTTTCAGTCCTAGCAGTATACATTTATTGTTCCCCGGAATTCATTCTCCAGTTACCGTTCCTGTTTTCAAAAGCATGCGTCCCAAAGATGTTTAGGGATCCTTATTAAACTGGTGGAGGATAAGCATGGTGGCAGCTGTGGAGAGGAGCAGGACAATGACTCCCCCGTTGCTCAGAGAGGTAATGCTGTTTCCGGTGTTCCCGATGGTGCTTTCACAAGTAAAGCGATTTACAAGATTTATAAAATTCATGGCATAAGAATAGTTTTGAACATCGCACAGGGATTTAGTACCACAGCCTCGACTTGTTGAAGTAGATTCGATGATTCCTGCAGGAAGATAATTTTAACACAAGTGATACTTAACTCTTAACTTAAAGCTTTTATTACCCCAGAAAAAAAGGAAAAATGAATCCTGTTAAATTCAAAGTTTTAATTTTTAGCACAGTGCTTGTGCTGTGTAATTTGGCCCCTTGTATATCTAAAATACCTGGCTGATCCTGCCTAGTTCGGCCTTTCCCCCTGTAAAACTGACCACGGTTTATCATGGCTGCTGAGCCCTGACACCGTGGTCAGTTTACGTGCCTCCATCATCCGCAGCTCTCCTCTGTCCTCCTCTACCCCTCCCTCCCTGCTGGTCAGCTGTGTCAGTGCCCACCCTCCCCTCCAGCTAAAATAGCTGTGAAATTTTCTGGCAGAAAAAAAACTGGCCTAAAATGTTAAAAAAATTTTATTTTTATATTTCTTTTTTTTGGGAATGTCATATAGCAGAATGTGAAAAATATTGTTTTTTTTTTTCAAAATCGTCGCTTTTTTTTGTTTATAGCGCAAAAACTAAAAATTGTACAGGTGATCAAATACCACCAAAAGAAAGCTCTATTTGTGGGGAAAAAAGGACGTACATTTTATTTGGGTACAGCGTCGCACGGCCGCGCAATTGTCCATTAAAGTAACGCAGTGCCGATCCGCAAAATAGGGCCTGGTCAGGAAGGGGGTAAAATATTCCGGGGCTGAAGTGGTTACAAAGCTCCTGGTATTAAAAGTCTCCACTCTACCATAAGATTTCGGAGGGAGTCTGTGGGCATTTGTGCCCATTTATTAGGCAAGGTACTGATGCTGAATGGGAAAACATGGTCCACTATCAGCTTTCCAACTCACCCTAAAGGTGTTCAGTAGGGTTGAGGTGTAGGACACTCAAGTTCCTCCACACCAAACTCCGGGGTGAGTATTGAGACGTGCCTAGTATAAAAGTTCATATCACTCAGAAAATGTTTTGAAATGTCTATTAGTCAGGAGCATCAAATATAGCCAGGGGAAAGACCTCCCCCTTTCTTAGGGCTTGAGCTATTATATCTATGCAAATATGCAATTTTGGAAATACCATAATGCCTTGATGGCTGGCTGTATTTTACATGCAGACTACCCTAGGTAATATCCACATGTTATGCTGAGCCTTCATGATTAAGTAAATTGAAAACCATGTAAATTAGAGGGGCGATCAGGCTGGGGAAGAAAGGTTAGATGATGCTGGACATTAGAGATGTGCATGACTGAAAAATGTGTTTGGTTTCAGATATGTCCATTAAATGAAAGTAGTTGTACAGGCTGAAGGTCTTTTTTTTACCTTCACACATTCTATGCATGAAGGTAAAAAACCTTCCATGTGCAGCGCCCCCACAGCCCCCCCAATACTCATATGAGCCCCTTCTCGATCCAGCGAAATGCCTTGGAGCCTTGGCTGTCCTGGGTCTCTCTCTATCCTTATTGGCTGAGGCAGCAGCAGGAGCCATTGGCTCCCTCTGCTGTCAATCACAGTCAATGAGCCAAGGACGAGAGAAAGAAGTATTTGATCACCTCTGCGATTTTTATTTTTTGCGCTATAGACAAAGAAAGAGTGACAATTCTGAAAAAAAAAAAAAAATGTTTTTCACTTACTGCTATGTAACATTCCATCCCAAAAAAAAATCAAAATTTTTCATCATTTAGGCTACATATATCTGGTGAAAAAAAAAAATCACAATAAGCGTATTTTGACTGGTTTGCGCAATAGTTATCGCGTCTACAAACTAGGGGAAACATTTATGTAATTTCTATTTATTTATTTATTTTTTTACTAGTAATGGTGGCAATCAGCGATTTTTTAGTGGGACTGCGACATTGCGGCGGACAGATCGGACCCCTAACTGACATTTTTTAAACTTTTGGGGGGACCAGTGACATTACTACAGTAATCAGTGCTAGAAATATGCACTGTTACTGTAATAATGGCACTGGCAGGGAAGGGGTTAACTCAGGGGCGATCAAAGGGTTAAGTGTGAGCCTAGGGGAGTGTTTTCTAACTGTGAGGGGGATGGGCTTGTGGAATCAACACAGAGACCTGTGATCCTAAATAGGAGGATTACAGGCGCTCTGTGTTCATTCCAAAGAGAACAACGGTCTGCTGTGTTCACCACAGCAGACTGTCGTTCTCTCTCCATGGGAAGCGATCACGGTTGGCCGGTTGCAATCGTGGGTGCCTTCCCCGTGGTTGGGCTTTCCCACTGCCTAATGGGGGAGCACGCCCCCAGGAGCACTCCCGTGAACTGCCGTACAGGTACAGTATATTTGCGGCAGGCAAGTCGGCAAGTAGTTAAGTAGAAATCATCTTATTTTAATTTTATACCTTCCTGTATTTATTGTAATATGTTTCCAAATTTATTTTTAAATTCGAATTTGGATAATCCATTATTTTGTTACATTATTTTGTTTCATTATAATTTATTTTGGATTAGTTGAAATTCAGATACATCTGAACCTCGCTATAATGAAAATGTTGTCCCAATATCGATTTGTAAGTAAACAAATTGCAGATGTCTACTGGACATACTCCAGTCAGGCAGGCTCTACCTCAAGGGTCTTCAAACGATGGCCCTCCAGTTGTTCAGGAACTACAATTCCCATCATGCCTAGTCATGTCTGTGAATGTCAGAGTTTTACAATGCCTCATGGGATGTGTAGTTCCGCAACAGCTGGAGGGTCGTAGTATGAGGATCCCTGCTCTACCTGAATTGATATAGCTTCTAAGTCCCGGTTCACACTGGGGCAACTTTAAGGCAGCCTGACAAGTCACGCTCCATTCAGTGCAATGGAACCATTCTAATCGCAGCAACTCAAGTCGCTCCGACTTAGAAAAAGGTTCCTGCACTACTTTGGGGGTGACTTGCATTGACTTCTATTAGAGAAGTCGTTTGCAAGCCCCGCTGAGGTCACGCTGCACAGGGGGCAGCTTCAGAGTTGAGTAACTTTGAAGCCGCCCCCAGTGTGAACCCAGCCTAAGGCACATAGTATGAGACGTAAGAGTAAGCAATTTTAGTAGAGCAGAGGAGCCTGTACAACTGTGCAAGACTGAAGAGAAGACTGGAGGTCAGCTTCAATTCCAGTAGATCTAAAGGCCCGTACACACGTACCGATCGTCGGCATACAAACGTCGGTGGACGAAGGATCTGCCGATTGTACGCGTGTTAGTATGGTGCCTCCGACAGATGTCTGCGCACAATCCGCGGACAAAAGTCTTTCTTGCAAACATGAAAATTTTTGTATGCCGACACCAGAACGGACGATTGTTCGCCTGTCAGTACACAATTCGGCCGACAGACCGCAGATTTGCAAGACTGGGCATGCTCAGAAAATAGAAAACACAGGGAAAGTTAACCATTACATGACATCACTTCTGCAGTCGGCGGACAAAATTCTTGTGCTGTCCTTGTGCTGTCTTTGCACTTTTCAGCAGACACCGACATCCCGGGGAGAAAAGACGAACATTTGTATGCCGACCATCGGTACGTGTGTACGGGGCTTAAGATTTATGGAGCTACATTTTGGAGATCAAATGCAGAAGGGGTATAGGCTGTTGCAGCTGCAACGGTTATTTATTATACATTTACGTCCTTGTTACACAAAGCTACAGGTTCATTTTAATGGTGGCCCACCAGATCTCCTTTGCTCTCCTGCCACTTGTATTACAGCAAAGGAGCCCCTTTCAGAGAAGAACTGGAAACCTTTGGCCTTGGGACCAAACACAACCCATGCCATGTTCTCCGTAGAGCCCTTTACCAGTTCTGGACCGGAAAGGATTTGCATTTTTTGCGATTTGGCACTGCGTTAATTTAACAAACAATTGCGCGGTCATGCGACCTTGTACCCAAATAAAACTGACGTCCTCTTTTTCTCACAAACAGAGCTTTCTTTTGGTGGTATTTGATCACTTGTGCATTTTATATTTTTTTGCGCTATAAACAAAAAAAAAAAAGAGTGACAATTCTGAAAAAAACAAAACAAAAAAAAAACAAAACAATATTGTTTACATTCTGCTATATAACCTCCCAAGAAAAAAAAAAATTCAATATCAAATTTTTTCATAATTTTATGCCAATTTGTTTTCTGCTACATATTTTTGGTAAAAAAAAAAAAAAATCGCAATAAGCGTATTTTGATTTGTTATGCGCAAAAGTTATCGCATTTACTAACTAGGGGAAAGATTTATGTCACATTGCGACATTGCGGCGAACAGATCGGACCCCTAACTGACATTTTAGACACTTTTGGGGGGGACCAGTGACATTACTACAGTATTCAGTGCTAAAAATTTTCACTGCTACTGTAATAATGACACTGGCAGGGAAGGGGTTAACAGTATAGGTGATCAAGGGGTTAAATGGGACCCTACGGGACGGGAATCAAACTGTGGGGTGGGGGCGTGTCTTCTGAGATGACCATAGAGACCTGTGATCCTATATAGAAGGATAGTATGAGCTCTGTGATCATTTCAGGTGGAAGGACGGTCAGCTGTGTTTACAACAGCCGACCATCCTTCTCTCTCAACGGGGAGCGATCGCGGGTGTCAGGCGGCAATCGGAGCCGACTGACACACGCATCGGCTTCCCCGCTGATGATCGAGGACTACAGTAATCAGTGCTAAAAATATGCACTGTTACTGTAATAATGACTCTGGCAGGGAAGGGGTTAACCTAGGGGTGATAAAAGGGTTAAGTGTGAGCCTAGGGGAGTGTTTTCTAACTGTAAGGGGGAGGGACTTGTGAAATGACCATAGAGACCTGTGATCCTATATAGAAGGATCACAGGCGCTCTGTGATAATTTCAGAGAGAAGAATGGTCTGATGTGTTTACAACAGCTGACTGTCCTTCTCTCTCAGCGGGGAGCGATCGCGGGTGCCTAGCGGCAATCGGTGCCCCTGATCCCATGTATCAGCATCCCCGCTGCCTAGTGCCCTTACATTGGTTCACGCAGCCAAGCCAGCCTGCCACAGTAAATCTGCGGGGGGTGGTCGTCAAGTGGCTAATGGTGGGGCAGATTTCCATAGGTAAAGAAAGTGTACCAACGTGCTGCATTCTTTGGTGGGCTTGGTGAAACATTTAAATACTGTAGTTCACGGCGACGCACCTTTACACATCTTCCATTACCAGTTTTCTCTGCAGCTTTCTACATTTGGTCACCTGACATCACAGAGACACAAAGAAAATGGTAGTGGAAGACTACCCTCTGCTGTATTTTGCAATTGCAGATCTGAAAGGCGAGCAGGTAGCTCATAAGCATGCGCACAGGGTGTGTTGGGTGTGCCTGGGCTCACCCTGTGCTGTGCCAATTCCCCCTGCTTCCTGGTGCCTCCTGTCTCCCCCCCCTGCAGTGCTGCCAGCTTTCCTCCTCTCCTCCCGCTGCTGCGTGGATTGTTTCAGGATGGATGAATGAATGAACACAGTGAGTGATCTGTGCTGATTGCTCCTGTGTTCATTCTTAACCGAAGCATAGTCAACTATTTATTATGCTTCAGTTAGTGAAGCCGCTCAGCACAGAGCACTTCCTATTACTGTCCAGTACAGTTGAGGCTGCAGAGAAAGGGACTGGGAAAGCTCTGTCCTCAGTTCCTTGCTCTCTGTCTAGACCAGTGGTGTCCAAACTATGGCCCTCCAGCTGTTCAGGAACTAAATTTCCCATGAGGCATTGTAAATTTCTGACATTCACAGACACAACTAGGCATGATGGGAATTGTAGTTCCTGAACAGCTGGAGGGCCATAGTTTGGACACCCCTGGTCTAGACCCTTAATATTTCACAAAAGCCCCCCCAACGGGGCTCCTAAAAAAAAAGAATTGTAAAAGAAAAATACAAAAAAAAATAAAAAAATAAAAGCTAGTGACACCAGCTCTGGGGTGCACACCCTAATACAATAGCCTGCACACACCAATGAGGTAGCTCTATAATGCCAATCATGTGTCACTGAGTGCCAGTCCCTCTCTGATCAAGCGCCAGTCCTTCTCAAATTGATATCTAAGTGGGTAATGGGCCATCAGCCCCACCTATGTTATATGTGCCCACCCAGTTGGCAAACACCCACCAACCAGTTCTCCTCTGGTCCAATGTAAGCTTAAAATCAGGGGTCTTCAAACTATGGCCCTCCAGTTGTTCAGGAACTACAATTCCCCTCATGCCTAGTCTTGTCTTGTGAGTTTTACAATGTCTAATGGGATGTGTAGTTCCACAACAGCTGGAGGGCCGTAGTTTGAGGATCCCTGCTTAAAATGAATACTGGTTGGACCTTACACAATGCTTAAGGCTCTCTGCCAACCTGTATGGGACAGCACTGGACAAATCATCAACACCGTCACATGGGAGGGTAAAGAGTGAATGACCTCCTGGGTTATTATTTCCCTGCCTAGCATATATTGGTCTGAGATAAATCCTAACACACTAATTAATAAAAAAAAAAAAGTCCAGGACAAGACATAATTTGCATCATGAAATTACAATACATACAGTTGTTAGGAAACGTGCATGAACTTACCATATGTGGTTGTCACTGTATAGTTCACACACTGGGTCTCTTGTCCGGTGCAATTCATGGTGGTGTTAGTCTCACAGGAGGTGGAATACTTAGCCGTACATGTTTTGCATTGCACCCCGTTTGATACCGCATTCATAGATGTTGCTTAAAAATAAAGGGGAACAGTACAGTTACTATAATGTTCAAGACTAGAGAGTTGGGGGACCCTGTTCATGAGAGCGTACAATATAAAGAGAAGGTGGGGGGGTTGGGGGGGGGGGTTCAAAAGGTCCTAAACATGTAGAGATAAGTTGCTCAAGAAAATAAGATCCAGTTGCTAGAAGACACGTGCAGTTCGTTTCGTTCTGAAACGAAATTCGGATTACATGTTTGTTATTCAGAGATTCGAATGTATCTAAATTTCTGAATACGATAAAAATAAATATAAACAAATCCGAAACAACTAAATGAAATTTCATCCGAAATTCAAATTTAATTTGAAAACCAATTTAAAATATAAACATATTGCTGACTATTTTTGATTTCTTCAAAGACAATGTGTATTGCTGTTAGAATATAGTCGTCTATTTTTTTTTTTTTTTTAAATAATTTTTTTTTTTGTAGAAAAAAAAAAAAAAAAAAGAATATAGTCCTCTTCCAAAATTTGATAATTATAATTAGATTATTAAAATTAGAAAAGAATAGAGTAGAAAAAAAAAAGAATAGACCAGAAAATAAAGGAATATAATAAAATAGAATATACAATAGAAAAAAATAGAATAGAAAATAGACTAGAGAGTTGGGGGACCCTGTTCATGAGAGCGTACAATATAAAGAGAAGGTGGAGGGGGGTTGGGGGATGTTTCAAAAGGTCCTAAACATGTAGAGATAAGTTGTTCAAGGAAGCAAGATCCAGTTTTGCTAGTAGACATTCAGATTAAATGCTTGTTATTCAGAGATTCAAAAGTATCTAAATTGCTGAATACGATAAAAATAAATATAAACAAATCCGAAACAACTAAATTAAATTTCATCCGAAATTCAAATTTAATTTGAAAACAAATTTAAAATATAAAAATATTGCTGACTATTTTTGATTTCTTCAAAGACAATGTGTATTGCTGTTAGAATATAGTCGTCTATTTTTTTTTTTTAAAAAAGTTAATTTTTTTTTGTAGAAAAAAAAAAAAAGAATATAGTCATCTTCCAAAATTTGATAATTATAATTAGATTATTAAAATTAGAAAAGAATAGAGTAGAAAAAAGGAATATAATAAAATAGAATATACAATAGAAAAAAATAGAATAGAAAATAGAATAGAATAAAAAATAATGGAATATAATAGAAGAGAATAAAATAGAAAGAATATAACCACTTTCCGAGATATGAATTTCAAATAGAATAGAACTAGCTACTCTTCACAATAAATTCAGATCAATTCAATATTTTCATTAATATTGGATTTTAATTTTTTAAACCATTGGAAAAAAATGAATCCGGTCAAAAACAAATAAACAAAACAAAACAAGTGTTTTCAGTCAGGAAAGCCTTTCATCAGTGAGTCATACAGACAGCAGAGAAACTAGATAGCAGAGGGAAATCACTTACAGTGCTTTGGATTGAAGCAACTACACACTGTAGAAGCATGTACTTTGTTCATTTTTCATGTCAGAGGTTTACAAACAGTTTAAGCAAAAATCATTGCTCTGTTCTGGTCAAATACCTGACAACTGAGAAGGAAGGGTAGATGTACTTACTGTCTTGTATTATTGGGGTGCAGCCATCTCCATCACAGCAACTTAGACCCATTGAGAACTTGGCACCAGACACAGACATGGAACCAGTGATATTACATTTGCTTACAGGGACCCAAGTTCTGAAGAAATCGTATGCCTTGTTTCCATCTGAAAAATGAATACCAGTGCTATAAAACATTGAAATAAACAAAGTAAACTTTAAGGCTTACCGAAATTGCCTAAAGTGGGCCTAGTATCAGATATCTGATTTATGTTAAGTGCATGCATGCCTAATAATGTGCAAGAGTAACACTTCCAAATACAAAGATACACAGAACCCCCCCCCCCCCGACAATGCTTTCATCTTCTTTTCTCGAAACAAGGATGGCACCATCTTTGTTCAGGCATCATGCAGGGTCAACATCTATATCATGGACTCCTGTTGCCACTGTTTTTGTGGCTCCCCGGGTACCCATTATTTATTATTTACCAAAGGTGCACCAAAATCCTCCTAACCCGCCAGGCAGGCCAATCTTAAGTGGCATTGATTCTGTCACTTCAAGGGTGGGCAGATATCTTTATACATTTTTGCAACCCTTGGTTTCATGGACTCCTTCATATCTTAAGGATACTACACAGGTGAGTAAAGTTCTAGATAATGTTGAATAGAAGGATGGCTACATCTTAGCCATGGCAGTTGTGGCCTCCTTATACACCATAGTTTTGCACCGACATGGCAGAGAAGCAGTGGAGCATTACTTGGGTAAAGATGTCAGCTTAGCCTTTTTGCAACAACAATTTGTGCTCCAATTGCATGGTTTCTCAATGGTTTTGTTTTAATGGGTCCTATTTTCTACAGGGCTGGGGAGTTGCCATGAGTGCAAAAAGCCTGGCAACTGTGGAGGAGGTACATAGATGACGTCCTCCTCCTTTGGAATGGCGAATTGGATTCCCTTAATTGTTTCATTGATCATCTAAATGAGAACGATAAAGGAATTGTCCTTGAACATAAGGCCAGTAGTTTGGAAATACATTTCCTTGATCTGAGGACTAGGATCCAAGGGGGTGAGGTAGTCACTTCCACGTTCTTTAAGGACACTTACCATAACAGTTTTATTGGGACCAATAGTTGCCACCAAAAATCATGGCTAAAATATGTACTGAAAAGCCAATTTCACCGACTTAAGAGGAATTGTACTTCTAAAAGAGCTAATTTTTCTTCTATTTTTTCTTTTTTCACTTCTTATTCCATTCAACATTTTTTAAACAAAAAAAATGCTAAAAAAAATTGGTATGTTTTAAGGAACGATAGGATTTTAGGCCTCCTGTTGCCTAGGGGTCCTACCATTGAGCTTGCAGATAGCTCCCAATATTATGGAGCCTCCCAGAAAGCAAAGTTTTTTTTTCAAGAAATGAAAGGTTTTTACCCTTGTAAAAAAAATGTGGGGTTTGTAAAATTAACTACCTTAAAGATAAAAGGTATACAACCTTCCTCTCTGAAAGTACTTTTAAATCCTTTGACATAGGTTCTTTTATGACCTGCTCTTCAAAAAACATGTATTTATTCCAGTGTCCGTGCAGCCTCCAATATGTGGGCCGCATGGCCTGTATGCTGCAAACGAGACTCAAGGAACATATTGTGAATATACGGGAATGTTTTCCTAACCATAGTTTGTCTAAGCACTATGCCTTATGTAATAAGAATCCGAATAGAACATCTTTCATGGCGATTAATACGTTCTGTCCCAATTGGAAGTGAAGCCATGTTAGGAGGGAAATCTCCAAGTTGGAAATGTGGTGGGTTTATTCATTAAGGACATATAAGCCCCATGGTCTCAATATTGGGTGGGACGTTAAATGCTTTTATTAATAATAGCTACATTTCTTCATATGTTCTTTTGAATAGAATTTTCTTCTTTTTATTTTGTTTCACTTTTTTTTTGGTATTGTATTGATAAATTATTCCTTGTATATATTGTAATGTTAATAATATTTTATGATATGTAAATTTGGTTTCAAATCACAAGATGTCCACCTAGTAGTTTAATCCCTTAGTTGGTGCCAATTTTTACACGAGTATAGAGGATTTACCATAATTTTTATTGCTACAACATTTTTTGTATGTTTTATTAATATATATATTTATTTATTTTGCCGGTTCTTCTCTGCCTCATCATAGCCAGTTTAGTAGCAGTGTTTGCTGCGTCATTTCCAGTTCCAGCTTTGTAACACGACTCTGGTGTCACTTCTGGTTCTGATTACGTGCAACCTTTCTGGGCTTTGGAATGCAGTTAGTGTGGGAGGCGGGTCCTCTGGTTTCCACACAATAAATAGTATGGTGAAGAATGCTGACCTTGCCCCAGACTACGTCTTTTGATGATGTAACGCATTGGTTGGAGCTACGACGTGTTATGGAAACAAGCGCGAGGACCGCCATCATCTTTCTTAATTGAAACTTTTCCATGGTTTGATGGTATGCTCGTTTGACTGTGAACAGTGTGAGTATTCTGGAGTTTTAATAAACATTGAAGAGCTTTTTATTACTACACCATGAGGCAATTCTCTTCTTCTTTGACTTGTATGGCCTGTCGATCTCGATTTTGGAGCGAATATCTATGACTGAAGACTTCATATAAGCCATAGCTTCTATGGAATTTGCCAGGAGTCTAATGGTGTCCAGTGGTTAATTGAACTCATGTTGACCACTTATATCTTGGGTGGCCCACAATTTAGGGTAAAAGGCTCTCTGTGCTGTGGTTTACACCCAAACACCCATATACTGAAGTAGAAAGGGCTGTGTCTGTGTCTGCTCTGCATAAGGGGAGTAGACATGGACCAGCCATCCGCCTGATCAGCAGGGATCAGTGGACAGACTCCCTGCTGAGCAGGTGGACTCCAATTGAGCCTGTCCCATATTTAAGGCCCCTAACGAAAACAGTTAAAGCCAAGAATAATTACTGTGAGCAAATTTAACATATATTAAATATGCAGCTGATAAAATAATAGTTGTATTATTTTATTTAGGCCCTCTTGATTTTTAGGCCTCATGCAAATAGGGTGTTTGCTCATCTCTCCTGGAAGCCTTTACTGCATTACGCTTGCAGAAATACTGCTTGACGCTTGTAAATGTGCCTAGACGTGTGTAGGTGCGTCAAGCGATTGGGCAATATTTAATTGCATTGGCCAGAATAATCCTTTATTCTGGCCACTGAAATGAACAAGCACTTGATGCTCCACACGTTAATACACAATTACAAGTGTCAAGCGCTTTTTCTGTCCAAACGCTGCTGCTACTGTACATGCTAGCAGTGGGGTTTTGTTGTCTTTCAGATGGGGACTCAAAACCTCAACACCTTTCAACTCACAAAGAGTCTTCATCAGGAGGAAAACAATACACTTAAAGATGCATTTGTAGCACCTTTGTCCTAAAAAGGGGCTACTAGTAAATTTAGCTTTACTGGGTTGTAGTTACCCTGGCTGATTTATAGTCTTTGTGATCATTTTGTTTTTCTCCTAAGTCTGGTTTAGCTGTGGTTCCTCCCTTTTGTCAAAAGGTGGCACTGTTATCTTTGGCATTAGTATGATGAGCTACAATGAAGCTAGGTTATGAATATGTATACTTTTCTCAGCCAATCAGTAGGAGTTTCTCTGACCGCTTAGCATCCTGGGAAATAGTATAAATATTTGGGGAAGTCAAGGGTTCAGGGTCCTCCCACCCAGACTTTGGTCTGGGATGGATGTGCGAGGAACAGCTGCTGCTGGGTAGGCCTGAAACCTGAGGCCTAGCCATGTGCTCGGGGCTCTGCAATGGAGAGTCTGCTCACTATCTGGAAGCATAAAGGAGAGAATGGAGACCTGTGATGAAGTACCAGATGTTACTCCATGAACCAGGGATCCATGGAGAGCCTGGGAAAGAGTCAAGATGGAATCATCCAGAGATTCCTGCACCTTCTTGTGAATTATTTTTTCAGTTGCTATAGGATACAGCTGTTGCTGCAAAAATGCTGCAAAATTACAGATTGCTGGTTACAGCTTAAAGGCTTTTTTTCTGTACTGTTGTCTACCTCTTCTGGATGTTTGTCTAAGGGGTCTGCTAGTCTGCTGCCCTATTTGACTGAGGGTATCCTGTGCCATACCCCTCTCTCCCACATGTTCCTGTTGTGGGAAAAAAACTCAATATTATTTAAGCATAAAAGTGACTGGGGCCCATCTCTTTCTATCTTGCACACTACCCACCATGCCTAGCAACCTGCACCCCGAGGTGAATTGTCAGCTCTCCCTGTCTATGGGTGTCACCAAGCCACCTCTGGAAGTCGGGGGGGGGGGGGGTGCACATTGTAAAAAAAAAAAAAAAGATGGATACATGTCTAAGCAGGAGACCCCAAGTACTGGAACCAGGTACAATGCAAGGAAGAGTGTCCCAATCACCACCTCCATATCCACTATATAGTCAAAAATATTGGGACACCCCTCCAAATCATTGAATTCAGGTGTTCCAATCACCTCCATGGCCACAGGTGTTAAAAAAAAAAAAAAACAGCACCTAGGCATGCGGACTGCTTCTACAAACATTTGTGCAAGAATGGGTTGCTCTCAGGAGCTCAGTGAATTTAAGTATGGTACCGGGATAGGTTGCCATCTGTGCAATGAGTCCATCCGTGAAATTTCCCTGATACTAAATATTCCCCGGTCAACGGTAATGGTATTATAACAAAGTGGAAGCAACAGCAACTCAACCACAAAGTGGCCTAGGGAAGTCACCAACTGTCTGCAGAAACAATAGCTACAGACCTCCAAACTTCATGTGGCCTTCAGATTAGCACAACAACAGTGCATAGAGAGCTTCATGGAATGGGTTGCAATGGCCAAGCAGTTGCATTGAAGCCTTACATCACCAAGTACAATGCAAAGCGTCAGATGCAGTGGTGTAAAGCACGTCGCCACCGGACTCTAGAGCAGTAGAGTCGTGTTCTCTGGAGTGGCGAATCATGCTTCTTTGTCTGGCAATCTGATGGAAATGTCTGGATTTGGCGGTTGCCAGGAGAACGGTACTTGCCTGACTGCATTGTGCCAAGTGTAAAGTTTGGTGGAGGGGGGATTAAGGTGTGGGTTTTTTTTTCAGGGGTTGGGCTTGGCCCCTTAGTTCCAGTGAAGTGAACTGTTAAGGTGTCAGCATACCAAGATATTTTGGACAATTTCATGCTCTCAACTTTGTGGGAACAGTTTGGGGATGGCCCCTTCCTGTTCCAACATGACTGCGCTCCAGCGCACAAAATAAGGCCCATAAAGACATGGATGAGTGAGTTTGGGGTAGAGGAACCTGATTAGTCTGAGCAGAGTCCTGACTTCAACCCAAAAAAACATCTTTGGGTTAAATTAGAGTGGAGACTGTGAGCCAAGCCTTCTCGTCCAACATCAGTGCCTAACCTTACAAATGCTTTTCTGGAAGAATAGTCAAACATTCGCATAGACACACCCCTAAACCTTGTGGAAGAGTTGAAGCTGTTATAGCTGCAAAAAGTGGGCCAACTCATTATTGAACCCTATGGACTGAGACTGGGATGCCAATGAAGTTCATGTGCGTGTAAAGGCAGACGTCCCAATACTTTAGGCAAAATATTGTATCTAAAAGGGGGGGATCATAGCCTGGTACAAATGAATAGCAACAACCAGGGCTTCAGGGATTGTCTCGCTGGTACCAATCAGACCCATGGCAGGAACAGCACAGCAATTTAAAAATAGTATATCGCTTTCCTCCTGATGAAGACATTTTGTGAGTTGAAACACATTGAGGTTTGGTGTGTAGCTCCTGATGAAGACATTTTGTAAGTTGAAACATGTTGAGGTTTGGTGTGTAGCTCCTGATGAAGACATTTTGTGAGTTGAAACACGTTGAGGTTTGGGGTGTAGCAACTTTTTAAAAATGTTGTGAATGAAGTTTACAGTCTTTTAGAATTTTCTTTGCTTGTTGGATGGTACCACTAAAGTCCCACCCTACTCCCTTCTTTCAGCCTGCCATAGAAGAGTTAAAAAATGTCCGGTGTGCGTGAGGCCTAAGATCAGTGTTTATGAGCAAGAAAATTTACAAAAGAGAGCAGAGAGTCAACCAAAAGAAAAAAACATTTGTTGTTTCTTACTTATGGTGGTTATCCCGTAAGCGGACGCACAACGGGAATTTGCAGGGATTACACTTAATGAGCCGTTACACGTTAGGGAATCCCCGGATGTGCAGATGACACATGCAGAGCCTGAAATACCAAAAAAAAAAAAAAATACATTCATGATTAACTCCAGAAAAGCAGCCAAATATACCGATGTAATACCTAAAATCATTTGTATTTCTGTCCCTCCAGTTCTGAGATTTACACAGCTCTGATATGTGCCTGCTGTACAATGTACTTGTATGAGAAAGTCTCCTGTTCCCTTTGTATTGCTTCCTTTGTGTGAAATCCCCGGTGTTCCTGCCAGTCCCCGTGCTTTCCTATTAAAAACTGATCACACTAGGCATGGGGGCACAGTGTGATCAGTTTTCTGGCTGTGCTGGGAACTCAGCCTGTTCTTCAAAAAAATGATCAGGCTTGTGCAGACAGACACACACAGCTATTCACTAGGGATCGACCGATTATCGGCAAAGCTGATATATCAGGGGCCGATATGCACTTTCCCCGATATATCGGAATCGGCCCCTGAGGTGACCGATATTGCCGATATTTCGGGAAAGTGCTTGTACCGGAGTGATGCCTGCAGCTAGAGGCATCACCCCGGTACCGGCGTACATAGCCGACGGTCGGCTGTCTTGTAATAACAACCGATGTGGCTGAGAAGCCACTCGGCTGTTATTACAAGGAGCGGGAGGGGACGTCCCCCCCCTTCCCGCCGCCTTCCGCAGCTCGTCTGGGTCTCCCGTCCCACCGGGAGACCCGGAAAACCAGCCTGCATGGCCACCAAAAAGAAGACCCGATCAAAGCCGCATTCGGCTCTGATCGGGTCTCCATGTAAAAACCCGGAAGTGATGTCATGACATAACTTCGGGGTACTCGGCGCCAAATTTAAAAAAATGACAGCATTCAAAATAGCCAAACTTGGCGTTTTGAATGCTTTTAAGTGCAGAGGAGGGGTTTGGGGTCTTTTAGACCATCAGATCCCTCCACAAAAGTACCTGTAAAAAAACAAAACAATATTTATTTTCTACTATAAAACATACCCAATAAAAAATAATAAATAAAAAAAATCGAATTTCTTCATAAATTTAGACCAATATGTTTTCTGCTACATGTTTTTTTTGGTAAAAAAAAAAAAAAAACCCAATAAGTGTATATTGATTGGTTTACGCAAACGTTATAGCGTCTACAAATTATGGTATATATTTATGGAATTTAATATATATATATATACATTTTTTTTATACTAGTAATGGAGGTGATCAGCAACTTATAGTGGAACTGTGATATTGTGATGGACATTTTGACACTAAGGGGTTTATTTACTAAAGCTAGAGAGGGTAAAATGAGTCACAATTCTGCAGAGAAACCAATCAGCCTCCAGGTTTTATTGCTAAAACGTAATTAAACAAGCTGAGGTTAGAAGCTGATTGGTTTCTCTGCAGAATTGTGACAAATTTTGCCCTCTCTAGCTTAAGTAAATAAAACCCCTAACCGATACTAATGCAGTGATCAGTTCTAAAAATATTCACTGTCACTGTACTAATGACACTGGCTGGCAAAGGGTTAAACATCTTAGGGATAACTTTGTGCCTAGCCAGTGTTTTTGTGTACTGTGTGTGCTGCTTTTACTAGGGGAAGAGATGGATTTTAGTCCCTGCTTTGCAGGAGCACAGAATCGATCGCTTCCCCCCTGTCAGAACAGGACTCTGCCTTGTTACATAGGCAGAGCTAAGTTCTGCATCTCCGCCCAATGATCGGTGGGTGCCGGCTGACATCGAGTGTCCCACACCCACAGATAGGCTTTTGTTGTGAACAGGGCCGGGACAAGGGGTGGGCAGGAGGGGTGCCTGCCCTGGGCACAATGGTCAACTACAGGGATGTGGGTGCCCTGACCCTAACCCTAAGGGAAGGGGGGGGGCATTTTGGCATATTTGCCCTGGGCACTGGATAGCCTTGTGCCAGCACTGGTTGTGAATAATGTGTGCATGCGTCCCCTGCAGGCGGAAGTTCAGGATTATGTATATATACTGTATGTAATCCTGCGCACGGTTGCTGCCCTCTAGCAGTAAAACCGCTATAGGGCAGTCAGTAAGTGGTTCAAAATGGTAAGTGAATGAAGGTGATTGATTTACCCATGTGGCTATTAATGCTGTTGCTGACACTTATTAGAGTTCACACACCAGGGGCTGAATAGCAACTTTCGGCCCAGGGGGGCAAGTACAAACCAGAGGCCCATGGTGCATCGACTTGGCCCTCCTCCCACTCTCCCTCTTCCTGGCCTCCTCTTGACCCCCAATCCAGGCTGAAGCTCTGCTCCAGGTACTCTCCACTCACTGGCCACCAGGGGGGTTGGGGGGAGCTAGGACAGCTTGGTCGGTGCTGGCCGGGGGGTGGGTCTTCAGTGGGGCATGGAATGGGCCTCTGCTCAGACACAGTTTACACCATCCATGCTGGGGGGGGGGGGGGGAGAGCGCGGGGAGGCCTGCGCTCTGCCACTGTCTTTATCCTGCACTCATTAGGTCAGCAGTGGAGAATTTTTACTTCTCTTCACCAGGAATCCTTTAGGCATGTCAGTGGCAGAAGCGGTGCAGCCTTTTTACAGGGCATCAGAGCGGCCCGGGGTTTGAACAGGCATTTTATATATCTGGTAGGGATAGACCGATTATCGGCAAGGCCGATATATATCGGTGGCCGATATTTACTTTCCCCGATATATTGGTGGCCGATATGCACTTTCCCCGATATATCGGTATCAGGCCCGGAACTGGCTGATACTGCTGATATTTTTGTGACGTCATTCTGCCTTCTTAGGTCGCCTCCCTCGCCTTGGACAGCCTCGTCTGAAGTCGGGACTATTCTCGCGGGAGTGTATCACAGCCATACACCAACCCACAGCAGCCTTTTGCCAGCCAGCCACCCACATCCACAGGCCTTGTACCAGCCAACCACAGGCCCTGTACCAGTCAGCCATAGGCCCTGTACCAGCCAGCCATTGGCCCTGTACCAGCCAGCCACCCACAGGCCCTGTACCAGCCACCCACAGGCCCTGTACCAGTCAGCCATAGGCCCTGTACCAGCCAGCCATTGGCCCTGTACCAGCCAGCCACCCACAGGCCCTGTACCAGCCACCCACAGGCCCTGTACCAGCCAGCCATAGGCCCTGTACCAACCACCCACCCACAGGCCCTGTACCAGCCACCCACAGGCCCTGTACCAGCCAGCCATAGGCCCTGTACCAGCCAGCCATAGGCCCTGTACCAGCCAGCCACCCACAGGCCCTGTACCAGCCACCCACAGGACCTGTGCCAGCCACCCTCCCACCACAGGGTGCCAGCAAGCCAGCCATTAAGCATTAAACAAAAATTAACATGTTCAGTACCAGGATTTGTGACAAAAATTGTCTTTATTTTTCAAAACTTTAAATGTACAAAATTTCCGCCTATATCGGCCGATACCTATACGTTGTGCAGATATGAGGTAGATACATAAGTGTGCCCAGACGCAGCCTGCTGTCCCTTTCCCAAACTAATTCATAAAAGAAACCAAGGAGGTATCCCTGGGGAATTTAATTGGACAGGGCTGAGTAAAGTAGTATGATAAGGAAATAAGGAAATAAGTAAAAAATAACATTTATTTTTCCATATTAAAATGTAAACATACAGTGACAAAACCACATACTACAATAAAAAACTAAAGAACATGATCACATAGGCATGTTCAAATAGTATTACATATATCCCAGTGTGAGACTGTGGATCATTGGTTCTTGATACAGATGTAAATATCCAACATGTTTCGGAAGTGTATGCAGACCATATAATCACCACATCAACATCACAGCGGCAGGATGCATATGCATGGATCGTTTGACCAATGAGCAAAAGAAGGAATGGATGTAGGTAAACCCACTCGTCAGAGATAGTCAGTCTAGCCTTCTTAGATTGCACTGGTGAAGGATAGTGAGAGGGGGGGCCGCCTAGTGTGGTACAAGGTGCAAAAAGGAGCATAAGCCCCCACACATATGACCCTAAGAGCACCCACTGTCTGTCGCTTATCTCCCAATGGCCATAACCCAATAGCGGTCACAAGGAGCACAGGGATAGGATGGATCAACACCCAGTAGGGGAAATATATGTCTGTGGACAGCACAGGTTTTAATCCAGCTGCAATGGCCCAACGGTTGGATATTTACATCTGTATCAAGAACCAATGATCCACACTCTCACAATGGGATGTATGTAATACTATTTGAACATGCCTATGTGATCATGTTCTTTAGTTTTTTATTGTAGTATGTGATTTTTTCACTGTATGTTTACATTTTAATATGGAAAAATAAATGTTATTTTTTACTTATTTCCTTATTTCTTTATCATACTACTTTACTCAGCCCTGTCCAATTAAATTCCCCAGGGACACCTCCCTTGGTTTCTTTGATACCTATACATTGTGACCAAAATATCGGTATCGGCCCTGAAAAAAACATATCGGTCTATCCCTAATATCTGGCGTAACTTTCTGGTGCTTTCCTGCATCCAAGGAGCTGCATGCAACCTGCCATGAAATATAATGGCTGTACGTGAAACACCCATACTAGGAAAGTACACCAGATGCAAATGCATTGTAAAACGCCGATGTAAGCCAATGCAAGCATGCATCGGCATTTAGAATTGCATGGCTGCATACAGCCATTCACTTGTATGGCAGGCTGTAGATGGCAAGTGCCGCTCCCTGGGCCAGGGGAAAATTTCCCTAACATTTAAGTTGAATGTGACTAACTACTACTAGAGCTACATCCTGGATGAATAAGAACCTTCATAGACAACAATCTTACCTGTTGCATTGCTGTTAGTTGCAGGAAAGCAAAAGAAATACATGGAAGTATTGTAACTGCTCGATGTGTAGGAATATCCTGCCATTTCACAGAAGGTTGAAGTGGCGCAGCCCATCGCACTTTCAGTAGAAACTAAAAAAAAAAAAACAAATCACAGAAATGTAAAATCAATTTCAGGAAACAAGTAAAATCATTGTTAAGGAAACACAAAATACTGCAACTGTCCAAAAATAATAAAATGACTTGTCTAGCTGTGGAATGATGGATTCCACCACTGGGCTGATAAAAGTGAGAACTCGTTCTGATGGATATACACTGAACTGCATTTTCATTTGAAGAAGCAGATCCCATGATGGAAGTATAGTGTAGGTGCACCTTGTTCTGGTCCAAGACTTCTACCTCTATTATCTTGACAAAAGAATCATTCAGAAGATGCTTGGATATGCACTAAGTAGCACCTGGTACAAAGTAAATTTCACTTACAGGTCTGTTTGATTAGTTAGGAGCACTAAATACAGTAAACGTGTTTCAGGGGGAAAGCCTTCCCTTCTTCAAGGTTTGCGCAGTCGATGCTAACAGAATTGTAATAGAATGCACTAAATTAGTAGTGCAACCACTTGCTGTGGCCTCCTCTGTGGCTCCCTTAGCAGCCCGCAATGTTCCCCAACCCCTCACAGTGCTCCCAGACCCCTAAGAGCCTTCAGTGCCCACACTGCCTCCCAATCTTCCTCAGTGCCACCCAACACCTTTCAGCCCTCTCCCAGCATGCTGCAAGGCATCCAGCCCCCATCCTCCACAGTACCTTCAATAGTGTTTCCTAGCCCCCACAGGGTCCTACAGTCTTCCACATAGCCTCTTCAAAGCCCCCAGCCTTCTGTAGAGACTCTATCCAACAGTTTCCCCCACCTCCCTCCTGAAACCTTATCCTCTATAGGGCCGCCAGGTCTGTTACAGAGTGCCCAAACTCCCTCCAGAAGCCCCCACAGTGACACCCATCCCTATTCATAGCCTGTCAGCATTTCAATGCATATTTTGTATTCCCATACTTCTGTTGTGTAAGTATTCACTTTTTTTTTTTTTTTTTGCTTTTGGGACATAAAAGGTTTTGGAAGAATTTATGAAGCCTTGGTCTCAATAAGGTTGAGAACCCATGCACTAGAAGATCTGTGTTAAGGCCTAATAAAAACCAGAGTCTCCGAACAGAACTAAGAATAATACATTGAAAATTGAAAGAAACTGACCAAATTGTGAAGTTTAAGCTACCACAAAAATCCAAATATTTAGATACTACTAAAACTATTATACATTTATTACATTAAAAAAGTTAAAGACTAATAAAAGATACTATACATTCACATGAATTGTTCAGCAATGAAGCATCTGCTTTCAACCCTTTCGTTTTTACCTTTGTATCCAATAGCATCATGGTAAGTGTTTGGATTGTCGGAGTACCTTAAACATTCCAATTAGGTTGGCTTCTTTTCTTTAGTACTGTGTATTGCACAGTCACCTCTTATGTTGTACTTTGTGGGTGGGGCAGCAGTAGACTTAGAGAAAGGGCGGGACTGGAACCAGCAAGCACGTGTCTAAATATTCACTACATCAGTGGGCAATTCCAGGGATTGGGTCAGACAGGGGTGTTTTCTGAATGCACTGGGTCTCTGTGATCGTAAGTTGAGCCCTCTTCCTCAAGACTATACTCTATGCATCTCTATGCTATGGGCACATACATACTGGGCACTTAGCATTATCTAGCATGTATGCCGCTAGACCCTGCAACCCTGGACATAAACTATCTGTGTCCAGGCTCTGTCAGGTTGAACCAACACCAAATGAAGAAGATGCCACTGTAGGCTCCTATCTGTCCAGATCCGGTGACTTACACTGAAGAGTGCAGGCTGGGGGAGAACTTGTCTCGGCTCAATTAACACAGATATGGAAAACGTTGGACTTTGTGGGATGTTCAACATTTAGGAAGTTTATGCCTTAACTTCCTAAATGTTGAACATCCTACAAAGTCCAAGGTTTTCTATACTAAAAGCAGCCACAAATCCTCCTTCATGATTAAGCCCTGTGGGTGGGGTGAAATAGGTTGGGGCCTGGCCTGGATGGAGTTCGGCCTGATGCTGCTTTTAGTATAGAAAATGTCGGACTTTGTGGGATGTGCGACATTTGGGAAGTTTCTCCCTTATTCCAACCTCTGTCAGAGGCACTGATTGCATATAACCATTTGTGTGAGCAGTTCAGATGTGATCAGCTCCAGGTCTTGCCATAGTGGCTGTAGCATGGGCCTGTAAAAGAGGACCTGTCTTAGCATGTGATGGTAGTAATGTCACAGCTGGTGATGAAAGGTATGACTCAGAATTCAACACACCATTAGAGAACTGGCATATACACACACTGAGAGAGGGTGCTTACTGTATACTTCTCTAGTTACCTTCTGCCTTGGAGCTATTGTCTTCTCCCCTTGCCCCAAGCATTGGATGGAACCATTTTAATTTTACCAGAACATGAGTGCTGTACCTGAACATTCTTGATGCATGTTCCTCACAGCTCTTGGAACATGAGCCAGGCCCCTAGTGCCACAGGCACTGTCCTGTTCACTGCCCCCATCAACGAAAAGTGTGTCATGGGGGGAAGGTTGATCTGATGGTTTTCAGGGCACTACAGCTGGACGACAGATGCTTTTCCCAAAACAAACATGGTGGCTTCATATGTCTCTATCACTCCAATCAATTTCACCTGGTGGAGGAGCGTTTTCTGAACCAACGCCCCAATATGTGCAGTGAGTGCCCAGTGGGTCCCCTCCCTCTTGGGGTCTATGGGGACTGCAAGAGCAAGTGGCCACAAAAGATGAAAAGTGGAGCGCCTGGGTACTGGTCCATGAGAAAAGCGATTGGCTGCTTACCTGTAGCAGTAATAGAAGGGAAATCTGCCCATAAAGACAATTGTTTAATTGACAGCCATCTGAGATGGGTCTTTTGGCTCCTTTTAAAATCATAATTATAAAATAAATCATCCAAATGGCCCTGATCAAAAGTTTCCATCTCCTGAAATGTTTGGCCTTGGTACAGACACACACATGGCAAATAAAGGTCAAATTTCCACATCTGTGATTTTTTTTAAATTGCAATTAGTGTCTGTTTATAAATAGTCAATGAGTTTGTTAGCGAGTGAGATTGGATACACTGAGAAGGCTAGATACTGAGCCATGGGGAACGGAAAAGAACTGTCAAAAGACCTGTGTAAGAAGGAACTTTATAAAGATGGGAAAGGATATAAAAAGATATCCAAAGCACTAAATATATGCCCGTCGGTAGTGCTCAATCACTTATTAAGAAGTGAAAAATTCAGGGATCTCTTGATACCAAGTCAAGGTCAGGCAGACCTAGAAAGATTGCAGTCACAACTGCCAGAGGAATTGTTCAGGGTACAAAGAAAAACCACAGGTAACTTAAGGTAAAATACAGGCTGCTCTGTAAAAAGACGATGTGGTTGTTTTTAAGGAGCACAATACGATACGACGATATGTAAACAAAAATGAGCTGCATGGTCGAGTTGCAAGAAAGAAACCTTTGCTGCGCCAATGTCACAAAAAAACCCTGATGAGGCAAGTGTACTGTGGGTGTTGTAGAGAATATTGTAACCAGGCTTTATTTGTATTATATTATATAAAATAATTAGGATAAATATAAGATGAAAAAAAATAATTATAATAACAAAAACAATTACATATTTTTGGCTTGATCAGTAACATTTTCAATATCAATGTCAAAATTTTAAGTTTTCTGCCAGGGTATGCAAACTTTTGAGCACAACTGTATATTTGAATAAACCCCCCATATAACAAAGGGCCAAGTAAAAGGAAAATTTCATTTTAATTTGTACGTTTTTAAATACAGTATATATATATATATATATATATATATATATATATATAAAGCTTCAGGAAGGAAGAAGAGTCACTGCTCTGGCTTATTCACTCGTGTGAGTACATTCTATCTTGAGCTACTGGACTCTGTAAACAGACATTTTTAAAGCATAATGTTGAAATACCTGATGATTTGGTATATTCAAAAAGGCAAGTTTGCTCACTGCCGTTACATTGTATATTCGTCTGTTGATTACACAAGCCCTGTGTTTTAGATCGACATGAGGGGCAGACCAGTCCATTGGCCTGGGAACTGTTAGCTGACCCTGTTAGAAGATAATAACGTCACTCACAGAAAAACACATTCAAAAATTTACTATATAAGTATACTTTAACTTTAGGCAGACCTTTACTTTATGGATACATGCAGGCTCAGCAGAAATTTGAATAAGGTTATCCCCTAATGATCAGTTTTAAATTTTCAGGTGGTTTTTAAGGAGGTAATGGGCCACAAATAGCTCCTGAGAATTAGAGAAACCCCTTTCTACTATCATGGACCTCTGCTTGTATGCAAAAAAAGCTTATAGTAGTTATAAACGGTAACCCTTTTATTGCTGTTGCAGTGAAGTTTTGAACTGTCATGAATGGGCTACTTTTATAACAGCTGTGATTTTACTATTGTGATCTGTGATTGGCCACCAGCTATCACATGGTACAGGGTGCTGTGATTGGCCCAGGTGCCATGTGATAGCTGTAGGCCAATAACATATCACTACTGTATAGGAAAAACAGCTGTTATGAATGAAATTCATTCATAACAGCTTTGTTAACATTGCAATCACATGATCGCATAGCAATCACATGATCCCCCTTCCAATCAAAGTGGATGGGTACCGGCAGCCGGAGGCCTCTGTGTCCTGTCCCAGGGAGCACGGCAGTGTGTATGTGCTAAGCGACGTATGGCTACATCAGTTAGCATGTAGCTGCCGCCCGTTCGCACTTATGTACTGCAGGGGGTCAGCAACTAGTTATTCATGGGGAATGTTAATATATGGACTTGATATTTAAGCAATTGTCATAAGACCAAGAGAGACTTACCTTCCTCTGTGTAGATAAACATTTTCCATAAAGTCCAGGTTTTTGTTTTGTGTACACCTCTCGTTTATGCTGCACCGTCAACACCAGATTCTCCATTAAGTTCAACTCCTCTACCTTCTTGACCCACAACCCAGTTGACTGAGGCTGTGTCTGTTTCCAGGTTAGAGGGATGCAAGATTTAGCGGCATTAAGGAGATGACGGAGTACAGATTTCTTGGCGGGAATTTTGGAGACATGTAATAGGAAGATGGCCGGGTCCTCAGGGACCTTATAATCTGTAAATTTATGTGTAATCCTCTGGACCTCTTTACAGAAACTTCTGAGGTTAGGCAGGGGCTGACTGGCAATTTTCAGACCAGGGGGCTGAAGTAATAACCAGAATCTCATGGTGCAGCGACTCAGCCCCCCCTCCCACTCTCCCTCTTCCCGGCCACCTCCTTTTCATTTTCATTCCAGACTGAAGCTCCACTCAAGGTACTCTCCACTCACAGGCCGAATCCAGGTTCACGACCTGGGCAAGCAGGGAGCAGTTGGGGGGAGCTGGGACAGCTTGGTTGGGGCTCCAGTGGGGCATGGAACTGGCCTCTGCTCAGACACAGTTTGCACCATCCCTGCTGGGGGGGGGGGGGGATGTGGCCTGTGCTCTGTCCTTGTCTTCAACCCCAACCCGCACTCAGTAGGTCAGCGGCAGAGACTTTTACTTCTCTTCACCAAGAATTCTTTAGGTATGTCTGTGGCAGAAGCAGTGCAGCCTTTTAACGGGCATCAGAGCAGCCCAGGGGGCAATTGCCCCCTGCCCCCTGGCCCAGTCCTCCCCTGAGCTTAGGACAGGTCCAAAAGACAGTGTGCTTCATTCCTCCTGGCATGGCCAGCATCGATCAGAGGCATTCAGGAAATATCTATGTAAGAGAGGCGGGGTATGGTACCACTGGGAAATATTCTTGAAATTAGTTTACTGTACTTTGGTACAAATTGAAGACTTTAAGGTGAGTCGTGAATGTCCTACCCAGGTCTGACTCCCATTTTGGTAGAAAGGGCAGTTTAAAGTCCTCGAGAGGTGGGACCAGTAAAGAATAAATCTTCGAGAGGATGTGAGGTAATGGACCTTGGTCCGTGCAGTATTCTTAAAGCATAGACCAGCCTTTTTCAACCAGGGTGCCCTGGCACCCTGGGGTGCCTTGAGGTTTCTTCAGGGGTGCCTTAGCAAAATGGTTAAAAATTTCCCAAAAATTGTATACAAGCCGGCATGTGGATGAAGCCTGCCTTTTAGATACAGAAGGCAACAGGTTTTCATTGCGCACCATTACAACCTTCTAGCCACCCACGTCTTATTGACCATTGGCATCACCTTTGATAAGGAGGATGTTTGTCCCCTGCATAGCATCCTTGTTTGACCCTCCCCTGCCCCTCTCATCAGCATTGAGGGTTCCTTAGCTGAGTGATGGAGAAAAAGGGAGGAGAGAAACGTTGGAATACTAGTCAGTACCAGTTTTCAAAAGTTTATTTGCTTTGGATGAACAAATCATCTCTAATGTTGGGTGTCCTACTCGTGTGGATGTTTCTGCCTTATGCAAAACTATTGAAATCGTTTTTAAATTTTAGAAGGGGGTGCCTCAAGTCCATAATTTTTAAAGAGTGCCTCAAGGCTGTCCATAGTTTTTTAAGGATGCCTTAAGACTGTCTATAATTTTTAAAGGGTGCCTTAAGACAGTCTATAATTTTTAAAGGGTGCCTCAAGACTGTCCATAATTTTTAAAGGGTGCCTCAAGGCTGTCTATAATTTTAAAGGGTGCCTCAAGGCTGTCCATTGTTTTTAAAGGGTGCCTCAAGACTGTCTATAATTTTTAAAGGGTGCCTCAAGACTGTCCATAATTTTTAAAGGGTGCCTCAAGACTGTCCATAATTTTTAAAGGGTGCCTCAAGACTGTCCATAGTTTTTAAAGGGTGCCTCAAGGCTGTCCATAGTTTTTAAAGGGTGCCTCAAGACTTCCATCGTTTTTAAAGGGTGCCTCAAGACTGTCCATAATTTTTAAAGGGTGCCTCAAGACTGTCCATAATTTTTAAAGGGTGCCTAAAGACTGTCCATAATTTTTAAAGGGTGCCTCAAGGCTGTCCATAGTTTTTAAAGGGTGCCTCAAGACTTCCATAGTTTTTAAAGGGTGCCTCAAGACTGTCCATAATTTTTAATGGGTGCCTCAAGACTGTCCATAATTTTTAAAGGGTGCCTCAAGACTGTCCATAATTTTAAAGGGTGCCTCGAGACTGTCCATAATTTTTAAAGGGTGCCTCGAGACTGTCCATAGTTTACAAAAACAAAATGATAGAAAAAGATGGGGCTTTGCGGGCCAGTGGGAGTAGAAGGATCAGACAGAGAACCGTTTATAAAACCAAAATTGCATTTTATTTGTATAAAGACCAATAAAACTAAGCATGGACTACCATGCATGTATGATAACAAGGGACTGACATGACATACAATGATAAAATCAAACAATTAACGTCACTATTTATAGAGAAACATATCCCCAGAAGGGGTTGTAACCAAAATCTGTATAAGGTGGAAATTGGGTCTCAAGCTGGATTCGGTCACGGTAGGTCCCCAGCAAGCCGACGCGTTTCGCTCAAGGCTTCCTCAGGGCCTGAGAGACCATAACAGACCGATGTTTTCCTTCTTGATAGTGACTTGTGCTAGGCGACAAAGCTGTAGCGATACTAATGCTGCTTGGAGCTATATTGCTTCGGTATTTATCATAACAGACATCAAAAATGTATTTCTTGCATAGGATCCAATGTATTACGTCCCAGATTGTGTTGCCAGGGGCAAGGCTTTTTTGGCTATCCCCCTTATGAACTTTTTGGAGTGAGTCCCAACTCACAAGGTGAAGGTCCTCTCCTTGATATATTCGCCCTTATATATATATTCACTCCTAGATATAATAGATCTAGTATTGTGTTACATGGCTTGAATAGGATAGGCAGCACCTTTCTTTCTGTAGTTCAGAGATATAGTGTATATTTCCCCAGTTACAGGGTCCTTGATGGCAACACAACTGACCTTTCCTCAGTCTAAGGTAGACACCAGGCAGGAAAGGGAGACATGCATACAATTTCAGCTATATGGACAATATGGTCCTGGGCTGTATAAGCCCTCTATGTCTGGTTCACTTAGCAGCCTGCCTGCTAGTCCATAGTTTTTAAAGGGTGCCTCAAGACTTTCTATAATTTTTAAAGGGTGCCTCAAGACTGTCTATAATTTTTAAAGGGTGCCTCAAGGCTGTCTATAATTTTAAAGGGTGCCTTGAGACTGTCCATCGTTTTTAAAGGGTGCCTCAAGACTGTCTATAGTTTTTAAAGGGTGCCTCAAGACTGTTCATAATTTTTAAAGGGTGCCTCAAGGCTGTCCATAATTTTTAAAGGGTGCCTCAAGACTGTCCATCATTTTTAAAGGGTGCCTTGAGACTGTCCATAATTTTTAATGGGTGCCTTGACTGAAAAAAGGTTGAGAAACACTGGTGTAGACAAACGGGGTCTAAAACTACCGGGAGAGGGTAGCGAATGTAAAAAATGGTGTAAATGCACAGCTTTCCAAAAGTCGAAACGGAAGGGCCCAGCAGTGTCTGTCAAGGCCTGCAAAGTGGGCCAGGCACCCGACAACAAGAAATGGGAGGCTTGATAACGCCCCGATTCAATTCGTGAGCTGAAAGCCCCTTCTCGAAGACCTGTTTATGCACTTTTGACATTGACTTTAACTGCCAAGTGTGTGAGACCAAATATAAAAATATAATATAATTAATAAAATATAATATATCTAATATAATAAAATAATTAAAAAAAAATAATATTATATTGTAATTATTATAATATAATAATAAAATAAATGAACTTACATTGGGGTAGAGATGGAGTGCAGTTATCGGTGTCGCAGCATGAAATCCCCATCTTCATTGTGCCGCCGGTAAAGCTAATGCTGCCCACTTTATTACACTGGCTTGAAGGTACACATGACCTTATATAGGATTTAGAGCTGTTCCCATCTGCACAATAATGTATGCATTAGCATTATACTGTATAGCTGTAATATTAATCCTCCTTCTCATCATCATGTGCGGTTTGTTTCATTCCGAATAAATATTCAGACACATCTTTCATTATGCGGAGATTTGGACATATTCGAATACCTGAATTGCAGTAGAAACTAAGTTTACCGAATGCTCCGAATAACGAAACAAAATTCATCCGGATTTCGGAAATTCTAATTGAATTTCGGATCAAATTTTACATCGAATTCCAGTCGAATTTGATTTCAGAAATATGTTCACAGTTCGAATTCTTCTGGAATTCAATGTAAAATTAGGTTTGAATTTCAATTAGAATTTCCGGATGAATTTTGTTTCGTTATTCGAAGCATTTGGTAAAAATTGGTTCAAAATTTATCGATTCGAACACTTCGAATTACAAAAATCGATGAGTTTGAAAAACATTTGAAAAAAACATAAAACAAATTCCCAATACGAATTCCGAATACGAATCCTGAATAGGAATTAAACAAATCAATTTAATTTAATGAAACAAAATAACTAGATTAACGAATCTAAACAAAACAAATTTTTTTTTTGCATGCACTTGTCTAAATTCAATAGCTATTGAAAACGATTGTAAAACCTTGTTTTTTTATTTTTTTTTTTTTTAAAGTATGTTACACTTATCTGCTCTGTGCAGTGGTTTTGCACAGAGTGGCCTGGATCTTCCACATCTCGGGTCCCTCTTCGGTGCTTCTGGCCCCTCCCTCCTGTTGTGTATCCCCACAGCAAGCAGCTTGCTATGGGTGCAACCGAGCCGAGTCACAGCTCGCTGTGTCCATTCAGACATGGAGCTGAGACCCGGCCCCCGCCCCCTCTCTCATGATTGGCTGGCTGATTGACAGCAGAGGGAGCCAATAGCGCCACGCTACTGTCTCAGCCAATGAGGAGGGAGAGTCCTAGGCAGCTGAGACACTCCTGCAACATCGCTGGATAAAGATGGGGCTCAAGTAAGTATTAGGGAGGCTGAGGAGGGCTTCTGCACAGAAGGTTTTTTTTATCCTAATGCATAAAATGCATTGAGATATAAAAAACCTTCTGACTTTACAATCCCTTTAGGTACCTTTGAAATACTGAAAGTGGATGTAGCATCAGATACATTTTTTTGTGTATGGAGGCAATTTGATAATTATTCAATCACTTATACGTGAATTTTTTGGTTTACGGATTTATTTAAAATATACAATTTCAACACTGTAATTACAGTATCTCACAAAAGTCAGTACACCCCTCACATTTTTGTAAATATTTTATTATATATTTTCATGTGACAACACTGAAGAAATTACACTTTGCTACAATGTAAAGTAGTGTAAAGCCACCAAAAGACAATCATGGCCGAGACAATACACCCTTCAAGGATCAAACTGTACTTAAATATCTAAACTAGACATACTAGAGGACCTAAAGCCACCAAAAGAGGAGCATGGCAGAGACTGTATAGCCATCAAGGATCATACACAAAGGACTGGACTAAACATACTAAAGAACCTAGAGCCACGACAAGACAAGCATGGTTGAGACAATAAAGTCTTCAAGGATTTTACACTGAAGATTAGACTAGACATAGTAGAGGACTTAGAGCCACCACAAGACAATCATGACATAGATAATACAGCCTACAAAGATCTAGAGTGGCCACAAGACCAGCATGGCCAAGACAATACATCCTTGAAGGATCATACATAGAAAACTAGACTAGACATGCTAAAGGATTTAGAGCCACTACAAGGCAATCATAGCTGATATAATACACCCTTCAAGGACAACTAGACTTACTAGAGGACCTAATGCCACCAAAAGAGAATCATGGCAGAGACCGTATAGCCTTCAAGGATCATTCACAAAGGACTGGACTAAACATACCAAAGAACCTAGAGCCACCACAAGACAAGCATGGTTGAGACAATAGTCTTCAAGTCTTCAAGGATTTTACACTGAAGATTAGATTAGACATAGTAGAGGACTTAGAGCCACCACAAGACAATCATGACTAAGATAATACAGCCTAGAAAGATCTAGAGCGGCCACAAGACCAGCATGGCCAAGACAATACATCCTTGAAGGATCATACATAGAAAACTAGACTAGACGTGCTAAAGGATTTAGAGCCACTACAAGGCAATCATAGCTGAGATAATACACCCTTCAAGGACAACTAGACTTACTAGAGGACCTTAAGCCACCAAAAGAGAAGCATAGCAGAGACCGTATAGCCTTCAAGGATGATACACAAAGGACTGGACTAAACATACCAAAGAACCTAGAGCCACCACAAGACAAGCATGGCTGATACAATATAGCCTTTAATGATCTTACACAGAAGACTACATTAGACATACTAGAGGACCTGGGGCCACCACAAGGCAATCATGACAAAGACAATACAGTCTACAAGGATCTAGAGCCACCACAAGACAAGCAAGGCCAAGACAATACAGCCTTCATGGATCATACATAGAAAACTAGACTAGACACACTAAAAGACCAGAGCCACTACAAGACAAAGAATGGCCAAGACAACGAAGCCTTCGAGAATTAGGAATCCTTCATAAAACCCAGCAGAAAATCAAATCCAGAATGGAATGATTTGCTTTGATTGGAGTCCTGCTTACATAATGAAAAAAATAATATATATATATTGTAGTGCAGACATATTTTGCAAAGCGTACCTTCAATGGTCTCTCTATAGACCAAGCCGCAGATGTAATTAGACAGACAGGTCTCATTTATAACATTTTCTGTACAGGAAGTTACTCCCACACATTTGGCGCATAAAAGAGAATATCCTGAAAAAAAAGAAAATAAGAATAATTATTGATTGATAGACAAATGGACTTTCAATATATGTAAAACTGCATTTATTTAACCACTTCCATACAGGGCAGTTACACCCCCTTCCTGCCCAGACCAATTTTCAGCTTTCAGCGCTCTCACACTTTGAATGATAATTACTCAGTCATGCAATGCTGTACACAAATAGAGCTTTCTTTTGGTAGTATTTAATCACCACTGGGTTTTTTTTTTTTTTTTTTTTTGCGATATAAGTGAAAAAAGCGAAAATTTTGAAAAAAAAAAAAACATTTTGTTTTAGTTTCTATTATAAAATTTTGTAAATAAGTAATTTTTTTCCTAAATTTGGGCCAAAATTTATACTGATACATATCTTTAGTAAATATAAAGTATGTATCAGTGCTGCTAAATATGTACAAATAATTGCAATAAACTGTGATAAAATGCTATCAATAAATAAATAGATAAAGTGCTATACTGTGCGTGATCACAATAAATAATTATACATCCACTATAATGCTTATCACAAACAATATAGTGCAAAATGAATTAAACATATATGAAATGAATATGTTATATTATAATTTATAAAGTGTCCGGTGCTTGCGTGAAAATCTTATAGCATAATCAAACTAAAAATAAATATAAAAATAAACAGTCCTTATCACAAACAAGTGCTCCGTGCTGGTTGTGAATAAATGAGAATGCTCTGATTGGCAGAGCGAAACGCGTCAAGCCGTCAACCTCACGCACCACGTCATTTCCGGTTTGCTCGGGTGGAACGCACGGACATGTTTGGCGTCCCGGCATAGGAAACATTACCTCACTTGTTTGAATGGTGAACATTGTAAGTGCAATTCAGTATTAGATTATAAATAAACTGTTTGATATACTGCACGATGAGGATTCTTTCTCTCTATTAATCCTACATAGGGAAGCCGAGCTTGGATGCTTTTTGCGGGGAACCGCTGTAATTCGTTGCTAGGAAGAAATAGTGGTGTATGGTGCTACAGTCTGCTGTCCATGATCAGCGAGGATAAGATTGCTTAAGGCGATTTACCCTAGATTGTCTGGTGAGTTGGAGACCGAGAGGGGAGCACCCGAGCACACTAGCAAGCACCAGCACTTTGAAGATTTGTGTTTTCAGATCAAGCACTGAGCACTTAATAAGGAATACATTTGAATAATTTATTATATTTTTAATTTATTCTATTATATTCTTTTCTTTTATATTCTATTCTGTTTTATTATATTATATTATTTTCTATTCTATTCTATAAAGCAGCCTAAGTAGCAAGCATCATCGTATTTCACTTTTAACCACTTTACCACCGGAGGATTTTGCTGTCTTACGTCTGGGCCACTTTTTGCGATTCGGCACTGTGCGACTTTAACTGACAATTGTGCAGTCGTGCGACGTCGTACCCAAATGAAAATGACGTCCTTTTTTTCCCACAAACAGAGCTTTCTTTTGGTGGCATTTGATCACCTGTGTGATTTTTACTTTTTGCGCTATAAACAAAAAAAAGCGTAAATTTTGAAAAAATAACAATATTTTTCACATTTTTTTTTATATGAAATTCCCCCCCCCCCCCCCAAAAAAAAATATTTAAAAATCTAATTTTTTTTTAAATTTTTGGCCAATTTGTTTTCTGCTACCTATGTTTGGTAAAAAAAAATCGCAATAAGCGTATTTTGATTGGTTTGCGCAAACGTTATTGCGTTTACTAACTAAGGGAAAGATTTCTGTCATTTTTGGTGTTTTTTTTTAACGAGTAATGGCGGCGATCTGCGATTTTTTTTGCGGGACTGCGACATTGCGGCGGACAGATCGGACCCCTGACTGACATTTCTGACACTTTTGGGGGTACCAGTGACATTACTGCAGTAATCAGTGCTATAAATATGCACTGTTACTGTAAAAAAGACACTGGCAGGGAAGGGGTTAATTTTATTGGAGAGGGAGGGGTTAATGTATGCCTGGTGCTTACTAACGTGTGTGGGGGGAGGTGACTGAGTGACACAAGGACAGATGGAGGGTTCAGCTATGCTGAACCCTGCAATCTGACCCTGCCTGTCACTTCGGAGATGTAAACACAAGCGGGCGGATCTCCACACTCGATTCCCCGACGCCCGACTCCCGCTGTGACTGAATACAGCGGGAGCGAGCCTCTGGCGGCGCGCGTGCGCCGCCTAGAAGGGGGAGTGTCTGCCGACGTAGTACTACGTCGTCAGACCTACAAGAGCCACTTTGCCTCAGTACAGCTCTAGTGAGCAGACGGCAAGTGGTTAAACCTTACTGTATTTTTTGCAATATGTTTTCATATCAAAATCAAATTCATTTTTAATTCAAATTCATTTTCAATTTAAATTAATTTTGAATGGATTTGAAAAAAAAAAAAAAAACGAATACAACTCTCAGATTTACGTGCAGCATTTTTATACAAACAATCCTAATATCCCCTATATGCTTCACAAAGAATCGTGGGAATATCTACAAAAATGTTTTAACAAACCCAAAGCTCTTTCATGGTTTTACTCCACTTTCCAACATGAAGTGATTTTTTCCCATGTCCTCAAATATGATCAACTGGGAAAGAGATCTGGGATCCACATTCACCCCAGTAGAATGGCAATAAGCCATTAAAGCACATTATTGTTATTGCCACTGCTCTAACCATTGAGAACTTATGTATCTCCTGTAGGACTAGCCCAATATTTCCCCTTAGAAACCGCATTCTGCTGGAGACAATGCGGAATGAGAAGCGGCATTCTTCATATCCAATGGGATTGTGAAAATTTCCATAGCTTCTGGAATGCAGTATTTGTCCTTATTTCATCTATAACTGGAGATATTATCAAGCCAACCCCATATCTTGCCCAACTTAACCTTAAAACCAACAACATTCCAAACAATTTAGAAGCATGATAATGCAAATACTGATAGCTGCTCGTCTTACTATCACTGCAAAATGGAAATTTGCTTTGACACCTAATATTTCTGAATTCCCATTAGCAGTATGAGAAATACTTTGCATCAACATCTAACAGCAAAGACTCTTTCATGTCACAATGGAAGCCCTGGGTCTTACACTAACCAGCAGATGATTAACCACTTGCTGACCAGCCGCTGTACATATACTGTGGTGGGTTGGCAGGTTCCCTTGAAATGGCGTACCCGTACGACGCTTCGCGGGAGCGCTCATGGGGGCGCGCACCCATTCGCCAAAGAGGAAGCTGATCTGCGGGTCCGGCGACCGCAATTGCCGCCAGGCACCCGCGATCGCTCCCCGTGGAGACAGAACGGCGGTCTTCTATTGTAAACACAGCAGACCGTTGTTCTGTCAGCAATCAACACAGAGCTCCTGTGTTCCTGCCATGTAGGAACACAGGTCCCTGTGTTAATTCCATAAGTCCATCCCCCATACAGTTAAAAAGCAACCCATAAGGACACATTTAACCCTTTGATCGCCCCTGGTGTTAACCCCTTCCCTGCCAGTGTCATTATTACAGTAACAGTGCATATTTTGACCACTGGTTACTGTAGTAATGTCACTGGTCCCCCCAAAAGTGTCAAAAATGTCAGTTAGGGGTCCGAACTGTCTGCCGCAGTCCCCACTAAAAATCGCTGATCGCTGCCATTACTAGTAAAAAAGAAATAAAAATGACTTAAATCTTTCCCCTAGCTTATTGGGATTTTTTTTACCAGAAATATGTAGCAGAATACAAATTGGCCTAAAATTATGAAAAAATTTGATTTTTTTTTTTTTTTTTTATTGGGGATGTTATATAGCAGAAAGGGAAAAATATTGTTTTTTTATTTTCAGAATTGACGCATTTTTTTTTTTTAGCGCAAAAAATAAAAATCGCACAGGTGATCAAATACCACCAAAAGAAAACTCTATTTGTGGGAAAGAAAGGACACCAATTTTTTTGGTAATTTTTTTTTTCTTTAATTTGTTTTTTGTCATATGTTATTTTTTTTAGTTTTTTTCTTCAGGTTATTTATTCATTGTTACAACTTGAAAAATGCAAGTTTGCCGTTTAGACGTTACAAGTTGTAAGTGACATCCACAGCAAAGAAGTAGGATGTGTGTGCTTTCTCATTGAAATGTATCCATTGTGATATAGCTTGGTGATTTTTTATGTAACCCAATGTATACTACAACACAATTGATGTCATCTTTTTTTTAGGTCTAAATAAGCCTCAATAAAAAACAATTGGAAGAAAATAACAAATATATAAAATAGGTTCCAAACTGTAAAGAAGGGAAGCGAACGCAGACCTCGGATAATATCGCTTTAATGAAGGACAATACAAAACAATAAAGTTGCACTCACATACTTTTCCTTGCAGGACAAGCACTTCAGCACATCAACAGTAGCTTCCAGCTCCTCCCGTCCCTCCGGGGGAACCTCCGGTCTCCTCTATCGCAGCAGATGCCGCTTTGAGCCCGTTCTCTATTACTTCCTGCTTTCAGCTCCCCCCCGCCAGATCACGCCAGACCTGAAGAAGGAGGCTCCTCCTCCGTAACGCGTTGTCCGTAGCAATCAGCATAAGGTAGTACATCCCCTTGGATCCCTCCGCTCCGTAGCCCCAGGCTGTGTACAGCCTCGGCCGAGGCTAGGGCCAACCTCCCCAGCGGTGAATGATGGCGGGCGGGTGCGCAAGTGCACTGGCATCGGCATGTTGTGATCTGGCAGGGGGGAGCTGAAAGCAGGAAGTAATAGAGAACGGGCTCAAAGCGGCGTCTGCTGCGATAGAGGAGACCGGAGGTTACCCCGGAGGGACGGGAGGAGCTGGAAGCTACTGTTGATGTGCTGAAGTGCTTGTCCTGCAAGAACAAATATTTGAGTGCAACTTTATTGTTTTGTATTGTCCTTCATTAAAGCAATATTATCCGAGGTCTGCGTACGCTTCCCTTCTTTACAGTTTGGAACCTGCTTTATATCCGCCCCCCCCCGTGGAGTGCAAGAGGAGCTGCAGCGACCAGGATAAACTTCATGCTAACATACAACATGTAGGGATTGGACTCAGAGTCAGGATCAGCGCCATAGACTGGTGAAGTATACCCCCATGTACATGTTGGAGACTAGTATGTGCATGGGTTCTTGTTGATTGCACAAATATATAAAATGCATTCTAAAAACGACTAATCCTAACATAACAAAAATGACTAACGTATTGAATAAATCTGAAACAAAACAAAATCAATTTTTTCATCAAGCACATCTCTATCGATACAGTAGGTCGGTTGTGAAAGTCCCAGACTGTGTAGAGATGAAGAGGAGACGTCCGAGATAGAGAGGGGAAGCCATGTGAGAGGTTGCTGTTTGTTTCTGGGAGAGCTTTGGCTTCTTATAAGAATCTGAAGAGGAGGCAGCCACATCAGAACCAGAGGAGCTGCTTTCTGCTGCTGTGTATGGAGAAGGAACACACTCAATAGAGTCCTCCATGCCATCTTGTTGTTCTTCCCTGGTGGCTACAGAAAAGAAGTCTGTGAGCCTCTTGGGCTATGTTGGGCCAGCCCCATCAGAAACAGAGGAGCAGCTTTCTGCGGAGAAGGAACACACTCCATAGTATCCTCCATGCCATCTTGTTGCTCTTCTCCGATGGCTCCAGAAAAGAAGTCTGTGAGCCTCTTAGGCTATGTCGGGCCAGCCACATCTGAACCAGAGGAGCTGCTTTCTGCTGCTGTGGGTGGAGAAGGAACACACTCCATTGTGTCCTCCATGCCATCTTGTTGTTCTTCCCCAATGGCTCCAGAAAATAAGTCTGTGAGCCTCTTAGGCTGTGTCGGGCCAGCCCCATCAGAACCAGAGGAGCTACTTTCTGCTGCTGTTTTTGGAGAAGGAACACGCTTCATAGTGTCCTCCATGCCATCTTGTTGCTCTTCCCCGATGGCTCCAGAAAAAAAGTCTGTGAGCCTCTTAGGCTATGTCAGGCCAGCCACATCTGAACCAGAGGAGCTGCTTTCTGCTTCTGTGGGTGGAGAAGGAACACACTCCATAGTGTCCTCCATGCCATCTTGCTGTTCTTCCCCGGTGGCTCCAGAAGAGAAGTCTGTGAGTCTCTTAGGCTATGTTAGACCAGCCACATCAGAATCAGAGGAGCTGCTTTCTGCTTCTGTGTGTGGAGAAGGAACAAGCTTAATTGTGTCCTCCATGCCATCTTGTTGTTCTTCCCCAATGGCTCCAGAAAAGAAGTCTGTGAGCCTCTTGGGCTATGTTGGGCCAGCCACATCAGAACCAGAGGAGCTGCTTTCTGCTGCTGTGTGTGGGGAAGAAACAAGCTCCATAGTGTCCTCCATCTTGTTCTTCCCTGGTGGCTCCAGAAAAGAAGTCTGTGAGCCTCTTAGGCTGTGTTGGGCCGGTTGAGTGGTGGGTTGCAGTGTTCCTTGCCACTGAGAGCTGCTTAGAGTATTTGGTCGCTGGATGTTGTTGATCCCCACTGGAGCTCCAGGACTAATCGTCATTTTAGTCCCCGGCCAGACCACACCCCCAGTAATAAAAAAAACTCTTTCAACTGTATATTTGACAGACCAAAAGAGTGAGTTCTTTGTTAAGGTTTTCTATTCCCTTTATGAAATTACTGCTATTCTATCCCATGCTGAGATCAGACATACCTGGTGTTATGAGGACACAAAGCAGGCAGAGAAAGCTCAGTAGACCGTCCATCCTCCACCCAACGTGTGCTGTGCTGGTGTCACCTCTGTCACTATTGTTGGAGGTGACTGCTGAGCCTATTTTCTATGGAATGATGAGGGTGTGCCCATCAGGAATGGCATGAGGAAGCTGAAATCTCTTGTTTTCTGTCAAAGTCAAAGCTCCGTGCTGAGAAATGTGCAAAAAAAACAAACTGCAAAGGACAAGAACTGCGAGTTTTACTTAAAACGTAATGAGAAAAATTATTTTGATTAACAAAAATGGAAGAAGAATGACACATGCTTTGTTTTTTTAATAACACTTAACCTCTTCACCACTGCGCTATTGCCGAATGATGGCTACAGGGTGGGCGTCTATTGACCTCTTCCCGTGATCGCGCTTCCTGGGTTTCAGATCAGCAGCCCTATACTCAGGGCCGCTGATAAGGCAGTACAGCCAGCCCTCCTGTACTGGGCCTGAGCCCCATCAGATCAAAAGGGGGGCCCGGGCACCTGCTGAGCAAGAGGTCTGGGTGTACTCTCTTATTACAGCCACCGATCCTCTTTTGCCTCCCCCTGCAGCACTGCCCGCTTCACCTCTTCTTTCCCCCTCCGGCTGCACTGCAGGGGGTTTGGTTCTAGCACATGTGCCCCTCTTATCTGCTGTCCAGGCCCCGCTGTGTGCCCCTCTTATCTGCTGTCCAGGCCCTGCTGTGTGCCCCTTCTTATCTGCTGTCCATGTCCTGCTGTGTGCCCCTCTTATCTGCTGTCCAGGCCCCACTGTGTGCCCTTCTTATCTGCAGTTCAGGCCCCGCTGTGTGCCCCTCTTATCTGCTGTCCAGGCCCCGCTGTGTGCCCCTCTTATCTGCTGTCCAGGCCCTGCTGTGTGCCCCTCTTATCTGCTGTCCATGTCCTGCTGTGTGCCCCTCTTATCTGCTGTCCATGTCCTGCTGTGTGCCCCTCTTATCTGCTGTCCAGGCCCCTCTGTGTGCCCCTCCTATCTGCTGTCCGGGCCCCACTGTGTGCCCCTCTTATCTGCAGTCCAGGCCCCGCTGTGTGCCCCTCTTATCTGCTGTCCATGCCCTGCTGTGTGCCCCTCTTATCTGCTGTCCAGGCCCCGCTTTGTACTTCTTTCCTCCACAGTGCTGTCGCCTTCCCTCCCCTTCTCTCCCGCTGGCAGCTGCTGCGGGCACACAGGGGGATGTTTTAGGATGGAAAGCGGGGGAAGAGGCCTGTAAATATGTCATTTACTGGCACCTTCCTTTCCTGAATTTCCGGTACCAATCACTCCAGTGTCCATTCATCACTGAAGCATAGTAAACTCTGTTTACTGTGCTTCAGTTTGTGAATGAGCAGGAAGCCTCAGAGCGCTTCCTATTCATTCATCTGTGCAGCTGAGGCTACAGAGAAAGGGACTGATAAATCTTTGTCCTCAGTCACTTTCAGTCAGGGGAAGGGGTTCCTGTCAGGTAGACTGTATGGGCAGGGCAGCCTTCAGAAATTTTGGGGCCCCTTAGACAGCTTTAGGCCTGGGCCCCTCTGGGCCTGACAACTAATATTCCCCAGGACCCACCCTCTGGCCTTCCCACTGAGTCCTTTAGTGCACACAATTTTATTTTAACATTCTTACAACTTACCATATGAAAATGAATCCAATCCAGCAAAGATACAGTCCCAAATATTCAGCAAAGAGACATCCCAATCCAGCAAAGAGATGGCCTCAAATATTTAGCAAAGAGAAAGCCCAATCCAGAAGAGACATCCCTTCGGCTGCATCGGTTTACTCTGCGGCCGCCCTGCTTTAGCAATTTCTAGTTACTACAACAACAACTCAATCTCGTTGGTTGGGGGCCTGGGTGGCCGGGCCCCTCAGAATCCCTGGGCCCCCTAGATGTGTATGGGCTGTCCTCCCCTGATGGCAGCCCTGTGTATGGGGCCCTGTGATTTCTAACAGCATCCCTGCCTATACTAACTACCATTGAAAGGAAAGATGTATTTACTTAACTATTCTGAGGGCACTCCGGTCCAGACTCGTGGTCTCCCCAGCAGCCGGGTTCAGTGAAGAGAAGCAATTTCCAAAAACAGATGCAACGCCTATGCGGTGATGTCAACCATTGACTTACATCTGCTGGCATCTGTAGCAGGGCCGCCCACATGGAAGAAAAATATATTTAAAATATATTTAAAAAAAACATTTTTAACTATTTTTCCCAAATATATTGGAAATATATTTGAAATGCTACAATTTTGGCCATATTCAATATATTTCTAATTTTTTTTCCCCTAAATATATTGGAAATATATTTTTCTTCCATATGGGAGGGACAAGGGGTGGGCAGGAGGGGAGGCTGCCCTAGGCACTGAGGTATCATGTGAGGTGGGGGGGGGGCACCATGAGAAGATTGGGGGAGGGGTTTGTGTTTGACTGCGAAATTTGGGAGGCAGCAGGGGTTAAGAATTGTTCTAGGAGGGGACATTTTAGGGGGGGGGGGTTGCTAGGAAAGGTGATTTGGAGGTATTTAAGTTGGGAAGAGGGATGGGGGAAGAGTATTTGTGCTAGAAGGGGGTATTTTGGGTGTTTGTGCAAGAAGAGGTGATATGGTAGAGGGGGGGAGGGGATTGGTGCTAGGAGGGTTCATCAGAGAATATTTGTGAGGGGGGATTGGTTCTGGGAGGGGGGATGTGTACTTGGAGGGGAAATTAGAGGGGTAGAGGAATTGTGCTAGGAGGAGTGATCTTTATTTTATTTTTATTTTTTTTGGGGGGATGGAAGTGGGAGAGGATTTGAGCTGAGAAGGGTGATGGGGGGGGGGGGTTCCAGCAGGTGGATTTGTCCTGGGAGAAGGGGGACTATATGCTTAGGGGTAAGCATGCTGACACATACTGTATATGTTCACACATCTCTTTCTTGGGGGGGCGCAGATTGGCATGTTTGTCCTGGGCTCTAGATGACCTCCTCCCGGCACTGGTTGTCAGCTGTCCCTCCTCTACGCTGAAGCCGGTGCTGGGAGCCGATCATGTAACTGAACTGGAGCACCCTCAGAATATCATTAAAAGTATAGACATCTTTCCTTTACAGGGTAGTAAAGGGCTAGATAGTATTTGACCAAATGTGCAAAAGAGATGACCGCACTTCAATCTTCAGAAAATGTGATGCTTTATTTGTTATAATCCACGTATGACATAAAATATCCATGATACAAGAAGACAATGGTTAGCATGGATAGTATTTCACTTGACTTCGACTAAGGTTTGGGCAATTTAGTTGGGCCTGATCTCTTGCAAACAATCCCAGTCAGCTATGACTGTGGAATTCCCTTCCCCAAAGCCACACATAACAAAGGGTTGCTGGGGACATTGCTGACCCAATAAGGTCAATTAAATTGGTCAATAAATCTTATTTCACACCTAGTTAACATATGTTATGGCAGCATGGCCTTACAACCAACCAAGGGTATTGAAATATCTTAGAAGTACCGTATTTTGCTGCGTATAAGACCCCCCTAATTTTCAAATTAAAACATAGGTTTTGGGCTATACTCGCCGTATAAGACTACCCCCCTTCCGAACCAAGGCAACACCATTGAAAAACATCAGATTTCTCATAGATCTCCAAGGTACCCCAAGTACTGTAATACATGTAATCTCTCATAATATCTCCAAGGTACCCTAAGTATTACCAGTAGATGTAATCTCAAGACGCTGGCTGTGTGGGAATCCTGTACCGGTATACCGTATGTACCGTAGCTTCGGCTACATACAGTGTACCGCGCTGAGCCAATCACAGTGAGCGATGTATTCTATTATTGAATGCAAAGCCTGCTCAGATTGGCAGAGTCAGAGAGGCAGGCTGATGTTACTAGTATGTGATACTGCACTTCCGGGTTTGGGGCGCACGGGCGCGCTGCCGCCGGCTTGCTCCTGCTGTGATTAGACACAGCGGGAGCCGATTGGCTGGTACGGCAGATTCTATGTCCGCCGTTCCCGCTGATGCTTCAGTACACAGGCAAAACGTGTTCTGCCTATGAAAAAAGGCAGATCGCCATTCTGTCACTACAGGAGGCATGGATCCTGTGTCCCTGCTAAGCAGAGGCACCAATCCATGCGATCCATGCCTCCTCCTAATACAAACACTTCCCCCACAGTAGTAAAGCACATGTCAGGTATGCATTTAACCCTTTAATCTCCCTTGATGTTGACCCCTTTCCAGCCAGTGTCGTTGGTACCGTATTTTTTTAGCACTGATCACTGTATCGGTGTCATTAATCACCAAAAAGTGTCAGTTAATGTCCCGACTAACCTTTGCAATATTGCAGTCCCTCTATAAGTGGGCGATCACCATCATAACTAGTAAAATAAAATAAAAAATAAATAAAAATAATATATATATATATATATATATATATATATATATATATATATATATATATATATATTTTTTTTTTTAATTATTATATATATATTTCATAGTTTGTAGACGCTATAACTTTTGCGCAAACCAATCAATATACGCTTATTAGGATTTTAGCAGAATACATATTGGCCTAAATTGATGACAAAATAAATTTTTTTAAATTCTTTATTGAGATCGTTTTATAGCAGAAAGTGAAAAATATTGTTTTTTTTTTGTTTTTGATTTTTTTTTGTTTATAGCACAGAAAAAAAAAAAAAACATAGAGGAGATCAAATACTACCAAAAGAAAACTCTATTTGTGGGAAAAAAGGACACACATTTTATTTGGGTACAGCGTCGCACGACCGTGCAGTGGTCAGGTAAAATAACGCAGTGCTGTATAGCAAAAAATGGCCTAGTCATGAGGGGGGTAAATCTTCTGGAGCTGAAATGGTTAAAGAAATGACTTAAGATTCTTTTTCAGTTGAGTTCCAGCAATGCAGAATTTCTAGTGTGAGAAATGTCTACATTTTCTTCTCATCAGAAGAAGAAAAACAGGTTTGAAAACACAAAAAGCCGACAAATTCGTTACAATGTAAATAGAGAAACTAACTGGGAATTTTTCTTGCAAAAATATGAACATTTTCAAGTTACATCTTGCTTGTCTTCTTGTTTTGTTTCTTTGCTGTTGGAAGTGATCAGTAATGAGAGCGAAGTCTCACCCCACTTTCTCTCTACTACTGTATAACATTGATGGTACGATGGTAACATTGTAACATCGTAAGTTAAATATTACTGTAACTGATTTTCTCTTGGCAATGCCTTAAAATCCCTTGCGAAAAAAATCACTGCTACCAGCTGCATGTTCCTCAAGGCAGTTCCCATCCCCATGCTATATCTTCCCTGGTATGACTACACATCCCTGTCCAGATTAGTAAGCAGAGGGTGACATTGCCATTCAGTGGGTGCAGCTCTGCAAATTTCTACATCACCTCATCATCTCTGCACCATTACTAGACAATGAGTTAGAAGGACGATGTCATCAGCCAGCTGCAGCCAGGAAGGAGCATTTCCTCAGTCTCCTTTCTGCCATCGATGACTGAGGTTATACAGAGAGATATGACCATGTCACCTCTGTGTGGGCATCTAAGGTAAGGTGACTAGATTTTTAAAATGAAATCTGGGGACATTTTTTTTTTTTATTGGCAAATTGCACCGGACTGCATAATACACAGAGCACTGGGCACAGGACTGCATAATGCACAGAGCACTGGGCACAGGACTGCGTAATACACAGAGCACTGGGTACAGGACTGCATAATACACAGAGCGCTGGGCACAGAACTGCATAATAAATAGAGCGCTGGGCACAGGACCGCATAATGCACAGAGCGCTGGGTACAGGACCACATAATGCACAGAGCACTGGGCACAGGACTGCATAATACACAGAGCGCTGGGCACAGAACTGCATAATAAATAGAGCGCTGGGCACAGGACCGCATAATGCACAGAGCGCTGGGTACAGGACCACATAATGCACAGAGCACTGGGCACAGGACTGCATAATACACAGAGCACTGGGTACAGGACTGCATAATACACAGAGTGCTGGGCACAGAACTGCATAATACACAGAGCGCTGGGCACAGGACTGCATAATACACAGAGCGCTGGGCACAGGACTGCATAATACACATAGCGCTGGGCACAGGACTGCATAATACACAGAGCGCTGGGTACAGGACTGCATAATACACAGAGCACTGGGTACAGGACTGCATAATACACAGAGCGCTGGGCATAGGACTGCATAATACACAGAGCGCTGGGCACAGGACTACATAATACACAAAACGCTGGGCACAGGACTACATAACATACAGGAGGGTGTTAGGCATAGAGTGCAGGGTTCAGAGGTTTTCTATGCACAGAGGACACTTCTGCCCCCACATTCATAGCTCACCTCTGCACCCTTCTCTCACAGATCTCCCCCCCCCCCCCATCTACTCATCTCCTTTTCTCAGCCCTCCACACAGACAGTGTCCTCAATCCGGGGACTGTCCCCGGAAACCGGGACATCTGGTCACCCTAAACTAAGGCAGCCCATACATTAACCACCTCAATACTGGGCACTTAAACCCCCTTCCTTCCCAGACCAATTTTCAGCTTTTAGCGCTGTTGCAATTTGAATGACAATTGCGCGGTCATGCAACACTGTACCTAAACCAAATTTGTGTCATTTTTTCCCCACAAATAGAGCTTTCTGTTGGTGGTATTTGATCACCGCCAGGTTTTTTCTTTTTTGGTGCACAAATAAAAAAAGACCGAAAAGTTTGAAAAAAAAAAAGTTTTTTTGTTTAGGTTATAACATTTTGTAAATAAATACGTTTTTTCCTGCACTGATGAGCACTGATGACGCCGCACTGACAGGCACTGATGAGGAGACACTGATAGGGTGGCACTGATGGGGTGGCACTGATATGCAGCACTGATGGGCACTGATAGGTAGCACTGATATGCAGCACTGATTGGCACTGATATGTGGCACTGATAGATAGCACTGATATGCAGCATTGGTGGGCACTGATAGGCAGCGCTGATGGGCACTGATAGGCAGCACTGATGGGCACTGATCGGCGGCACTTATGGTCACTGATGGGCACTGATAGGTGGCACTGATGGGCGGCACTGATCGACACTGATGGGCGGCACTGATCAGCACTGATGGGCGGCACTGATCGGCACTGATGGGGGCACTGATGGGCACTGATAGGCAGCACTGGTGGGCAATAATGGGCACTGGTGGGCAGCACTGATAGATGGCATTGGTGGGCAGCACTGATAGGGATGGCACTGGGGGGGGGGGCTCTCTGAGCCCTGTTTGCCATCCCTGGTGGCCATGGTGGGCATCCCTGGTGGTCATGAGTGGGCATCCCTGGTGGCTCTAGTGGCACCCCTCCCCCCCCAGGGCTGCACTGGTAATCAATGTTCTGATTACCAACACAGACCCCCCCTGTGATCAGTGAGTAATTAGAAATACTCACTGATCACCCCGGCTGCAGAATCAATCCTCTCCTCTTCTCCTCACTGACAGGATCTGTCAGGAGGAGAAGAGATCGAAGCCGTTACAACGGCTGTATTTACATTACATGACGGCTGTGATTGGACACAGCCGTCATGTGATCAGGAGGACCAATCACAGGGCCCTCCTGCCGCATCTTGTTGCTCTGTGTCCGAGGGACACAGGCACATCGAGATCGCGCCGCCGATCTCTCTCCTTCTGAAGGACGTTCCGGAACGTCCGATCAGAAGGACGAGACTCCCACCTGGCCGTATATGTACAATGGCCCGGGTGGGAGGTAGTTAAAGCAGAGCTCCACCCAAAAGGGGAAGCCCTGCTTGTTTGCACCCCCCTTATCTGCCACATTTGGCACTTTGTGGGAAGGAGGGGGGAGTAGGTAACTAGTTTTGACAGGTACCCACTCACTGTGGCAATCTGAGCTGGGAAGTTCAGCCTACCCTCCTTTCCCTGCAGTCTTCTGGAACATATCACATGTCCCAGAAGACTACGGACCATTCACAAGGTGCAGCGTGACTCATGCACAGTAGCAAACGTGGCTCTGAAGCCACAAGGCTTCACTTCCTGTTTTGGATTTGAGAGGAATCCCCAAGCCAAATTTTTAAAAAAAACATGACGTAGGGTCCTCCCCAAAAGCCATACCAGATCCTTATCCAAGCAAGCAGGATGGCAGGCCATGAAAGGGGGGGCGAGCAAGAGCCCACCCCCTTCTGAAGCATATTAGGCCACATGCCCTCAACGTGAAGGGGTTTCTTTGGGGTAGGAGGGCTCGGCCCCCCCACCCTGAGGCACCTTGTTGATAGGGATAAGGCCCTCTTCCCCACAACCCTGGGCGATGGTTGTGGGGGTCTGCGGGCAGGGGGCTAATGGAAATCTGGAATCTCCCTTTCACAAGGGAAAGTGCTTGTACTGGAGTGATGCCTGCAGCTAGAGGCATCACCCCGGTACCGGAGTTCATAGCCGACGGTCGGCTGTCTTGTAATGACAACTGATGTGGCTGAGAAGCCGCTCGGCTGTCATTACAAGGAGCGGGAGGGGACTATCCCCCTTCCCGCCACCTTCCCCGCCTTGCCCGGGTCTCCCATCCCACCGGGAGACCCGGTCAACCAGCCGGCATGGCCACCGAAGAGAAGACCCGATCAAAGCCGCGTGTATATATATATATAAACTTGTGCCACCCTATATTTTTTAAAAAAGGCAAAAAAAAAAAAAACAATAATATCAATAAAAACAATAATAACAGGTATTTTTTGATCACCCTAAATGGCTTTTTATACAGAAAATGCAACTAAAGTCAAAACCCCCCTATTCATTATATTGCTTTAGCAATTAAAATGCAATGAACGTATTTACAAAACTGTACCTAATACTTCAATGTGCAGAAAAAAAAGAAAAAAAAAGTTTTCATATCTGGAGCCAATAATAGGGTTTCTAAAGGTTGGCATGTTTTTTATTATCAAAACTTGGTTAATATTATTAAGAAATTCCTGCTGAATGTCTTATTAAATGAAATGTAATGTATTTATTTATTTATTTCGTTTAAGTTAAATTCAATTTTACATTAAAATTAAAAGTACATTCATCCCGCTGATTGTAGCTCTGTAGGTCAATTGGGGGGGGGGTTTATATAAGACCGCTGTAGCAAGACTGCGTTTCTCACAGAGGGAACAGAGGTCTTAAGCTGCAGGCTACTGATAGGGGGATAAGTATTATTGGCAGCACAGCATCTGTACAATACTTTGATAAGAAAGACATTGAAAATGAGGTTATTTTCTGCTGAACCTTTTGTTTTAATGGAGCAAAGAAAAGAGACTCATAGCAAAATATTCCTATCTGTAATGTGTGCCAAATAAATGTCCTTTCTGTTGCTAGTTCTTGGAAAGGCTGTAGAGGTGTGGATACTGATGGGTGTGGGTTCTGATGCAATTATCCATCAATTTTGATTATCACAATGAGGATGTTGAAACCTTCCGCTTATTTCCTTACTTATCCATATTAAATATGCGTAACACCCCTGTACACAAACAAATACAAAAATAGTTTGGAGTGATGAGAAAATGTGAACAAGAACTAAGCCTTCTATTTTTAAAATAAGAAGTCACGATAGACATGTTTATTTGTCAAAAAAAAAAAAAAAAAGGCAGAAGTATTCTCAGGACTATTACTCAAAAATTGCATTTTAAGTGTTGACTATTTTTATTTGTACTGACTAGCCTAAACTTTTGCCAGCTCACTAAAAGTATTTATCTTTTGTTTCAATTGATCTTTCTGAAAATTATTTAAGCAGTAATATTACAAGGATGCTATAATCCAGTGTATAGTTTACACAGAAAAAAACAAAAAAAACCCCAAAAAAACAAAAACACAATATTTAAATTAGGATTTGCGGAACAAAAGAAAATGAAAAAAATTAACAAACTAATAAAAGGAAAAATAAAAAAGGCAGTTTTGTTGCAATAATCATTTCCATCACAAGCTATTCCCCCATATCAAATCATTTCCACCACCAAGATATTTAGTCTTTTTTTGGGCGGAATTATGGCCAGCATCATTTTACCCACTTCTTCTGGGATAGGGTTGTCATAGACCCACCCTCTGGGTGTATTTCCTCATGCCAGCCTGGGCTTTCATATGTCATTACACTTGTGCCAATCAGTACAGATTGCACCATCCACCACCACTGGTAAGGGGTCTGAAGAAACCTTTCTAGGCAAAACCTACATTGAAAGGTACAGGTACAGTTCTGAGTGAAACCTGTCCTGTTAAACCACCGTATGGTCTTGGCCACCATGCTGCAGCTCAGTTTCAGGGTCTTAGCAATCTTCTTATAGCCTAGGTCATCTTTATGTAGAGCAACAATTCTTTTTTTCAGATCCTCAGAGAGTTATTTGCCATGAGGTGCCATGTTGAACTTCCAGTATGAGAGAGTAAGAGCGATAACACCAAATTGAACACACCTGCTCCCCATTCACACCTGAGACCTTGTAACACTAACGAGTCACATGACACCGGGGAGGCAAAATGGCTAATTGGGCCCAATTTGGACATTTTCACTTAGGGGTGTACTCACTTTTGTTGCCAGCAGTTTAGACATTAATGGCTGTGTGCTGAGTTATTTTGAGGGGACAGCAAATTTACACTGTTATACAAGCTGTACACTCACTACTTTACATTGTAGCAAAGTTTAATTTCTTCAGTGTTGTCACATGAAAAGATATAATAAAATATTTACAAAACATGAGGGGGTGTACTCACTTTTGTGAGATACTGTAGTATATAGCCACCTATACCTCCTTTTCTGTGTATTTAGCATATGATAATCAAAATACCAATAAATAAATCTCCCATCTATTTGTCATGCAAACATCATGTGCGTTAAAGTATAAAAAAAAGATGTGCAATTAATCATATTTAATAAAAAAATAACTAACAAAACAAATTAAATTGGAAATTAGTCACAGAGCCTAGTGAGTGGAAGTGTCATGTGGAGCCAGATACAGAGCTGATGCTGTAGGACAGGGATGTCAAACTCAATTTAATAGTGGGCCGCATCAGCAATAGACTTGCCCTCAAAAAGTCGGTTGTATCTGTCTAATAGAACCATTAGAAGGAGCCAGACCCTTTAATGCTTTGACCAATATAATTTTATATAAAACATAAAAAAATTATATTTTTATTTTATATATTTTTTATATTTGATATTATTATATAAAACATAATTTATTTATGCTTTTCAACTATATATTTAGGTTTTAGAATGATCCAAGTTGTTGATATATTGAAGTATTGAAGTATATTGAAATATGAAGGATCTATGGGTATATTTACATTTTATTTTTCCTTTCTTTTTTTTATATGATTTTTTTTTTCTTACTTTATTTGACTATTTGTGAACATCCATTTAACATCCTTTAGATAATTACTCTGATGAAGTCAAAATGTCCAGATGTTATTATTTCATAATGTTTATAATTTTATAAATGGTTGATTTTATACACCATGACTCGTATTGCGCAGCAGGAGTGACGTTATCTTGATAATCAGAAACACATGCGCTGGATACTACTTAAAACCGGTATCTGTCACTGGGCTCTCACCCTGAAGAAGTCACCTGACTAGTGACGTAACGCGTAGGAGGAGCCATTAATGTCAGCCTTGCATGTCAACAGTGCAATCCGTGTTGAACGGTTGGGAATTGCAGCTGCACGTGAAATGTAGAGATGAGGATTTTATGTCTACATAAATGTGAGTGTTCTGGATAAAAATCTTTTACTGAATAAACGCTTTAAAAACCTACTACACTATGAAATCATTCTGTTCACATACATATAACCATGGAGCATACCCAGTCTGATTTATGAGGAGGATGCCAGGGAAACCCAAGTAGCTTGGCTTACTATATACTGCACATTACCTTTGTGCTGCAGGTGAGCGCGCATTGCGGACAGGTGGACACTTGGTGGATGAATTTAGCACATTGAGCGCTAAAGTTTTTTGAAGAAGCACTGCATGTCAAAAGTGATTCACGCATGCACCATTTATTAGAAATTATTTTTCACAATAGTTTTTTTTTTAATTTTTATGAACTCATTCACACTCATTTTGGATTTATTGCACAGTACATGATTGGCACATATGTACATGCGTACATATTTTTATGTGTTGTATGAGTTTGAATATGCTTTTGCAAATTGAATTGCACCTTTATTTTAAATTTAATTGTATTTTTATTTTTCATTTTATTCAGAATAGCTCACCACTTTCACATGATAATAGATACTTACAATGCAGCACATATTTGCTATTGTGGTGTCTATGATACTTGACCAGTCTTTTTCAACCAGGGTGCCCAGGCATCCCAGGGTGCCTTGAGGTTTCTTCAGGGGTTCCTTGGCAAAATGCCTAAAACTGATCAAACATTATATACATGCAGATGAAGCCTGCCTTTTAGTTAAAAAAAAAGCAACAGGGTTTCAATTGGCATCATTTCGACTTTCTAGACCAGTCTTTTTAAACCATGGTGCCCACGCACCCTGGGGTGCCTTGAGGTTTCTTCAGGGGTGCCTTGGCAAAATGCCTAAAATTGTTTAAAAATTATATACAAACTGGCAGGTAGATGAAGACTGCCTTTTAGTTACACAAAGCCCCAGGTTTTCAATTTGCACCATTTCGACTTTCTAGACCAGAGTTTCTCAACCAGGGTTCCGTGGAACTCTAGGGTTCCTCCTGAGGTTACTAGGGGTTCCTTGAGCAATGGGCAATTTCTGCCTCTCAGATAAGTTCACAATGACACCATTGTTCCTTTTAGCTATCTGTAAGGGGGTAATTCTTCCCAATGATGACAAGAGTAAGGAACATTCTTCCCAGTGACTGTCACACTAATGGGTCATGAGTTGTAGATTTTTAATCTTTAGCAGGGGTTCCTGGAGACCAGAAATTTATTTCAAGGGTTCCTCTGTGTTGAAAAGATTGAGAAAGGCTGCTCTAGACCCTGGCACCCTAAAAACCAATGATGTCATACAAGTAGGATGTCTGTTGCCTATACAGCATCCTTGTTTGGCCCACCTCTGCCTCTCTCCCTCAACACTGGTATGGCATTAGCTGACTGATGGAGAGAAATTCAGGGAGAAAAGAAACATTGGAATACTAGTCAGTACCAGTGTGCAAAAGTGCTTTGGAGAAAAAAAATCACCTCTAACGTTGGTTGTCCTACATATGTGGATGTTGCTGCATTATGTAAAACTATTAGAATAGTTTTTTTACATTTTAGAAAGGGGTGCCTTGGGACTGTTCATTATTTTAAAGGGGGTCTTGAGATTGTCTATGATTTTAACCACTTGCCGACTGCCTAACGACTATTTACGTCGGCAGTCAGCCCCTCACAGGCAAAGCGATGTAGGTCTACGTCGCTAGCCTGTGAGGCTCCAGGGAGTAAGCGCGCACCGCCGAAGGCGCCCTCCCGCTCGTTCACGGACCCCCCCCCAGCGCGTGTACCCGGCGGACCCGATATCCGCCGGGCACTCGCGATTGTCCGCTACAGCGGTAAAAAGGCAGGCGGCTAATGTAAACAAAGCCGCCTGTCATTCTCCCCTGTGTAAAAATGGTGATCATACGGTTCTGCTATGTAGGACCGTTGATCTCTGTTCTTACACCTCAAGCCACATCCAATCACAGTTAGAAGCACGCCCCTAGGGACACACTTAACCCCTCCCTCTCAAAAAAGTTAACCCCTTCACTGCCAGTGTCATTTTTACAGTAACAGTGCATATGTATAGCACTGATTACTGTAGTAATGTCACTGGTAACCCCAAAAGTGTCAAAAATGTCAGTCAAGGGTCCGATCTGTCCGCCGCAATGTTGCAGTCCCGCAAAAAAATCACAGATCGCCGCCATTACTCGTTAAAAAAACAACAAAAATGACAAAAATCTTTCCCTTTGTTAGTAAACGCAATAACTTTTGCGCAAACCAATCAAAATATGCTTTTTGCAATTTTTTTAACAAACTTATGTAGCATAAAACAAATTGGCTAAAATGTTAAAACATTTAGATTATTACATTTTTTTGTTGTTGAGAATTTCATATAAAAAAATGTGAAAAATATTGTTAGTTTTCCAAAATTGACGCTGTTTTTTTGTTTATAGCGCATGATCAAAAAATCGCACAGGTGATCAAATACCACCAAAAGAAAGCTCTGAAAAAAAGGACGTCAAATTTGTTTAGGTACAGCGTTGCACGACCGCGCAAAAGTCACGCAGTGCCGAATCGCAAAATAGGCCCTGGTCAGGAAGGGGGTAAAATCTTCCGGGGCTTAAGTGGTTAAGAGTGCCTCGAAACTGTCCATATTTCTAAAGGGTGCCTTGACTGAAAAAAACGGTTGAGAAACACTGTACTAGACTGTGCTTGTACTCACAGTTGCCTCCATAGCAGGAACGTGGTGTGCTTTATGATATGTGCTATAAAGAGGATTGATGTTTATTACTTAGGTCAAATGTATAAGTTATTGCCTTCGGGAAAGGCAGGAATGAAAACAGGTATGTTTGCAAACAAAAGCTTTCTTCAGGAAATTTAGTCCTAAAGATTACTTAATATGATAATAGTATTCATTAGCATCTCTGTGGAGTAAGGAAGGAGCAAATTGAGTATCATGTCTTTGTTCATGCAAGTCTTTAACTAATGCACATCAACAACAACATAAATTATGCCCTATACAAGAGAACACCCATGCATGCTCTTTGTTTATGAGCCACCTTGTAATGACTTAGTTACATAGTTAGTCAGACTCAGCCTAAAAAAAAAAAAAAAAAGAAGTCAATCAAGTTCAACCAATTGAAGAAAATAAATAAATACAAAATGGAAAACCTTCATATACAGAACTCTGTACCCACAAAGGATTATAAGGGCAAAAAAATCCTTAGAAAGCATGGGCCAATTTGCTCCAATAGGTAAGCCGTCATTAAATGGCGGCCCGCGGTCCAAGAACGGACCGCACGGTGCTTCCACCCGGACCATCAGGCCGCCACTATATGCAGTCATTGGTTTGCTGTTGCAAGTGTCCCAGCAACCAGTGATGTCCCGTGTGTGCCCCCTTGCTTCTTACTAAAGCTCACTCCCAGCCGGGAGTGCGCGCCCCGTCCCCTGCTCCTAACTGCGGCTCCCGACTCTCACTCTCAGCTGGACTGTGAGTTGGGGCGTGACCTCATGTGCGCGCCCTGCCCCCCTGCTGTTTGCGGCTCCTGGCTCCCACATTTTCCGCCCTCAAAGGTATGTAGGGCACATTTTTAAGGGGGTTGCTTATTTTATAAAGCGCAGACTGATGGGCATATTTTGTTAAGGGGCACACTGATGGGCACATTTCTTTGTGCCCTATAGTGTGCCCCATAAAATAAAATATGTCCATTAGAGTGCCCCCTAACATAAAATGTGCCCATCAGTGTGCCCCTTATTTTATGTTAAGGGTCACGCTGATGGGCACATTTTATGTTAAGAGCAACGCTGATGGACACGTTTTGTTTTGCCCATCAGCATGCCCCCTAACATAAAATGTGCCCATTAGCGTGCCCCTTATTTTATGTTAAGGGTCACGCTGATGTGCATATTTTATGCTAAGGGTCACGCTGATGGGCAAATTTTATGCTAAGGGTCAAGCTGACGGGCATATTTCATGCTAAGGGTCACGCTGACAGGCATATTTTATGCTAAGGGTCACGCTGATGGGCAAATTTTATGCTAAGAATCACCCTGATGGGCACATTTTATGTTAAGGGGAATGCTAATGGACATATTTTATGTTAAGAGTAACGCTGATGGACGTGTTTTGTTTTGCCCATCTTTCTGAGTCATAGCACAGACTTGAGATTCTGACCTCAGCCCAAAGAAAATTTTAGAGACTGGACCTCCTTGAATTTTAATTCATTACCCCTGCCCTAAGGCAATCATATTGATCCCTGAATTAGCAATCTCTTGTTTTAATTCATCTAAATTGAGCATGAAATGATAACAGATTTTGAGAGACCTCTCTCCCATTCCTTAACCACATTAAGACCGCCCGCTGCAGATTTACTGAGGTAGGCTGCCTCTCCTGCGCAAACCGACCTAGAACTACGTCGGGCAGGCGCGTGGTGCTGGGGGGCGAAGGCGCGCCAGCAGCTGTGCACTCCTGCCCCCACTAGGCAGCGGGGATGCCAATGAACGGGGCCAGGGGTCACGATTGCCACCAGACACCCGCGATCGTTCCCTGTTGAGAGAGAAGGATGGTCAGCTGTTGTAAACAGAGCCGACCGTTCTTCTCTCTGAAATGATCACAGAGCACCTGTGATCCTTCTATATAGGATCACAGGTCTCTATGATCATTTCACAAGCCCATCCCCCATACAGTTAGTAAACACTCCCCTAGGCTCACACTTAACCCTTTGATCACCCCTAGGTTAACCCCTTCCCTGCCAGTGTAATTATTAGAGTAACAGTGTATATTTTTAGCACTGACTACTGCAGTAATGTCACTAGTCCCCCCAAGTGTCAAAAATATCAGTTAGGGGTCCGATCTGTCCACCGCAATGTTCCAGTCCCACTAAAATTGCTGATCCCCGCCATTACTAGTAAAAATAAAATAAAAATAAAAATGACATAAATCTTTCCCCTAGTTTGTAGACGCGATAACTTTTGCGCAAACCAATCAAAAGAACGCTTGTTGCTTTTTTTAATTATTTTTTTGGGGAATGTTATATAGCAGAATGTTAATATTGCATTTTTTTCACAAATGCTGCTCTTTTTTTTAAAAATACATTTTATGGGTAATTGAATGGGTAGGGGTACTATGTACCAGATACTCTATAACATGGGGGGAATTTGGGGGCCCCCTTGTTAAAAGTCCCCCACCCACAGACACCCACAACCACAGCCCAGGGTTGTGGGGAAGAGACCCTTGTCCCTATTAACATGGGGACAAGGTGTTTTGGGGTGGGGGTGCACTCCAATTCACCTCCTGCCCCAAAGCACCAACCGCCCCCATGTTGAGGGCATGTGGCACCCACCCCTGCCAGGCTGCATGTCTGGATAAGGATCTGGTATGGATTTTCGGGGGGGCTCGCGGTTTTTTTTTTCATTTTGGCATGGGGCTTCCCTCCAAATCCATACCAGACCCGAAGGGACCCCATTCCTTTTTTTCTATGTTTTTCTACAGGCACTTTTTTTTTTTTTTACTGTTCAGCTGTCAGCGGGGAAACCCATTGACAGCTGATGACTCATTGGATGTTAAGGATGCCATGGCCGGAAACAACCAGCTTACACTACGCCCTGATTGGGTAAAGTTTTGCCCAATCAGGGTGCAGAATGCACTGTGCAGTGCTCAGTGTAAGGCAGGGTGTTCATGGGGGCGAGAAAGTTGGAGCCTCTTATAATGGACACAGGAGGCATGCAAACCCTGGAAGTCAGGATTGGTCTAAAGAAAGTTATGCCAGAGCCAAACGACCACTTCTTTGACTAGAACAGTCCCATAAAACAACCAAGTAGACCAAATATTGCTTTATACATACACACAGATAAAAGAAAGAGAAGTCTTACTGCTTTATAAAAGAGTCCGTGATCCATATGCAAAAAACTTGGAGCACCACCCAAAGCACTACAAAGCCTCCCCCTGCAGCACAAAGCACAAAATGGTGCTGAAGTTCAAACAAGCTCATCCAAGCTAGCAGAAGAAAATCAGAAGACAGAAGGTGGAAACACTGCACTCCTGAGCCAAGCAACTATACAAAAAGTTGAAGATACACCTACAGCCAAAGCTCCTCCTCACAACACTCCTGTGACATGTTTCCCCCCACCCATGGTTCTTAATAAGGAAAATCTCCATGGCGAAAACATGTCAAGGGAGTGTAGTCAAGAAGAGCTTAGGCGCCTTATCTTCACCTTTTTGTATGGTGGCTGGGATCCGGCGTGTGGCATTTCCACTTCTGTCTTCAGAAAAGAGTCAGGGATGGCATATATAACTATACCCAAAGTTTATAAAAAAATTTAACTGTTTTTGCCAACAGATGTTCCTCTTGTATCCTGCATAATATAAAATAAACAAGAAATCCAGTAACTCAGAAGATGGATAGTTGGAGCCCCTTATAATGGGCACAGGAGGCGTGCAAACCCTGGAAGTCAGTTCAGCAATGGTTCTAGCCACTCCTAATGGGCACTACAGCTGTGCAGACCCAGGAATTCAGTGTAGGGATGGCAGCAGCACCTTAATGGGCACAGCAGGAGTGCAGACCCAGGAACTCAGCGCAGGAATGTGGAAGTCCCTCATAAATGGCACAACAGGTGTGCAGATCAGGGAACTTAGCGCAAGGATAGTGGGAACAGCCTGTAATGAGCACAGTAGATGTGAAAACTGTCAGGATTATTGGGGAGATTAAATAAAAGAAAAATGGAATTATAAAGGCCATACATATTCAGTCCTATATAGAGATTTTGAACAGCACAGCTTCCATCTTGTATAGAGGTGATGGAAAGTTCATATGTTCTTTTACAAGATGCCTTTACAGAGTCTTAAGTTCTGCAGAGGATTTTCTTTGTATTTCTTTAAATCATAAATAATGGGACTTTCTGACATTTCACCTGATAAAAGCCTTGCCAGGATGGCACCAGATTTTAAGTGATGTCTTTTTGATTGTCTGTATTTTACAATGAACAATAAGTTCAGTGTATTTATCAGGTTCATTTAGTGCTGGTTCACACTGCCGCGACCACTAAAGTCGCGTCGCTTCCAGTGCGACTTTGGCGCGACATAGCGCGACTTTGGTGCGACTTAGTGCGACTTTGGCGTGACTTAAGCGTGAGGCGACTTTTTATTTGGCCAATCACAATATGATGTTTTGAAAAAAAAAAAGAAAAAAAAAAAAAAAAGAAAAAGACAGCTGGAAAGACACTGCATTAGTTTTCTACTAAAAATTATAAGAAAAATGTTGTTTTTTAGGGGTTCTGGACATGCTACAGAGCTGAAACTTGACAGGTACATTTTTTAAACCCCCCAGACACTAAATACAAAAAATGACATGCCTGCCTAAAAAAATGCCTGATAAATGCCTGCAAGAAAAAAAGCCAGCCGCAGAGAAGCCGTATTACTGAAATTATAAGAAAAATGCTGTTTTTTAGGGGTTCTGGACATGCTACAGAGCTGAAACTTGACAGATACATTTTTTAGACCCCCCAGACACTAAATACAAAAAATGACATGCCTGCCTAAAAAAATGCCTGATAAATGCCTGCAAGAAAAAAAGCCAGCCGCAGAGAAGCCGTATTACTGAAATTATAAGAAAAATGCTGTTTTTTAGGGGTTCTGGACATGCTACAGAGCTGAAACTTGACAGGTACACTTTTTAAACCCCCCAGACACTAAATACAAAAAATTACATGCCTGACTAAAAAAATGCCCGATAAATGCCTGCAAGAAAAAAAGCCAGCCTCAGAGAAGCCGTATTACTGAAATTATAAGAAAAAATCTGTTTTTTAGGGGTTCTGGACATGCTACAGAGCTGAAACTTGACAGGTACACTTTTTAGACCCCCAGACACTAAATACAAAAAATGACATGCCTGCCTAAAAAAATGCCCGATAAATGCCTGCAAGAAAAACGGCCAGGTTGACAGAAGACATATTCATGTTTTAATAAAAATTATGCTCTTTTCTTGTTCAATACCATTTTTTTGCAAAGTCGGATGACAAGTCGGATCACAAGTCGCTTCAATTAAGATAAGGAGGCGACTCCCATTGAAGTATATGGGACAGGTCGGATCACTGGTTGCCTCAAAGTAGTACCGGACCCTTTTCTGAAGTCGGAGCGACTTCAGTAGTGGCATTTAAGACGGCACTGATTGAATTACATTGCTTTGGTTATATCAAGCGATCTGGGGCGACACAAGTCGCCTCGTGAGTCACCCTAGTGTGAATGGGCACTTTAAAATATGTTTTAGAAAACATCATCATGTTTAAGATGTATATTAACAACATTGTATTTTTATTATTGATATAATAAGTGTAACTTGCAATTTATATAATGTTATATATATATATATATATATATATATATATATATATATTAGAATACTTTTCTATTATGTGTAAGGACTTATGTGTCTTGAAGCTAATTACTTCTTTTTAGAAACATTTTAAAGTTCCTTAGGTTTTATGATCATCATAAATACTATATCCTAGCCAAAGAGTCTGAAGGGTTTTGACAGGATATGATAATTTAAGGCTTTTAACCAGCCAGAGGTCATAAAGGTTATCAGTATAATAATACTGCTATCATATACAATTGTATGCTATATACTGAATCTAATCGTAATACAATACTGCCTCCTTTGGTGACTTCTACTAAATGTAAAGATTTGGTATCTCGGTATAGTATATGGCTAAAATCAGTCATTGCCCATTAATATATATATTGTATTAATAATATATCCTTATTAAAATGGCATTACCAGATCCAATCCTTACCTAGATATATGATGGAGATATTAGATGGACATATGTATACTATGACAGTATGGATAGATTCTTATTTTTGTTTTTATGATTATTCTTAATTGAAGAAATTATTATATAACTCTAATATCCAAAATACTGGCTAACTAGTACAGGTGATCTCACCAGTTAATGGATAAGAAATCCCAACCAATGGGGATAAAGTTCCTCCTTCTGGGTTCGACTATGGTAATTTTACTGTCCTTTTGTTCAGTACAATATAAAAAGGGAACCCCAGATGTAATAGGACACACACACACATTACACACACACACACATTACGACAACATTCATTACACTTACAACACACGCTACTCACATCCATACATATACTCATCTATACATACTCCATCTTGCTCCATCATTCATCTGAAAATTTGAAGGATGCCAAATGAAACTCCTCCCTAACCAGCCACCATTTTGGGAAGGCAGCCATCTTAAGGACTCTGGTAAAGACCATTTTAAGCTAGCAGCCATCTTAAGTGTGGTAAATATACCTTGCTGTTTATCTGATTATTGTTTACAATTGTTTATTTCCTTCCTTATATGTTTTATATTTCATATTTAAGGGTAATGAGATTACAATCCCAGCCGTATGAACCATATTCAATTTTTCTCTAAAAACTGATTTTTGTTTTTATACATTTTAATTAATATCAGATTTAGCGCATATTAGCGATATTAGTCTCCCGTGTTGCAAAGCCCATTCTCACTCCAACTGCAGCGGAGTGACTGTTGGCTGCGCAATTCACAGACAGTTGTGGTCTGATTATATAGAATACTTATCTATGGTTTCTACTATACCTGGGGAAAACGTAATCTTGCTTTCTTTTTAATGTTATCATTGAGTTACATATCACATTGCATTTATCATTTTTAAGTTTTTATTTTATGTAAAGTTATCTCTTTGTGTTACCTTTGTGTTACCTCAAATATAATCATTTATTGTGAATACATATCTTGTGAATAAATATTTTTATATATTCCTTACTGTAGACTGTTTTCACTAAGATTGGTATATGCTGTTAAAAAGAAATTAATCGATTAAAAATAATTCGTTACATATTGATTTGTGGAAATAAGTTGAGATTCTCCTACCTTACAGATCTTTGCTTATTTACATAAATAGACACTGTTATATCAGAGCAGTATAAATATTCTGACAAAACCTAGAAACTCAGTGCAAGGACATTGGTTACCCCTTATAGCAGGGAGTGTGCTGACCCCGGAACTCAATAAAAAGACATCTCACCAGGAGAGTTCCTTAGAGATTCTGTCAAGTGGGTTACCTCTCTTCAGTATCCACCAGAAGCTGAAATATGATCTGTTTAGGTGGACTGTCCCCTTAATTGCTTGATTAGTCTACAACCAACTGAGCTACCACCTTGCCGAGAATAGCCTTCTTGATCCCCTTCAGTCTGGATTTCGGCCTCAACACTCCACAGAAACTGCTCTCCTAAAACTAACAAACGAGCTACTAATGACCAAAACCAATCGACACTATTCTGTACTCCTACTCCTGGACCTTTCTGCTGCCTTTAATACGGTTTACCACCCCCTCCTCATCCAAAAACTCCACACCTTTGGTCTCCGTGACTGTACTCTTGACTGGTTCTCTTCCTACTTATCCAACCGCACCTTTAGTGTTATTTACAATTCTACTTCCTCCTCGCCTCTTCCTTTCTCTGTTTGGGTCCCCCAAGGTTCTGTTCTTGGACCTTTCCTATTTTCAATCTACACCTCCTCCTCTCTGGGTCAGCCTCCCACGGCTTCCAATACCATCTCTACGCTGACGATACCCAAATCTATTTATCCACCCCTCAGCTCACTCCCTCAGTCTCCTCACGTAACACTAATTTACTATCAGATATATCAGTCTGGATGTCACACCACTTCCTCAAACTCAATCTATCCAAAACCAAACTTATAATTTTTCCTCCACCACGTGCCCCTTCCCCCGATCTCTCTGTCAATATCGATGGCACAATTACCAGCCCATCCCCGCAGGCCAAGGTCCTAGGTTTTGTCCTGGACTCTGAACTCTCCTTCAAGCCTCACATCCAATCACTGTCCAAATCTTGATGCCTCAACCTCCGCAACATCTCCAAAATACGCCCCTTTCTAACCAATGACCCAACAAAGCTCCTAGTTCACTCCCTGGTCATCTCACGCCTCAACTACTGCTTGGCTTACCTCTACATAGGCTATCCCCCCTTCAATCCATCATGAACGCTGCCAGACTCATCCACCTTACCAATCACTCAGTGTCCACTACTCCTCTCTGTCAAGCCCTCCACTGGCTTCTGCTCAACCAACAAATTAAATTCAAAATGCTAACAACATCTTACAAAGCCATCCACAGTTTACCCCCCAGCTACATCACTAGCCTAGTCTCAAAATACCAACCTAATCGCTCTCTTCGTTCCTCTCAAAACCTCCTGCTCTCTAGCTCTCTCGACACCTCCTCCCATACTCGCCTCCTGGACTTTTCAAGAGCCTCTCCAATCCTTTGGAACTCCTTACCCCAATCTGTCAGATTATCTCCTACTCTATTAGCTTTTAGACGATCCCTGAAAACCCTCCTCTTCAGAGAAGCTTATCCTACCCACACCTAACAACTATACTTCCATTTTCTCCATCAGCTCATCCTCCACGGTTATTGCCTTTTGCTACACTTGACCCTCCCTTCTAGATTGTAAGCTCTAACAAGCAGGGTCCTCCTGTATTGAATTGTATTGTAACTGTATTGTCTTCCCTCATATTGTAAAACGCTGCACAAACTGTTGGCACTATATAAATCCTGTATAATAATAATAATAATAATAATAATTAGTTTAGGGTCATCATAAGAAGAAGGGAAAATATGTTTGCATTAGAGCCTAGAAGGTTTTATTACAACGTTAATGGTGTACATTGACTTTTTTTTTTTTTTTCCAAAAAGTTTATTGAAGAAACATGGTACAACAATAGCAAAACATTACAGTGTGAGCATTGTAATAAGTACAGTAGGTATTGTTCATGGAAATACATGTAGTAACACTTGAAACATATCAAAAGGTAATAATGAAGTGATATCTTTATACACAAGGATTGTCCTTTCAGAAATTTCAAGATTCTTAATGATTTTTATTAAAACTGAACTCCAGGCACAAATGCTAAATACACAAATCAAATACATATATGAGAGCTGCTTTACATGGCAAAGGTTGTTTTCTTTACCATCCGTTTTCCAGATTTACCCAGTATTGCCACATAATACAACCCTGTCTGGCAGGGCAGGAGACCTTATTTTGACTTTGCTGCATTTCCACTTTCACATACGGAACCCCTAAATGCCCCCAGCCTGTGACTGGACAGTGAAATGAGAAGCAGCACATTGATGACCTCCTTTCTTGTAACTCTGCTCTCTACTGCCATCAGCATGCTTTGTGCTGTACTACATCTCATCGTGCTGCTTCTCCCTCTACAAGTCTGAACATAGCAAGGCACAGATAACTAACCAAATCCAAGTACAGTATTTGCACTGCTTGCATTAAAAAATAAGTTTCAAGTGCTTTTAAAGCCTAAAGTTTTTTTTTTTTATCTTACAGTGATTGTAAAGTCTCGTTTTTTTTTATAACAATCATGTTATCTTAACCTCCTCTGTGCAGTTGGTTTTGCACAGAGCAGCCCGGATCCTCCTCTTCTAGGGTCCCTCGTTGCTGTTCCTAGCCCCTCCCTCCTATCAAGTGCCCCCACAATAAGCAGCTTGCTATGGGAGCACCCGAGCCGAGCTGCAGCTCTGTGTATCCATTCAGACATGGAGCTGCCATTCGGCCCTGCCCCGCTCTCTCCTGATTGGCTGACTGATTTTGAATGACAGCCACTGGAGCCAATGGTGCAGCGCCAGTGTCTCAGCCAATCATGAGGAAAAAGCTGAGGGACTTGTGGATATCGCTGGATGCAGATGGGGCTCAGGTAAGTATTAGGGGGTGCTGGGGAGGCTGCTACACCCAGAAGCTTTTTTTTTTTTATGTTTCTGCATTAAGATAAAAAACCTTCTGCCCTTACAACTCCTTTAATGCATTCTATGTATAAAGGTAAAAAAACCTTCTGTGTCAAAGAATCCCACACTCACCCCCCTTATATTTACCTGAATTCAATCCAGTGCTATGCATGGGAGAAGCGGCTCTCTCCACTCTCTCCCTCCCCACTGGACAGACTGATAGCAGTGGGAGCTCCTGCTGCTGTCAATCAATATATGTGACAAGGAAGTGGGGGGGGGGGGGGCTGAGCTACACTGTCTGTGTCAATAAACACAGACAGGACAGCTAGGAAGTGAGCCAGTAGAGTTTCCCCATAGCAGCTTTCTAATGGGAGCATATGGGAGTTGGGGGGAGGAGCCAGGAGCACCAAGAAGATGGGGAAATGCTGCTGCCCTGTGCAAAACCATTGCACAGAACAGGTAAGTATAACATGTTTGTTTGTTTTTTTGAAAAAAAAAAAGCTTTACATTCACTTTAATAATTTATTAATGATTACAGAGCAGTAAAAATGTATATATATTTAGACTTTATGGTGATTGTTTCGGATGGCGGTGGCTGCAATAAGAAGAAGAGAAATTCTGCCAACCCCATTGGTGGGGCTGTGAATGCTGTGTCCTCCACTGCTGGGATTCATTGCTCCTTATGCACAGGTAAAGCGATGTTCATATTCTACATTGTTAATGGTCATGAAATAATTTTGGGCATCGCACAGTGCCTTAGTGCCACAGCCGCGGAACGAAAAAGCCGCTGAGTCATATTCTGTAGAAACAGACAAATTTTACACAGTTATACCTCCAAACTTACAATAATGATCTTTAATATAGAGCTAGTAGCGATGAGTCACCTTTAACAAGACCGAATGTGCTATAAATCAACTCAGTATTCACAAATTCCACGATTCTAACTATCATTCTCTAAATCGCAATGCTAAATAATGTCAAATCAATGGATTTCAGTAATCTGAAATGACAGGCCTAATGCCTTATGCACACAGGACATTTTACAAACTCTTCTAGAAGCCTTACCTCCTGGCAGCAGCGTTTTGGCAGAAAAAAATAAAAAAAAAAGCCAAATGCTTGTTAAAGTGTCTAAAGCTTTTACAAACTTTTAGACATGTTTACAGGCCTCAATAGCTCATTTAATTGCCCAGAATTGCAATTCATTGCCCACAATAATCATTTATTCTGACCATTTAAATTAATTAACTCTCAAGCGCTAAACATGCCTCGTGCTTAGGCATGTTTAGACTCGTTTAGCAGCATCAAGCGTTTTTTCTGCCAAAACTCTCCTGCTCCTGGTGTTTTTTTTTCTTCTTTTTTTAAATGCCCCTAGTAAACCTAAATGTGTTGAGCTATCCAACAATCAAAGTGCATATGCATAAATAAATATATGAAATTGCATAAAGTGGAGATTGCAAAATAAACAATGTATTTATATTGTGTAATATATGTATAGTACAATCTTATTACACAATTTATATTGTGTAATATACAGACTTGTATAAAGTACTCGAAATTTCTACTTGAGTAAAAGTACAAGTGCTCGATCAAAAAGTGACTTAAGTAGAAGTGGAAGTGCTCGCAGAAAAAGTTACTTAAGTAGAAGTACTAAAGTATTCAACATTTTTTTTACTTAAGTACTGCAAGTAGTTTTTTCAAAAAATTTGCTACTTAAGTACTAAAAGTAAAAAGTACCAGTAGTTTTGAAAAAAAATTTCTACTCCAAGTACTGAAAGTAAAAGTACAAGTACTGTGTTATGTAGTTATTAAAGAAAGAAGTCAAAAGTTTGAACATCATATTGTTTTTTATTATTTCAAATGATTTATTTAAATGATTAACCTGTGTTTGTTAGTAGTTTCTTGATGCACTTTAAGTGATGTAGCACCATTTATTTGTTTGTTTCATATTTTCTTTTTATTGGAAAGATTTGGTATAGAAGCTTTTATTATACACAGCCTTTATTTTCGTATGCGCTGATTTACAAATTACATTATACACATTTTTTGAGCTTTATGCAACCTGCCATCTACTGTTCTGGCAGTGGTAATTTTTATAATTGTAACGAGTAACTATGTAGCACAAAAAAAAATATCGGAGTAGAAGTATCGAAATCATCGAAAAAATGTAGTGAAGTAAAAGTAGAAGTAGGAGAAAAAAATTCTACTCTAGGAAAGTACAGATACCGCATTTCGGTACTTAAGTACAGTACTTAAGTAGTTCTACTTCGTTACTATACATCTCTGGTAATATAGGTATGTATATATATATATATATATACACATATACATAGTGTAATATTAAATATAAATGCTCAAAATACAAATCAATAAATTGTATAATATAATATATAATATAGTATATAATATAATATATGTATAGTACAATTATATTACACAATTTATATTGTGTAATATAGGTATGTGTATATATATATATATATATATATATATATATATATACACACACACACACACACACACACATATATATATATATATATATATATATATATATACACATATACATAGTGTAATATTAAATATAAATGCTCAAAATACAAATCAATAAAAGAAGTCATAAAAGTGCTCAGAGAATCAATTCAAATAAGTCCCACATGATCAAAAATAAAGTGCAAATTTCATAGAAAAATGAATGTGCTGATAAATTTTAATAATCAAGCAAAGTACGTGACACTCTTCACCTAGGTGTGCTCCACCATTCACAAGCTGCTTACCAGTTCTTAAGACCTTTGCCCCAGTAAAGACGTCCTATAGGACGAAACTCGTCAGAAGAGTTACATCGGTGACGTCATCACACCTGCCAAGGCATAGATCCAGAACTACTAGCGATTTATCTGCCCATGTTTGAAAGTAATTTTAACTTTATTAAAAGCTTGATGTATTAACTACTATGCTATGGGGTTGATTTACTAAAGGTAAATGGTTTGTGGACTGTAAGTACACCCACAAGGGGAACATGCAAGGAAAATAAAAATAACAGCATTTTTGCTTTTACATGATTGGATGATAGAAATCAGCAGAGCTTCCCCTCATTTCAGACCTTCCCCTCAGATCTAGAGCAACTGCACTTCCAAGTGCAATTTTAGCGCACAATATATTTGCCTTTAGTAAATCAACCTCCCTGAGATACCATCTTCCTCTTGCCCATTACTGAGGTTCATATACCATGTTGTGGATTGCTGGGGCCTGCGAGATGAGTTCCATCCGAAAGCGGGGGCCATCATCCATCCATTCTTGTGGGTTCTTTCCCAAAGCACAGCCAGACTTCCTTCTTTTGAGGTCTTAAAAACTGGTAAGCAGCTTGTGACTGGTGGTACACACCTGGGGGAAGAGTGTCACTTACTTTGCCGGATTATTAGAATTTATCGGCACATGCATTTTTCTCTGGACTCTGCACTTTTTTGATCACGTGGGACTTATTTGATTTGATTCTTTGAGCACATATATGAAATCTTTATTGATTTGTATTTTGAGCACTTAAATGCATACATTTTCATATATTTATTTATGCATTTGCACTTTAATTGTTTGGTAGCGCAAAACATTTGTGTTTACTATTTACTTCTATTTCTATGTGGATATTTGTTGAGTGTAGCTGAAGTTTATGTATATTCTATTTTCATTTTTAATTTTTTATGTATTTTCTATTTTCATTTTTTTTTTATGTATTTTCTACTTTCATTTTTTTATTTTTTATGTGTTTTCTATTTACATTTTTTAATCTTTTCTGTATTTTCTACTTTCATTTTTCATTTTTTATGTATTTTCTATTTTCATTTTTTATATATTTTCTGTTTTTATTTGTGACACCTAGCGCAATTATTGTTTAATTTTTTGCTCTAAAAGCTCCTGCTGCTAAGTGCCGTTAAAAACCTATGGACACAGATTAACATGCAGGGGGGTTTAGAGGCAGGGGGAAAAAAATGTGTGACGCCCCTAGAAGCAGCTGCAAAAATTTCCAGTGTGCATGAATTCCTTAATGTTCTAAGAATTCTCTGACCTTGTGAATTCTAGTGTTGATATTGTGTGGTCTATGTGCTGTGCCGAAATGCACCTGTGATCGTGTATATTTGAGTGTGCTGTCTGCAGAGGAGGACTGAGCTAGGGGGCAGAGGGGCAATTGCCCCCTGGGCCGCTCTGATGCCCCATGAAAAGGCTGCACTGCTTCTGCCACAGATATGCCTAAAGGATTCCTGGTGAAGAGAAGTAAAGAAGTCCCCACCACTGACCTACTGAGTGGGGGATGAAGACAAGGACAGAGCGCAGGACTCCCCCCCCCCCCCCAGCATGGATCGTGTAAACTGTGTCTAAGCAGAGGCTGGTTCCATGCCCTACTTGAGACCCTGCTCCCTTGTCCCAGCTCCCCCCAACAGCCCCCTGCTGGCCAGGTTGGGAACCAGGATTCAGCCAGGGAGTAGAGAGTACCTAGAGCAGGGCTTTAGCCTGGAATGGGGGTCATAAGGAGGACAGAAAGAGGGAGTGTGGGAGGTGGGCTGAGTCGCTGCACTAGGGGCCTCTGGTTTGTACTTGCCTGCCCCCTGGGCTGAAAGTTGCCAGTCTGCCCCTGGCCATCTGCCTGTGCCGTAACTACCATGAATGTCAATTTGCTACGAATTCTGTGACATGGTAAGGTCTAGTGCTGAGACTGTGGGATCCGTGTGCTGTGACTGAATGTGGGCTCTGTCTGTGTGCTGTGCCAAAATATACATGTGATTGTGTATATTTGATGAAGTCAAAAAAGTAAACTTACCTGAGGTCATGATCAGTGCATAGTTCACACATTGCTTCTCATCTCCCCGGCACCCCAGGGTGTCATTGCTCTCACAGGAGTCAGAATCAGATGATAGACACGCTTTGCATTTCACTCCATTGGATTTCTCTAATTTAGTTTTCCCTGCACAATAATATAAGTATTACAATGTTAGAGAAGTTTATTTAGGGAGGAGCTCTGGCCTAAATCTTTTTTCTTGTTTTTAGTTTTGAAAGGAACTAGCAATGGATTTTACTGCTATCTGTGTACATAATGGAGATATGCTGCCCTTCTAACTTTTAATGTGAACTTAGAGCAGGTACAAAGGAAGAGTAGAGAGAGAAGAGTGCTGAGACCTGATTTGAATATTATCTCTGCTTGTAGTGTAAATTTGAAGATGAATTTGTCCATAGTGGCTGTCACTACAAAGATCAGTGAGGTCTTGTTTTGAAGCTAATTTTCATTGTCTATAGCAAGGCCATGGGTCCCAGGAGCAGCAAGGAAGCACTGGTAAGGTGAGTAACAGCGGTTTGGGGACGGGAGCCTTTCCTTCCTCTTTCTATTTCTCTTTCCCTTCCCTTCTTATCTCCTCTCCTTTAATTTTGGCTTTGGTACTTGCCCCCAATGGCAGTTCCCAGTTTCCTATACTGATAGTTTGACAATAGCTTGCGTATTAGCCCTACAAATGGCAAATCATGTTATTCAATTGTCTATAGCAGGGCCATGGTTCACAGGAGCAGCAAGGGAGCACTGGTAAGGAGAGTAAAGTTGGTTTGGGGAGGGGGGCCCTGTGGCCCACTGAGCATTCATCTTCAGTGGTGTCTGTCCCTGTTCCTCTCCTCTCCACTTCCCCTCTCCTCTCCTCCTTCAATTTTTGCTTTGGTACATGCCCTCTATGCAGTGGCCAGTTTCCTATACCAAAAACTTAACAACAGCTTGTGCATTAGCCCAAAAAATGGCAAATCACGTTATTCAATTGTCTATAGCAAGGATGTGGTTCACAGGAGCAGCAAGGGAGCACTGGTAAGGTGAGTAAAGATGGTTTGGGGAGGGGGGCTCTTGTGGCCCACTGGGCATTATCTTCAATGGGGTCTATCCCTGTTCAAACAAACCTCTCTTCTCATCTCTCCTCTCCACTCCTCTCCTCTTTCAATTTTGGGGATGGTACATGCCCCCTATGGCAGTGCCCAGTTTCCCATACCAATAGTTTGACAATAGCTTGCTTATTAGCCCTACAAATGGCAAATCGCCTTATCCTTTCCTTTCCTCTCCTCTCCTCTCCTCTCCTCTCCTCTCCTCTCCTCACCTCACCTCACCTCACCTCACCTCACCTCTCCTCTCCTCTCCTTTCCTCTCCTCTCCTCTTCTCGCCCCCTATGGCAGTGCCCAGTTTGCCATACCAATAGTTTGAAAATAGCTTGCTTGTTAGCCCTACAAATGGCAAATCATGTTATTCAATCCTGGCCAATTGTGGAACTAATCCAAAATTGTAAAAATAAATACAAATTTAATAAAAGTATCTGTCTCTAAAAGTTCCAACACACAATGTGCATATGGCTGCTGTGAGTCCAACCTTTGATAGAAAGGGGGCTTGGTTATGCAATTCATAGTTTTGGCTCCTGTGACTTGGCTGACCAAATACAAAGGCTTGAATAGTAATATGGGTCTTTCCCTATTTCTGACAATTAGATGTAAACCCAACCTCCTCCCTAGGCCCCACCAGGATAGCTGTACTGAAAAGCACAGCTCTCCTTTAATTTATGCATTTATGCTTGAAGGCAGGAGGTAATAAAAAAAAGGGAAAAAAATACACACATAACTATAACTATATATATATATATATATATATATATATATATATATATATATATATATATATATGTATATATATATAAAGAAAACAGAAGGTGGAGATTTCCTTACATGGTGCTATTGGAGGTATACAGGCGTCTTCTTTGCAGCAACTTGTTCCTGTGGCAATTCTTTTGCCGGTTACACTCATGGTTCCAAAAATATTACATTTGTCCTCCGTAACACATGATCGGGCAATGGAATAGGTTTTGTTTCCAGCTGAAAATAAAAAATAAAGGTGCTCAAAGGAACCAAAAAAAATTTAGTGCTGCTAGTTGTGTGCACCACTTAGGATTTGTATTACAGATTACTCTTAGTCCATGCTACCTCAACACTACTACACTAAATATTCAAGGCCGAGCCTTCAGGGATTGCAAAGGAAAACTAATAAAAAGTTTCCTAAACCAGAAAAAAAGACATCATCTGTATTAAAAAAAAATTATATTAAATCCCAACTGAGGTCACCTACATACTGTACATTCCAGGGGGACCTAAGCAAAAGTATTCAAAGTCTTATAGTTGGTTTTCTTTAACCACTCGACCTCTGGAAGATTTAGCCCCCTTCATGACCAGGCCATTTTTTTAGCGATTTGGCACTGTGTTACTTTAACTAACAATTGCGCGGTCATGCAACACTGTACCTGAATAAAATTTGATATCCTTTTTTTCCTCACAAATTGAGTATTTTTTTTTTATTTTTTTACAATATCAACGAAAAAAGACTGATACTTTTTAAGAAAAAAAAAAAACTATATTTTTTTTACTTTCTGCTTTGAAACATATCCAATAATAAATGAAATAAATACAATTTCTTCATAAATTTAGGCCAATGTGTGTTCTGTTACTTAATAGGATTTTTTTTTAACAAAAATAAGTAACAGAACACACATTGATTAATTAGTTTGCACAAAAGTTATAGCGTCTACAATCTAAGTATATACTGGAAGTTGTATTTATTTATTTATTTATTTTTTTCCAAAAATTATATTGAAGAATAATGAGAAAACATAACAGCAGATGCAATGTCTATTTATTTTTATACTAGTAATGGTGGCAATCAGTGACTTATAGTGGGACTGTGACAGACACTAATTGACACTTTTGACACTTTGTGGGAACCAATGACACTAATACAGTGTACTAATGACACTCGCCTAGGGCAATCAAAGGGTTAACGGTGTGCCTAGCCAGTGTTTTTGTGTACTGTGTTAGGTGTTTTTACTAGTGGAAGTAATGGATTTTATTCCCTGCTTTGTAGGGACACAAGATCCATACCTTTGACCATAACATTTCAGACACAGAGGGATACATTTTGGCCAGCCGAGTTGGCACTAAGTACCAACAGATGAGCACCTTTAAATTTGCCTATATCAAGTCAAAATTCAAGATACCCTTATATGACTTTAGGAAATAATTACGCCATAACTCTGTGTCCCTTTCCTTACCCAGATCAGTATCCCAGTCCACAATGTAAGAGAGGCTAGACAGAGAGCCCAGTAGTAGCCCATAAAACAGGGAGATACCCCCACGCTGATCTGCATCCTGCGTTCACCATTCATCATATGGAGTCACTTGATAGTGGTCCGGCTTATCCGGCCGGAGAGATTGTAAAAAGTGTGAAATTTGAAAAAAAAAAAAGAAACGCTCTGACTGAGGCATTTCAAGAACCTCCATACAATGCTATGCTATGAGGAAGGCGTAAAGCTGAAACGCGTCAGCACTTGTCATGTTGTCACCGCTATCCATATTGGAATAAAGAATTTTACTTGGAAGAAGACTTTTCATGTGCCGGCTTTATTCATATAACCTCCATACAATGATGGTACCCTGCGGGTAATAAATTTCTCAATTCTGTATAGTCCCTTGTCTAACCACCACTTAAAAGCCCTAATGTTCTGCCGTGGAGGTTAATTCAGGTTATTAAACAAATTAGTTAATGGGAAGAAAGGAGAGACCAAGTCACTGTTAGTGCAGAGCTTATCCCACAGTGCCACTGAATGGGAAGGAGAAGGAGCCAGGATGGGAGGCCGGAGTCTAGTAGGGCTCCACAAAAGAAAATCCAACTTAAAGCCTGGAGTCGCCATTCCTTCCTTCCATATGTACCCAGTCTGGTTTAGCCTATAGAGAATATACTACTGAGAGTTGTGTGAGGTAAGCCACCTGGCAGTACCAAAATAAGTCAAGCAACCCTAACCCTCCCTGAGTCTTAGAGTAAAATAGAAATTTCCTCGAGAATCAATTTCCTCTATTGACCAGTGGCGGCCGTTGCATTGGGGCCTAATCTGCATGCAGGGCGCCGGACGCATGGAGTTCAATGGGGTTATTTTTTCGTCTGAAGCACGTGATTAGAGGCAAAGGCTCTAATAGGCTGCAGAAAAGGGTGGACCCGTGGCGCAGAGCAGTGCGCCCCCCAGGCCAATCAGGAAGTGGGTCCGAGACCCGTTTCCTGATTGGCCGAAAGGCGAACCTTTGCATTTGGCCAAGGAGGAGGAGGAGGACTCGGGAGACGCGGAGGACTGAGGAGAAGCCACCGCTGCATCAGGTAAGTGCACTGACTGGTCTCTCTGCATGCTGTGCTAACTCTGTATTGAATGGGGGCACGCTGTGCTAACTCTGCATTGAAAGGGGGCATGCTGTGCTAACTCTGCATTGAAAGGGGGCACGCTGTGCTAACTCTGCATTGAAAGGGGGCACGCTGTGCTAACTCTGCACTGAAAGGGGGCACGCTGTGCTAACTCTGCATTGAATGGGGGCACGCTGTGCTAACTCTGCATTGAATGGGGTCACACTATACTTTGATTACTGAATGCCCCTTTCACACTTTTGTGACCTCAAAGTCATGCAATTTTTTGCCACAAAGCAATGCCTATTAGATTTTTCTGTTTGCGCCCCCCCCCCCAAAAAAAATTTTGAGCACCAGCCGCCACTGTTATTGACCCATATATACCGTACAAACTTTGCCTGAAAACGATCAAGCACTGAACAGGGCACAGGTATTGACAGGGGCCTAAAAAAAAAGATTCTTGGCAATAATGTAATTTTAACTGTATGAATTCTACCCAGCCAGGATAAGTTATGTAGGGACCACCATTAGAGGTCTGCCTCCAATTTATGAGACAGGAAGGATCATTACATTTATATGAAGAGCCTATAGAAGCCATCAACTGTACCCCTAAATATGGAATATGAGTAGGATTCCAATTGAAAGGGAAGTGGTCCTTAAGGCAGACAACCATATCCTCGGGGACATAAAAAAACATGTGCCACAGACTTTGCCAAATTGACTTCCAAGCCTGATACCCTACCAAAGACTTGGAGCAATCATGGGAGAGTTCAGGAACAACAAATCACCTGCAAACAGCACACATTTATGTTCCTGCTCCTCGCAAAGCACCCCCTGATGTCTGGGATGGTCCGGATGGCAACTGCCAGGGTCTTGATAATGATTGCAAAAATTAAAGGGGGCAAGGGGCAGCCCTGCCTTGCATCCAGTGCTATAGAAATGGGGAAAGAGAATTGGCCTTGCAGCCACACTTGAGAGGGATTCCCATCCCATCCGGACCGAAGCAGAGAAATCAGCGTCCCCACGTATCCTGAAGAGCTTGAATCGTTTTTATGATTGCAAGTCTTTTTAATCCTTTATTATTAATGAAATTAAACGTTATTACACCATGGAAGCCTTTCTCTTTTATTTTTCCTGGATGTGAATCCTTGAGGCAATGTGATGGAGATCTAATACATCCTCCTCCCTAGTACTGTGTGTGTGGAAATCACTTCTGATGTGGCTTTACATTTATAACGGAGACACATGGTAATTTGTGAGTTATATACTTACAGAACCTCTGGTAAGTGAGCATTGCTACTTGTGGTGGATTTGATCACATCAATCTTTGTGGGAGTCCCTCTGAAGATCGATCCACAAACTTCACGTGTGAATCACAAGCACAATAAGGACTATAGCAGGGAACCTCAAACTACGGCCCACCAGATGTTGCGGAACTACACATCCCATGGAGGCATTGTAAAACTCTGACATTCACAGATATGACTAGGCATGATGGGAATTGTAGTTCCTGAACAACTGGAGGGCCATAGTTTAAAGACCCCTGGACTATAGAGTGCATGTATATTCTTCCACTTTGCACAAATGTGGAACTGTGGTGATCCAAGGACACTATTTATTTATTTATTTATTCAACACACCATATTGTATTTTTAAGCACTATATATTTTATATTTTATATAATTTATACATTATTTAATTATTTATGCATTATATTACTCAAATATCATGGTTTGATCAATTTATGCAACTCACGTTAGTATGCACAATTTTTTTATGAATCCTTTACGAGCCTATGAATTTATTAACACCAATTGTTAGTTTATTATATATTATTATATGTATTATATTTATTTATTGGAACTTATTCACTTTAAATTATAGCGCGGTTTGCCAGGGGAGCGATTGGACCAGTTGGCAATTGGTTCTTTGGAATTGTATATTTCTGGACTTTTTGTCTTTATAACCAGCAGCTGTATTTGTAGTTTAGAGCACATTAATATTCATCCAATTTGCGCAGTTTGTGGTTATCTATTCCACCTTTAGACCTTATAGTGCTACACTCAGTTTCCAACTCCTGGGTTTGTGATGGGTTTACCATAATGAAGTGGTTCAAGAGAGCGAAGAGGAAAAGGTTATTTTGACTTACCAGAGGTGGTTATTCTGTATGAGGATGCACAGACATGATTTGTAGGGCAGAATTCTAGTACACCTTCACATTCTAAAGAATCAGCTCTACAGAATACACACATAAGAGAAGAGCCTGCAATATAAAATAATTATTAAAGGCAAAAAATGTATTCAGAAAAAAAAAAAAAAATGTCAAGACAACAAGTAATTGGAAATCTCTCCAACATGGGAAAAAAAATAAATATACCAAAAAGAGAGCAGGATAGAACTTTTTACGCCCAAAACACTGTGACACCACACATAACTACAAAATTAAAAAAAATAATATTTTTTTTAAATAATTTTAAAATTCCAATACTTATTTTTTCTTTATATATAGAAAGAAACATACAAATATAAAAACTAATAAACATATTATAATAGATTAACAGTGTTTACCATGCGTCCCCAAAGTTTTGACCCTTGAGGGAGCATGTTAAATACTGTTTATCCATTATAATAGGTTTATTAGCTTTTATGTTTTTTTATTTCTATATCAAAAAAAGTATAGGAATTTTTTAATCTATGTGAAACAACATATATTTATTATTTTTTAATTTTGTAGTTATAAGTAAAGGGAAATCTCTCCAACATGGGGAAAAAAATAAATATACCAAATAGAGAGAAGGATAGAACTTTTTACTCCCAAAAAAAACTGTGACACCACACATAACTACAAAATTAAAAAAATAATAAATAATATTTTTTTCAAATAATTTTAAAATTACAATACTTATTTTTTCTTTATATATAGAAAGAAACATAAAAATATAAAAACTAATAAACATATTATAATAGATTAACAGTGTTTACCATGCGTCCCCAAAGTTTTGACCCTTGGGGGAGCATGTTAAACACTGTTTATCCATTATACTATATTTATTAGCTTTTATGTTTTTATTTCTATATCAAAAAAGTATAGGAATTTTTTAATTTAAGTGAAATAACATATATTTATTATTTTTTAATTTTGTAGTTTTATAAGTAATGGGAAATCTCTCCAACATGGGAATAAATAAATATACCAAACAGATAGAAGGAAGTGCAGGTGGAAAGGGCCGATACCCAGCAGTTCCCTGCTTTTACATCATAGAGCAGTTGCCTATGTTTGGAACTTTTTATGTACAGTATGCCAACCTACTATGGAGGTTTTTCTAATAAATATAATACATTTTTATGCTATGAGGAGCTTACTTTTCTCTCTTCTTTCTCCGCTAATAAACCCGGCCACTGGAATTATCAGGGACACCACCACAAGGAAAAGACACAGAAGAACGGCCGGAGGACACTCCTTGGGACCACTTAAGCGATATTTGACTCCTTTTGTTATATAACAAAAGGGCTGGGTCTCCCATCCCACCTTGAGACCCGAGCAACCAGCCGGCACATTCACCAGCTAGCCAAAGACCCAAACAAAATTTGGCTCTGATTGGGTCTCCAATGTAAAAACTTGGAAGCAATGACATGACATCACTCCTGGATACTGGAGCCTTAACCACTTAAGCCCCGGAAGATTTTACCCCCTTCCTGACCAGGGGGTATTTTGCGATTCGGCACTGCGTGACTTTAACGGACAATTGCGCGGTCGTGCGACGCTGTACCTAAACGAATTTGACGTCCTTTTTTTCCCACAAACAGAGCTTTCTTTTGGTGGTATTTGATCACCTGTGCGATTTTTTGATCACGCGCTATAAACAAAAAAAGAGCGTCAATTTTGCAAAAATAACAATATTTTTCACATTTTTTTATATGAAATTCCCCCCCAAAAAAAAGTAAAAATCAAAATTTTTTGAAATTTTCGGCCAATTTGTTTTATGCTACATATGTTTGGTAAAAAAAATCGCAAAAAGCGTATTTTGATTGGTTTGCGCAAAAGTTATCGCGTTTACTAACAAAGGGAAAGATTTTTGTCATTTTTGTTGTTTTTTTTTTAACGCGTAATGGCGGCGATCTGCGATTCTTTTTGCGGTACTGCGACATTGGGGCGGACAGATCGGACCCTTGACTGACATTTGTGACACTTTTGGGGTTACCAGTGACATTTCTACAGTAATCAGTGCTATACATATGCACTGTTACTGTAAAAATACACTGGTTGTGAAGGGGTTAACTTTATTTGGAAGGGAGGGGCTGTGTGTATCCCTAGGGGCGTGCTTTCTACTGTGATTGGCTGTGGCTTGAGCTGTAAGGACACTGATCAACGGATCTACATACTAGATCCGTTTGATCAGTGTCTTTACAGCGAGGAGAATGACAGGCAGCTTGTTTACACAAGCTGCCTGACATTCTCCCTCTCCCCCGCCGATCACCGAGTGACCGGCGGACATCGGGTCCGCTGGTCACACGCGCGGGGGGGTCCGTGACCACGCGGGAGCGGGAGCGCGCCTCCGGGGGCGCGCGCTCGCTCCCTAGACCCTCACAAGCTAGTGACGTAGCCCTACGTCACTTTGCCTGTGAGGGGCTGACTGCCGACGTAGATCGGCGTTAGGCAGTCGGCAAGTGGTTAAAGGCACCAGATTTAAAAAAAAAAAATAAATTACAGCATTCAAAACAGCCAAACTTGGCATTTTGAATACTTTTAAGTGCAAAGGAGGGATTTGGGGTCTTTTAGACCCCCAGATCTCTCCATTAAGAGCACCTGTCACTGCCTATTACTGTCACAAAGGATGTTTACATTCCTTGTGATAGCAATAAAAGTGATTAATTATTATTATTATTATTTTTAAATGGATAGTGTAAAAATAAAAAAAATTAAATAATTAAGAAAAAAAAATTAAAGCGCATGTGTTCAAACTATTGATAGACCGATATCGTTTTTTCATTGCCGATACCGATATTTTGGTCATCGCGTATCGGTATCGGCCGATATTTTCGTAAATTTAAAAAAAAAAAATTTTTTACTTCACTGGTACTTTTGTGGAGGGATCTGGGGGTCTAAAAGACCCCAAACCCCTCCTCTGCACTTAAAAGCATTCAAAATGCCAAGTTTAGCTGTTTTGAATGCTCGCATTTGTTTTAATCAGGCGCCAGTACCCGGAAGTGATGTCATGACATCACTTCCGGGTTTTTGCATGGACACCCGATCAGAGCCAAATGCGGCTTTCATCGGGTCTTCTGCGGTTGCGCAGGCTTGTTGCCTTGGTCTCCCGGTCGGACGGGAGACCTGGGCGAGACGCGGAAGGCGGCGGGAGGGGGGACGTCCCCTCCCACTCCTTGTAATGACAGCCGAGCGGCTTCTCAGCCGCATCAGTTGTTATTACAAGACAGCCGACCGACGGCTATGGACACTGGTACCGGGGGGTGACTCTAGCTGCAGGCATCACTCCGGTACAGCACTTTCCCGAAATATCGGCAATATCGGTAACCTTTGTGGGCCGATTCTGATATATCGGGGAAAGTGCATATCGGCCCTCGATATATCAGCTTTGCTGATAATCAGTCGATCCCTAGTTCAAACCACACATGTGAGGTATCACCGCGATTTCTAGAGCGAGAGCAATAATTCTAGCACAAAACCTCCTCTGTATCTCTAAACAGGAAACCATTAACATTTTTTAAAGCATCGCCTATAGGGATTTTTAAGTACCAAAGTTTTACAGACATTAACGAGTGTGCGCAATTTTAAAGCATGACATGGTATCTATTTACTCGGCATAACATCATCTTTCATATTATACAACAAAAATTGGGCTAACTTTACTGTTTTGTTTTGTTTTTTTAATTCATGAAAGTGTATTTATTCCCCAAAAAATTGTATTTGACATAAAATGATGCAATGATCGCCATTTTATTTTCTAGGGTCTCTGCTAAAAGAAATAGATATAATGTTTGGGGCTTCTAAGTAATTTTCTAGCAAAAAAATACTGATTTAACTTGTAAGCAACACATGTCATAAAAAGGCTTGGACTGCAAGGAGTTAACCTTAACTGTATGCAAAGCCAAACATTTTCGTCCACCTTTGGATAGAATTTGAAAGATTCAGCACTTTTGTATGTTTTTTTTCTGGCTTTTTGCTGCTTATATCCCATCTGGAAATATTAACCCTTTCTATTTGTCCTGGCGACCATTGTCTCATGTACAGAAAATGATGGGAAATCAAAGAAAAAAATTGAGTTGTCACAGGAACAGGAAGGGAAAAACTTCTAATGGGTAAACCTGTTCTGGTGACAACTGTTTAGGAATGGGTATCAACAAGCCAATGTGTCAACATCCAAGAAACTAGACTTTTCAGAAATTCAACAATACCACCCAATATGTTTTCCAGGAAAAGTGCATGATAAGAAAACACAGAGCTGATATTGAATGAAATCTGTATATGTGACATAATGGGGTGGGGCCTCCCGGTGATGTCACCGGGAGGCCACGCCCCTGATGGCTATATAATAAGCTGCATAGACCGGAGAGCGGCATAATCGACGGAGACAGCGTCGGAGGAGGACCGGAGGAAGAAGACCAGAGGAAGAAGAAGAAGAGCAGAGGAAGAAGACCAGAGGCAGAAGAAGAGAAGAGGGCAAAAGAGCAGAAGAGGGGAGGGGAGAAGACCAAAAGAGCGGAGAGGAGAAGACCAGAGCGGAGAAGACCGGATGAAGATTTTTAATAAACTTTTCAAAACGTCTTCTGTCATTATTTAAATACACTGCCTTTTTATAGGGTGAATGGGTACGGGGTACAATGTACCCTATACCCATGCACATAGGGAGGGGGTCCGGGATCTGGGGGGCCCCCTTGTTAAAGGGGGCTTCCAGATTCCGATAAGCCCCCTGCCCGCAGACCCCCACAACCACCGGCCAGGGTTGTCGGGAAGAGGCCCTTGTCCTCATCAACATGGGGGCAAGGTGCTTTGGGGTGGGGGGGGTGCAGAGCCCCCCTGCCCCAAAGCACCCACATCCCCCATGTTGAGGGCATGTGGCCTGGTATGGTTCGGGGGGGTGGGGCCGCTTTCTCGTCCCCTCCCCTTTCCTGGCCTGCCGGGCTGCATACTCGGATAAGAGTTTGGTATGGATTTTGGGGGGGACCTCATGCCATTTTTTTCGGTGTGGGGCTACCCTCAAATTCCATACCAGACCTGAAGGGCCTGGTTTGGAACCTGGTGGGTCCCCCCGCAGTTTTTTTCCCATTTTGGCATGGAGTTCCCCCTCAAGATTCTCACAGTGCAAGTCGCACTGCAAGTCGGATCATCCTGATCAAACTTGCGATGCGCCTTCCATTCAAATCAATACGCTCCCATTGGAAACCATTGGTTTTGAATGGAGGCAGAAAAAAACTCTGCTAAAAGCGACGTGGCCAAACGTGCAATTATGCATGTTTTTACAGCTGCTTTTTCCTGGCGTTAGAAGTGGCTCTGCAGCGCGTGTTTTCTAACCAGCCGTGTGCATGAGGCCTAATAGTTTTTTCTTACCTGTTGAAGGTTGGTCCTTGGGTTTTACGATTTCAGTGTTACAAGAAAAGTCCATGTTGATGGAAGTAGGGTCATTTTTGTAGGAATAGCTCTTTATATCACAGATACTTTGAGTAGAACAACCCATTGCACTTTCTTTCAAACCTTTAAAAACCAAACAAGACACAGAGATTAAACCAAAAAATAAAAACGTAAATTTTTACAGCATACCAGTTCTTAGATTTGGTGGCTACAGCAGTTTTATCAGACATTTTTTCCTTTATTTTCACCTGGTGATCCTGCCAGTAGGACATCTCATGTCTTATGGTGACAGTACTCACTCACTGCCCTGTAACTATGGAGGAGCAGCATTGCCACCCTAGAACAAGATTAGAGATAACGTTATGTTTCTGTAGTCCTCAGAGATAGCTAGGAACAATGTTAAGCCCCGTACACACGCGTTGAAAATCGGCAGGGAATTTTCGTCCGACGACCGATCCGCCGATTTTCGGCTTGTTAGTATGATGCTTCCGACAACCGACTCCGACTTTTCGTCCGAAAAAAATCTGGTGTGCAGGCTATAAAATTTTTGTCCACCGTCAAAACACGGCCGATTTTCGTGCAGTCAGTACAGATTTCGACAGGGAAAAATATAATGAGCAAGTCTGGGCATGCTCAGAGAAGAAAGAACACAAAGAAAGCAAACCAACACATGACATCACTTCTGAAGTAGAATTTTGTCGAGCGAGAAAATTTGTGTGCAGTCTAGGCACATTCCAACCAACAAAACACCACTCTGGACAAAAGATGGATGATCGGTCGGCCGATAATCGTTGCCTGTGTACTAGGCTTTAACCACTTTAAGACTGGAGGATTTTGCTGCTCAATGACCAGGCCACTCTTTTCAACTTGGCACTGCGTGACTTTAACTGACAATTGCGCAGTCATGCAAAGCTGTACCCAAACGAAATTTACATCCTATTTTTCCCACAAACAGAGCTTTCTTTTGGTGGTATTTGATCACCTCTGCACTTTTTATTTTTTGCTCTATTAATAAAAAAAGCGAAAATTTTGCAAAAAATTTACATTTTCTACATTGACTGTTAAAAAATATCCAATATATAAAATTTTTGTCATATATTTAGGCCAAATGTATTTAGCTACATGTCTTTGACAAAAAAAATTCTCAATGAGCTTATTTTTATACACTTTAAGACCGGAAGATTTTAACCCCCTTCCTGACCAGGCCATATTTTGCGATTCGGCACTGCATTATTTTAATGGACAAATGACCGGTCTTGCGACGCTGTACCCAAACAAAATATACGTCCTTTTTTTCCCCATAAATAGAGCTTTCTTTTGGTGGTATTTGATCAACTGTGAGATTTTTAATTTTTGAAAAATAGGGCGACAATTTTGAAAAAAAAAAAACAATATTTTTTCACATTCTGATATATAACATTCCCAAAAAAAATTAAAAAATCAAATTTTTTTAAAATTTTAGGCCAATTTATTTTCTGCTACATAATTTTGGTAAAAAAATCACAATAAGCATATTTTGATTGGTTTGCTCAAAAGTTATCACGTTTACTAACTACGGGAAAGATTTTTCATTTTTATTGTTTTTCTTTTTTTTTTACTAGTAATGCCGGCAATCTGCGATTTGACAGATCGGACCCCTAACTGACATTTTTGACACTTTTGGGGGGACCAGCGACATTACTACAGTAATCAGTGCTAAAAATATGCACTGTTACTGTAATAATGACACTGGCAGAGAAGGGGTTAACACTGTTGGTGATCAAGGGGTTAAATGTATGCCTCATGCTTACTGACGTGTGTGGGGGAGGGGGGGTTCTGTGACACAGACAGAGATTGCAGGTTCAGCGATGCTGAATCCTGTGATCTCTCCCTGCCTTTCACAGAGAAGATCCGCCCGCTTTGTTTACACAAGCAGGCGTATTTTCTCACACTTTCCCCGACGATTGGGGAAGAGAGGCGGCGGAACGGTGCAGCTATTATTCTGAGACACAGTCATATGATGGCACCCCAGAACAGCCTCCTCGCACACCCGCGGGGGGCATGCAGTGTGCCGATCGTGGCCGCACCGTGTTGCTAGGACACGACGCGACCCCGATCTTGGTAAAGAGTCAAGGACATGACTCTTTACCCATGTGATCGGCTGTGTCCAATCACATGTAAATGAGGAAGTGCCGTCTATCGGCTCTCCTCGACTCACACTGTCAGAGTGTGTTGTGAGGAGAGCCGATCAGCGGCTCCTCCTCAAAGGGGAACCTAGAAAAGGTAATCAGGGCAAGAACAGTGCCCACCATCAGTGCCCACCTTTTCCACCATCAGTGCCCATAGTGTTGCCAGTCAGTGCCTGCTCATTTGTGCTGACCATCAGTGTCCATCAGTGCTGCCCGTCAGTGCCCATCAGTGCTGTCTGTCAGGGCCCATCGGTGCTGTCTGTCAGTGTCCATCAGTGCCCATCGATGCCACCTTTCAGTGCCCATCAGTGCCGCTTATCAGTGCTCATCAGTACCACCTATCAGTGCCACCTATCAATGCCCATCAGTGCTGTCTGTCAGGGCCCATCAGTGCTGCCTGTCAGTGCCCATCAGTGCTGTCTGTCAGGGCCCATCAGTGCTGTCTGTCAGTGCCCATCAGTGCCGCCCATCAGTGGCATCTATCAGTGCCCATCAGTGCAGCATATTTGTACCTCCTAATCAGTGCCACCTCATCAGTGCCCATAAGTGCCACCTTATCAGTGCCCATCAGTGCTGCCTAATCAGTGCACATCAGTGAAGGAGAAAAATGTATTATTTTCAAAATTTACTGACAGAAAATTAGAAAAACGTTTTTATTTTTCAAAATGTTCTGTCTTTTTTTTTTATTTTATAAATAAAAAAACACAACGGTGATTAAATGCCACCAAAAGAAAGCTCTATTTGTGTGAAAAATAAAAATGATAAAATGTCATATGAGTACAATGTAGCATGACCGCGCAATTGTCATTCAAAGTGTGAGAGCGCTGAAAGCTGAAAATTGGCCTGGGCAGGAGGGGGGGGGGGGGGGGAGTGCCCCGGTATTGAAGTAGTTAAGCACATTCCCAATTTTCAGTGCATCCTACAAATGAGTCACCAGCCCCTTCCGAGAGA
>NC_138779.1:209223869-209376369 GCF_965119305.1 Pelophylax lessonae | reverse complement strand
TCTTATGCTTATGCAGTAGTGCAATACATGTTTAAACTTTAATGTGTTGCCGATTTAGAAATGGCCTGCTGAGTAGTGGATATCAATTTTGGATTTCGTTTTAGTCATAGTCTTTTTAGTTTTAGTTTTAGTCGTATTTTAGTTTTACGACTAAAATGTCATTTTAGTTTTATTCGTATTTTAGGCATCTGAATTGTTTTAGTTTTAGCTGTATTTTAGTCATCTGAATTGTTTTAGTTTTAGCCGTATTTTAGTCATCTGAATTGTTTTAGTTTTAGCTGTATTTTAGTCATCTGAATTGTTTTAGTTTTAGCCGTATTTTAGTCATCTGAATTGTTTTAGTTTTAGTCATATTTTAGTCAACTAAAATAGTGTTAATTTAGAAGATGAAAATATTTTAGTCGACTAAATTAACACTGTCATCATCATCATCCATACTTCTATGCTTAGATTCTAAACTTGTTAATAAATCATCTACTGTATACACAACCAAGACAAAAACAAAATAATAATAATAATTGTTTTCATGATCATTATAAAAACCATATTTCTATCCTTAGATTTATGAGGTCATCTATACAGAACCTAAGTAAAAAAAGAAAAAAAAAAAAAACAATATTTTTCACATTCTGCTATATAACATCACCCCCCCCCCCCCAAAAAAAAAAAAATTAAAAAATCAAAACTTTTAAGCGTATTTTGATTGGTTTGCGCAAAAGTTATCCCGTCTACTAACTACGGGAAAGATTAATGTAATTTTTATTTTTTAATTTTTTTTAATAGTAATGGCTGCGATCTGCGATTTTTAGCGGGACTGCGACATTGCAGCGGACAGATCGGACCCTGAACTGACATTTTTGACACTTTTGGGGGGACCAGTGACATTACTACAGTAATCAGTGCTAAAAATATGCGCTGTTACTGTAATAATGACACTGGCAGGGAAGGGGTTAACCCAGTGGGTGATCAAGGGGTTAAATGTGTACCTAGGGGCGTGTTTCTAACTGTGGGAGAGGGGCGTGTTTCTAACTGTGGGAGGGGGCGTGGCTTGCGAAATGATCACAGAGACCTGTGATCCTTTATAGAAGGATCACAGGCGCTCTGTGATCATTCCAGGGAGAAGAGCGGTCGGCTGTGTGTACCACAGCTGACTGTTCTTCTCTCTCAGCGGGGAACGATTGTGGGTATCAGGCAGCAGTTGGAGCCGCTTGCCCCGTGTATCGGAGTCCCCGCTGACGAGCGGGGGCAGGAGCGCGCTTGCCCCCTAGCTGCAGGCACACAACCGACGTATACCTACGTCGGTTTGCGCAGGAGAGGCTGCCTGCCGCAGTATAACTGCGGCGGGTGGTCGGCAACCAGTTAAAGGGATCTCAGGGTGGGCGGGAAAGAGTTTTATTTGCCAAAGCAATGTGTATCATATACACTTGCCAACTTTTTGTTTTTAAATAAAATGTAAATCTAATTTTTCATCCTTTGTTGAACATTGGAACGACTAGTTTCCTGTAGCCTCTTTGCATAAACTACATGCACTCTAGGGATAGATGCATGGCATTTCTCAGTGTGGGTTCCTGATGGAGACATTTCTGTGCAATATTGATCAGCGTGACCCCTTGGCACATCGTATCACTGAAAACTGGACTGCTGCCCCTAAGTGAGAACAGGGGGTCTGGGTCTTCGGAGCTCAGCAGGCACAGGGGAGCTTATCAAAGGCTAAGCATTCAAAGAAAAAAAAAGATGGACACATCCTTTACTTTTTAGGCAGCCTGACTGCATCACAATAATGAAAAAGAAAAGGGGACAATAAGTACTCACTGTTCTGTATCTACAAGGAGCAAAGTTGTCATCCTGGAAGTGTTCTGTAGGCCACAAAGAGGACTTGGAACAGGTAACTCAAAGAGTGCAGCACATGAAGAAAGCACATGGTGTTAGCTTGTAAGAGGGACTTGGTGATTGGCTAGAATTGGCGCCAAGAGCACTAGTCCCTGCCCCACCCCTGTCCTTTTGCTAGAACACTACCCCTTCTGCTGAGGCCAAGCCTTCCACCATGTTGTGCCTACTCTGCGCCAGATTCCTCCACACGACCTTGACCTTTATATCCCAAGGAAGGAATGTCAACACAAATGGGTAGATTTGTTTTACTTTACTGATGGAATTTAGGGAATGGCATACCAGCCACATTACATCGACATACATTCTGGAGTCGCTTGACAATACACAGTCACATTTAGTGGACAGTTTGAAGCAGTCACATGTGAAAGCATATGCAGCACTTTAAGCCATCTCCCTCTAACAGTCTCTCCTTCCACCCGGAGTCATTAGTACTCACAGGACTTGTTCTCTGTAGATATCTCCTGCATTGATGCACCTCTCCTCAGACCCTCCAGGGGAATAGCCTCACTAAGGGATCTCTTGGCCTGGCCTGAAAGGCCTTTTGTAATTGGCCTTAGCCCCCACCTCCATAGGGGTCAAAAAATCTACAGTTGGCTCTTGTGGGTGTAGGTCTTCTCTTCCCCTGCCTCCTACCCTGTACAGGGCCTACACGTGCTGATTACATACTGTATGTGCTGGTGTGGAGTGCTTGGATCTAATGCCCCAAGTGCACTAGGGCTCCCCCCAACCTGGCTTATATGTGGGCACTGACTCACCCTTGAAATCACTGCAGGAGGGCTCTAACTAAAAAGGGGCATAGCACCTGAGGACACTGTCTGCTGTAACGAGACACAATTCTGGCACATAGCCACCTAGTGGCAGACTAGCTAACTGCAGCTGCCTTCCAGCTCACTGGATTTCTGGTAGGATTAACAGTATTTTTATTTTTTGCTTTTATTGTATAAAATAATACATTCAATGGTATAAAAAGCGACCAAAAGAGAACACCTAAAAAAAGTATTATTGAAGAACACTATAAAAAGAATTTCATGTAAATTTCACAAAATATTGTACCTTCATTTATTTCCCTATAGGTTAAACCACAGCTGTGGTCAGGCGGACAGGTCACCTTAAAGCCTTGGCAGGTTGAGTTGGTTTTTGCACATTGAAAACACGAAAGGTTAACATCTGAGCAATACATAGAAAGAGAATATGATTATTTATGTACAACAGTCAAAAAACATAATAATTTAAATAAGAACGATTTTTTTAAATATATATATATATATATATATATATATAATAAACAATAACAAACATAGACTGTGAGCCAGGCCTCCTCGCCAACATCAGTGCCTGATCTCACAAATGTACTTCTTGAAGAATTGTCAAACATTCCCATAGACACACTCCTAAACCTTGTGGACAGACTTCCCAGAAGAGTTAAGCTTTTATAGCTGCAAAGGGTGGGACAACGCAATATTGAGCCCTACGGACTATGACTGGGGTGCCATTAAAGTTCATGTGCGTGTAAAAAAAGGTGTCCCAATACTCTTGGTAATATAGTGTGTGTATATTTTTATATATATATATATATATATATATATATATATATATATATATAGCCTTGTATCAAGGTGGTTATATCGGGATCATGGTTGACCATGGTCCCAGTATTGTTTTTTTCAGCAGTCGATTCCCTACACGAGTGGCTATACAGCTACTTGATCACATTTAAAGGTGGCACTTCAGCCTTTCTTGGGCTCTTTCATTCCACCAGGGAGCCTGGGACCGATCTAACCAATGACAGATATCACTTCCGGTTACCGGTTTGTAGCACATCTGATCAAACCAATCCTGGCACATAAAATCCTGGCACTTTTAAAAAAGTATTATAACTGGTGTGATACCAGTGCCCCCCCCCCCCTAAATGACAGATTGAAGTGGGGTGTTATCTAACAATATACTTTTATAACAGTGTATTTTAGTCCTGCAAAAATTATGCCTCTTTTGCTGCGTTAACTCTGCTACACACAGTGACAACAGTTACTGGGCAATTTTTTGTAGAACTGGTGTGATAGACCAGTGCCCCTCCCCCAATACCACAGATTGAAGTGGGGTGTTATCTAACAGTATACTTTTATAACAGTGTATTTGTGTCCTGCAAAAATATTGCCTCTTTTGCTGTGTTAACTCTGCTACACACAGTGACAACAGTTACTGGCCAATTTTTTGTAAAACTGGTGTTATAAACCAGTGGCCCCCCCCCAATACCACATATTGAAGCAGGGTGTTATCTAACAGTATACTTTTATAACAGTGTATTTGTGTCCTGCAAAAATATTGCATCTTTTGCTGTGTTAACTCTGCTACACACAGTGACAACAGTTACTGGCCAATTTTTTGTAAAACTGGTGTTATAAACCAGTGGCCCCCCCAATACCACATATTGAAGCAGGGTGTTATCTAACAGTATACTTTTATAACAGTGTATTTGTGTCCTGCAAAAATATTGCCTCTTTTGCTGTGTTAACTCTGCTGCACACAGTGACAACAGTTACTGGCATATTTTTTGTAAAACTGGTGTGATAAACCAGTGGCCCACCAATACCACATATTGAAGCAGGGTGTTATCTAACAGTATACTTTTATAACAGTCTATTTGTGTCCTGCAAAAATATTGCCTCTTTTGCTGTGTTAACTCTGCTACACACAGTGACAACAGTTACTGGCCAATTTTTTGTAAAACTGGTGTGATAAACCAGTGCCCCCCCCCCCCAATACCACATATTGAAGCAGTGTGTTATCTAACAGTATACTTTTATAACAGTGTATTTGTGTCCTGCAAAAATATTGCCTCTTTTGCTGCGTTAACTCTGCTACACACAGTGACAACAGTTACTGGCCAATTTTTTGTATAACTGGTGTGATAAACCAGTGGCCCCCCAATACCACATATTGAAGCGGGGTGCTATATACCTTCTTCCACATATACTGCGCTTCTCTAGAGACTTTTGTCACAGGGTAATTTAAAAAATGACAGGCAGAGGAAGAGGCAGGCCCTTACGCAGGGTTGGTAGGGGTAGGGCAGGAGCAGTAGGCCGGAGCCAAAGTGTGAAGTTTCAGAAGGTGCGTTTGATTACGTCAAAGGACGCACCAGACTTGGTTAAGTGGCTCACTCAGCCTTCCTCTTCTGCACCCTCCTCATCCTCTCTATCTGCACCCTCTTCACTCTCTGCTGTGTGCACCCCCAAAGACACCACCACCACCATGTACCCTCCACTTGAGTCACTGGAATTATTTTCCGATCCATCACAAGACATTTATGATGCGCAGCCATTCTTGGCATCGGATCAGGAAGAGGAGGTAGCAGCAATAGCCGCCACCCAGCAGTCTGACGACAGTACCCAGATCAGCCGAAGGAGGTTGGTCCCCGCTGTTGCTGCCTACTTCGAGATCTCAAATGTTAGCGGTGGGGAAGGTGACGTCGATGATGATGTGTCTATAGACGTCAATTGGGTGTCCACAAGAGAGGAAGAGGAGGGGAGTTCAGAGGGAGAGATGGACCAGCAGATAGGGAGGAGAAGCAGGCGGAACTTACATTGCACAGGAGGGACAAAGCAGACTGCTAATGTTTTAGGAGTGAGCCATCAACCATGTACAGTCACATCTGGTGCTCCCAGGACGGCGGCACATGGCTCAGCAGTGTGGGCTTTTTTTAAGGTTTCCGCTGCTTACGATAGTGTTGCCATCTGTAGCCTTTGCAGTCAATGCATAAGACGCGGTAAGCCCAACACTCATCTAGGAGCCACCGCCTTAAGAAGGCACCTGGACTCCCATCACCGAGCCCAGTGTGAGCAATGCCGTCAGAACCCACAAAGAAACACTCCAGGCTCTCACCGTCCAGCCTCTTCTCCTTCTCCTCTCTCCTCACAATTGTCCTCCACATGCCATCCTCACGTTGTTCTGGAAAAAGGCAGGCTTCCATGGCCCAAATGTTGGAGAGTAAAAAAATGGTTACGCCGGATAACCCTCTTGCCCAACGGTTGACTGCTGGCTTGTCGGAACTGATAGCCCGCCAACTACTGCCATATCAACTGGTGGACTCGGAGGCCTTTCGGAAATTTGTGGCCATTGGAACACCACAATGGAAGGTCCCAGGAAGGAAATATTTCTCGCAGAAGGGCATTCTAGAGCTATATGGCCGTGTTCAGTGGCAAATGAATGTATCTCTGGCACACAGTGTCACTGCCAAGATACATCTGACCACAGACATGTGGTCTAGCAAACATGGGCAGGGAAGGTATATCATTTTTACTGCCCACTGGTGAACCTTCTGACGGCTGTCAAGCATGTAACCTGTGGCACCCGTGTAGATTTGGTTTTATTGCCACGGATTGCATGCTGGCCTGCCTCTTCTACTTCTCCTCCTACTCCATCCTCCCTCTCTTCCTTGGCTGACTCCTCTTTTTCCGCTGCTACCGTCTCTTCTGCTGCTCTGCCCAAGATCCCCAGAACCTATTCCACATGCCAGGTGAGACGTTGTCATGCTGTGCTGCGTCTGTTGTGCCTGGAAGCCAAGAGCCACACTGGTCCTGCACTCCTTTCAGCTTTGCGTTCACAGGCAGATCAGTGACTGACACCACTCAATTTGACAGTTGGAGAAGTGGTGTGCGACAACGGTGCCAATCTGCTGAGCATGCTGAAACAGTGCAAAATTACACACGTGTCACGCATGGCACACATCCTGAACTTGGTTGTGCAGCAATTCATTGCCAAATACCCTGGGGTCCAGGACGTCTTGCGGCAGGCCAGGAAAATCTCAGGCCATTTCAGAAGATCTTACACAGCCATGGCTCACCTTGCTGACATTCAGCGGTGACACAACCTGCCCATCAGGCGTATTATTTGTGACTGCCCAACACAATGGAACTCAACTTTGTATATGCTTGATAGGCTGCTCCAGCAGAAACGTGCAGTTAATCACTACCTGCGGCAGGACAGGTTCTGGGGAGCTTGAGACAAGTTAACAGCAGGAGTCTGAAGAGCAGTCAGAGGAGGATGGTGCCGGGGCGGATGAGGAGGAGCAAGAAGAGCATGCTTTAAACCTTTCTGGGATCCCTGGTGTTGTCCGTGGATGGGGGGAGGAGAACGAGGACGACATTATCCTGGATGATGGGCAGGAGCCAGGCCACTACACCGCTTCCAGTTTAGTGCAAATGGGGGCCTTCATGCTCCAGTGTTTTTAAGGGGGACCCCCGTATAAAAAGCATAAAGGGCAAGGACCAGTACTGGGTGGCAACGAACTTAGACCCCCGGTACAAACAAAAATGGCGGAAATGTTACCACCATCACAGAGGGCGATCAGAATGCAGCACTTCCAGGCCTTGCTGCGAGAAATGCTGCATTCTGCTTTTGCGTGCACTGGCAGAGGAATTTCCACTCACAGAGAAACAGTTGCGGGTACCAATCCAACAGCGCCTGCACGAAGAGGGCGTTTTGAAGATGTGTTGGTCACTTCAGATATGAGATCATTCTTTCAGCCGACCCATCGACAGCTGTACTCTGGATCCAGCATCAGGGAATGCCTAGACCAACAGGTGTTCGACTACATTGGGTTAACGGCCCATGTGGATGCTCTGAGCTTTGACGATGCATACTAGCTCATTATGCCTTTGTCTTGCAGGGTTTTTTTTTTTCCTTTGAGTATACTACCGCTTTAACCTAAGGGTGGTCAAAGGATTAACTATGAGCCTAGGGGAGTGCTTTGTAACTGTGGGGAAGGATGGAAGGATCACAGGCACTCTGTGATCCTTTCAGAGAGAACAGTCAGCTGTGTTTACAACAGCTGACCGACGTTCTGTCTCAGCGGGGAACAATCGCAGGTGCCCAGCGGCAATTGGTGCATCAGCATTCCCACTCGCCCCCCAGGACTGCTCCCGCGAGCCGACGTACCCCTACGTTGGTTCGCGCAGCCGAGCCAGCCTGCCGCAGTAAATCTGCGGCGGTTAGTCGGTCGGCAAGCGGTTAATAAACTTTTTCCCAAATGTTGTGCAACATAAAAAATTGCAACAACAACCATTTTATTCTCCAGGGCCTCTGCTTAATAAATTACATAGTGTTTGGGGCTTCTAAGTAATTTTCTAGCAAAATAATGCTGATTTGTACAAGTATGCGAGAAATGTCAGAATCGGATTTCCGGCTGACGAGCGGGGGCTGGAGCGCACCGCCAGCGGCGCACGCTCGCCCCCTAGCCTCCTGAGAGCAAGCGACGTAGACCTAAGTGGCTTTATCCCGGAGCGGCTGCCTGCCTTAGTAAATATACGGTAGGCCGTGGTTAAGTGGTTAAAGCGTGAACAAAAATATATTTATGACTGGAACTTTCAATGATTTCTTTCTTACCATCTCTAGTTAGGATTCCAGGTGAACATAAAAAATACTGAGCAAGATTGTCTTCACCATATTTGTATCCAATGCGCAAATAAGGATCACAGACACTTTGCGTAGTGCAGCCTCTCATAGATTCTCCAGCATCTAGAGGAAAAAATATAACTCAAACAAATTAAAACAGCAATTTCTGTCATTAAGCTAAAAAAATATGTTGGCTTTCAAATATAATTTAACCACCTCATCTCCAGAAGGTTTTACCCCCCATCACGATGACCTGGCCATTTTTTGCTGTTTAGCACTGCACTACTATAACTGGTAATTGGGCGGTCATGCAATATTGTACCCAAACAAAATGTATATAATTTTTTTTTTTTTTAACACAAATAGAGCTTTCCTTTAATGGTATTTGATCACCAATGGGTTTTTTTTTTTTTTTTTTTTATTATCTACAATGCTCAGCATAAATGAGTACACCCCAACAGGTTTGTCAGAAAATCTTTACTTTCCTTTCAGAATTAACATTTTCTATGGGACGCTATACTAATAATTTCCTAAAAAAAATCATTCAAGACCATGTTGCACGGACAGACTCCGTTTTTCTCAGCGGGGGATCGACTCGCCGATCCCCCGCTGAGCAGGAGGATGACAGCTGTTCTCTGCGCTGTGAGCGGAGACACAGCTGTCAGTTCCCCATACATCTCTATGGGGAAATCGGATGGGAATGGACCGTCGGTCTGTTCCCATCCGATCCCATCCGATTCGCTGGACGGATGGAAAATAGGATGTCCATCCGTTCAGATTTGACGGATCGGATGTCAGCGGACATGTCTCCGCTGACATCCGATGCCCCATAGGGATGCATGGGGGGACCGTTCAGATCCGCCAAAAAAAACGAACAGGTGGATCTGAACTGTGTGAAAGGGGCCTTAGGAGCAAACCTAAATTTTAGACAACAAAATCCTAATTAACAAGAATTCAATTACAGATGAGGTTAATTCTAAATTATTATTATTTTTTTTTTTTTTTAATTTCAGGTACTTATATAGCGCTGTCAATTTACGCAGCGCTTTACATATACATTGCACATTCACATCAGTCCCTGCCCTCAAGGAGCGTACAATCTAAGGTCCCTAACTCACATACATACACAGTAGGGCCAATTTTTTTTTATACAGGATCCAATTAACCTACCAGCATGTCTTTGGAGTGTGGGAGCAAACCGGAGTACCTGGAGGAAACGCACGCAGGCACAGGGGGAACATGCAAACTCCAGGCAGGTAGTGTCGTGGTTGGGATTTGAACCAGCGACCCTCTTGCTGGTGAAAGGTGCAAGAAACCATGAAGGGCCCCCCGGACCCCTGGCCGATGCCCTTCCCTTCAAGCCTGGGGTTCTTCCCACTGATCCTGGGGCCCTTTACTCTCGTTGCAGGTCCCTTTATTACAGTCCTGCAACGGGACCCTTTCACAAGTTCTGGAGTGGGCCCCCTTCCTGCCATCTTGGGGCCTCCTCACGGTGGTGGAATGCCAGGGCCCGGTAGCAAGTGTGACCTTTGCGATCCTGGAAGTTCACCCATTGGTGTCGGTTGTTTTTATTTTTTGGTATTTTAATTGTATTATTTTTTATCGTTTTACTTTATTTTTTTATAAAGGGATATTTTATTTTCCACTTAGTAATATACTTACAAATTAAAATTAAAGGCACGCATAGAGGAAAAAAACAGTCCTGCGGACTGATATCACAAATACCCGGAAGTTCCCGTAAGTATATGTGATATCAGTCCGCGGGACTGGTTTTTCCTCTATGCGTGCCATTCATTTTCATTTGTAAGTATATTACTAAGTGGAAAATAAAATATCCCTTTATAAAAAAATAAAATAAAATGATAAAAAATAATACAATTTAAAATACCAAAAAATAAAAACTAGTGACACCAATGGGTGAACTTCCAGGATCACAAAGGTCACACTTGCAACCGGGCTCTGGCATTCCACCACCGTGGGGAGGCCCCAAGAGGGCAGGAAGGGGGGCCCACTGCAGAACTTGTGAAAGGGTCCCGCTGCAGGACCGTAATAAAGGGCCCCGCAACGAGAGTAAAGGGCCCCAGGATCAGTGGGAAGAGCCCCAGGCTTGAAGGGAAGGGCCCCGGCCAGGGGTCCGGGGGGGGGCCCTTCATGGTTTCTGAAGGTTCTATTTATGCCTCTAATATAGAGTCTTCAGTACATTGCTGGCTGGGCGGGCGGTCCACATAGGATTAAAGGTCTCATATTCTCATAGACTTGTTAAAGAACAAATACGCTTTAAAAGTGAAGATTTATATACAAATTGTAGGGACAATTCAAAGCTTAAATTCACTTATAACTCTAAGCAGAACTGGCAAGGCCATAGATTTTAGCATTAAAAAGTCGATCAACTTTTATGTATAGAGCAGGGTAGCAAAGGCTCTAGCCAAGTTCCATATTACTGCCTTATACAAGGGATTTCTTATATCTTATCATCTGCAATGAGTAAAAGAAAAGACTTACAGAAATCACTTTGTGATGTATATATTTCTATATTGTGATTAACGCACGTTTGCTCATTGCCGCTGCATTTTATATCGGTCCGTGGCAAACAGAGTGACCTTTTTGTATCCCTGCATGTTGGACATGTCAATCCATTGGCTTTAGGACTGTTAGTTGGCACTGCCAGAAAAGAGGAGAAAGTAGAGGCAAGTAGGTTAGGTGAAACCACAATTTGCAGTGCGGGGGGCACAGGCAACCAATATACACAAGTCTGTCAAATGTGAAGATTCAGCTGATATCTTTGCTCTCCAAGAGAGCCAAAATTCTGGGAATGAGCAGCCACATGGGTTAGTATTAATTCCCATCTATTCCATTTTTTTTCTCATTCTTTATGTTTCAGCCTTTCCTTGGCATTGTCTGTAATTTTTCCGTGGCGGTATGCATAGGGGAATATTTATAAAGTTGTGGATTTGAGATTCAACAATCATTCACATGTTTTAACCACTTCCCGACCACCCGTCGCCTTTTTTACTGCGGCAGGGTGGCTCTCCTGCGCAAACCGACGTAGACCTACGTTGGTCGCGCGCGGGAGGCTAGGGGGCAAGCGCGCGCCGCCGCCGGCACGCTCCCACCCCCACTTGACAGCGGGGAAGATGATGCACAGGTCAGGTGGCTCCGATTTTTGCCTAACACCTGCGATCGTTCCCCGCTGAAATGATCACAGAGCTCATGTGATCCTTCTATATAGGATCACATGTCTCTATGGTCATTCTACAAGCCACCCCAACCCCCCCCCCCCCCACAGTTAGAATCACTCCCTTAGGCTCACATTTAACCCATTGATCACCTATACTGTTAACCCCTTCCCTGCCAGTGTCATTATTACAGTAATAGTGCATATTTTTAGCACTGATTACTGTAGTAATGTCACTGGTCCCCCCAAAAGTGTCAAAAATATCAGTTAGGGGTCCGATCTATCCGCCGCAATTTCGCAGTCCCGCTAAAAATTGCAGATCATTGCCATTGCTAGTATAAAAAAAATAAAAATGACATAAATCTTTCCCGTAGTTAGTAAACGCGATAATTTTTGCGCAAACCAATCAAAATACGCTTATTGCAATTTTTTTTTACCAAAAATATGTAGCTGAAAACAAATTGGCGTAAAATGTTAAAAAAAATTTGATTCTTTAATTTTTTTTTGGGAATGTTATATAGCAGAATGGGAAAAATATTCTTTTTTTTTTTCAGAATTGTCGCTCTCTTTTTGTGTATAGCGCAAAAAATAATAATCGCACAGGTGATCAAATACCATAAAAAAAGGTCTATTTGCCGCCATTACTAATAAAAACAAAAAAATAAATAAAAAGTCCAAAGATCTATCCCGTAGTTTGTAAACACGATAATTTTTGCGCAAACCAATTAAAATACGCTTTTTGCGATTTTTTTTAACCAGAAATATGTAGCAGAAAACAAATTGGCCTAAAATGTTAAAAAAAATTAGATTTTTTAAAAATTTTTTGGGAATGTTATATAGCAGAATGTGAAAAATATTGATTTTTTTTTTTTCAGAATTGTCGCTCTTTTTTTGTGTATAGCGCAAAAAATAAAAATCGCACAGGTGATCAAATACCATAAAAAAAGGTCTATTTGCCGCCATTACTAATAAAAACAAAACAATTAATAAAAAGTCCAAAGATCTATCCCGTAGTTTGTAAACACGATAATTTTTGCGCAAACCAATTAAAATACGCTTTTTGGGATTTTTATTAACAAAAATATGTAGCAGAATATAAATTGGCCTAAACCAATAAAAATTTTGATTTTTTTAATTTGTTTTATTGGGAATGTTTTATAGCAGAAAGTAAAAAAATATTGGTGTTTTTTTCAAAATTGTTGCTCTTTTTTTGTTTATTGCGCAAAATCTAAAAACCGCAGAGGTGATCAAATGCCACCAAAAGAAAGCTCTAATTGTGGGGAAAAAAGTACATAAATTGTATTTGGGTACAGCATTGCACGACCGCAGTTAAAGTAACGCAGTGCCGAATCGCAAAAAATGGCCCGGTCATGAAAGGGGTAAAACCTTTCAGGAGCGGAAGTGGTTAAAGAAGAATTTCCGGCATGGATATTTTCTTATAGTACCATTAATCCAGGTTGGACCAATGTAGCTATGCATATGCCATTCCCTCTAGAAGCTTGAAATCACTGTAGAGAAAATCACTACTAGGGATTGGCCGAACACCGTCCTGTTTGGTTTGCAGCAGAACTCCCGAATAGGGAAAAGTTCTAAGCTGAACAGCGAACCCTATTAAAGTCTATGGGAGCCAAACAGGAAAAATAACTAGTTCCCACTTTTAAGGCTTATATGCAAGTAATTGGCAATAAAAGTGGTATGGGGGTCTGGGTACTGCCCTGGGGGACATGGATCAATAAAAAAACTGAAATAAACTGCGTTAAAAAAGCAGTAACGTACTGAAGTATAATGCGTTAAACGCGCACCTACGCACTAAAATATGCTGCGTTAAACAAGCAGTAGTGCACTGACATATACTGCGTTAAATGTGCACTACTGCACTGAAATATACTGCGTTAAACATGCAATAATGCACTGTAATATACTGCGTTTAACATGCAGTATTGCACTGAAATATACTGCATTAAACGTGCACCTGCGCACTGACATATACTGTGTTAAAAGTGCGCCTACGCACTAAAATATATTGCGTTAAACACGAGTAGTCCACTGACATATACTGCATTAAATGTGCACTACAGCACTGTAATATACTGTGTTTAACATGCAGTAATGCACTGAAATACACTGCACTGAAATATACTGCATTAAACATGCACCTGTGCCATGAAATATACTGCGTACAACGTGCACCTATGCACTGAAATATGTTACGCTAAACAAGCAATAGTGCACTGACATATACTGCGTTAAATGTGCACTACTGCACTGAAATATACTGTGTAAAACGTGCAATAATGCACTGTAATATACTGCGTTTAAAATGCAGTAACACACTGAAATACACTGCACTGAAATATACTGCGTTAAACATGCACTTGCGCACTGACATATATTGCGTTAAACGTGCGCCTACGCACTGAAATATACTGCGTTAAACGTGCACTTACACACTCAAATATATTGCATTAAACAAGCAGTAATGCACTGACATATACTGCGTTAACCACTTAAGCCCCGGAAGATTTTACCCCCTTCCTGACCAGGGCCTATTTTGCGATTCGGCACTGCGTGACTTTAACGGACAATTGCACGGTCGTGCGACGCTGTACCTAAACGAATTTGGCGTCCTTTTTCCCACAAACAGAGCTTTCTTTTGGTGATATTTGATCAACTGTGCGATTTTTTGATCATGCGCTATAAACAAAAAAAGAGCGTACATTTTGCAAAAATAACAATATTTTTCACATTTTTTTATATGAAATTCCCCCAAAAAAATGTAAAAATCGAAATGTTTTAACATTTTCAGACAATTTGTTTTATGCTACATATGTTTGGTAAAAAAATATCACAAAAAAGCGTATTTTGATTGGTTTGCGCAAAAGTTATCGCGTTTACTGACAAAGGGAAAGGTTTTTGCTGTTTTTTTTTAACGCGTAATGGCGGCAATCTGCGATTTTTTTTCGGTACTGCGACATTGCGGGGGACAGATCGGACCCTTGACTGACATTTTTGACACTTTTGGGGTTACCAGTGACATTACTACAGTAATCAGTGCTATAAATATGCACTGTTACTGTAAAATTACACTGGCAGTGAAGGGGTTAACTTTTTTTGAGAGGGAGGGGTTATGTGTGTCCCTAGGGGCGTGATTCTAACTGTGATTGGCTGTGGCTTGAGGTGTAGGAACAGTGATCAACGGTCCTACATAGTAGAACCGTATGATCACTATTCCTACACAGGGGAGAATGACAGGCGGCTTGTTTACATTAGCCGCCTGCCTTTCTCCCTCTCCACCCGACGATCGCGAGTGACCGGCGGACATCGGGGTCCGCCGGTCACACGCGCGGGGGGGTCCGTGACCACTCCCTAGACCCTAGTAGTACTACGTCGCTTTGCCTGTGAGGGGCTGACCGCACTACTGCACTAAAATATACTGCGTTAAACGTGCAATAATGCACTGTAATATACTGCATTTAACATGCAGTAATGCACTGAAATACACTGCACTGAAATATACTGCGTTAAACGTGCACTTGCACACTGAAGTATATTGCGTTAAACGTGCGCCTACGCACTGAAATATACTGCGTTAAATGTGCACCTATGCACTCAAATATATCGCATTAAACAAGCAGTAATGCACTGACATATACTGTGTTAAATGTGCACTGCTGCACTGAAATATACTGCCTTAAACCTGCAATAATGCACTGTAATATACTGCGTTTAACATGCAGTAACACACTGAAATACACTGCACTCAAATATACTGCGTTAAACATGCACCTGTGCACTGACATATATTGCGTTAAACATGTGCCTACGCACTGAAATATACTGCGTTAAACGTGCACCTACACACTCAAATTTATTGCATTAAACAAGCAGTAATGCACTGACATATACTGCGTTAAATGTGCCCTACTGCACTGAAATATACTGCGTTAAACGTGCAATAATGCACTGTAATATACTGCATTTAACATGCAGTAATGCTCTGAAATACACTGCACTGAAATATACTGCGTTAAACGTGCACGTGCGCACTGAAGTATATTGCGTTAAATGTGCACCTACGCACTGAAATATGCTGCGTTAAATGAGCACCTACGCACTGAAATATACTGCGTTAAACATGCAGTAATGCCCTGAGATATACTGTAGGAAACCTGCCCTGACAAAATAAACTGACACTAAAGTAAAAATGAACAGTCATACTACACTATCACTAGTTTCACCCTAAACTGATATTCTGCACTGACAATAGAATCACTATAGCACACTAACTATTTAGTAGCACTGAACAGATCCCTGTTCTATCTCCCTCCACGCCATTTCCACGCTGCAAATTGCCGCTGTGGGGAGTATATTTTTATAGTGTGGGGTGGGACTAAGAGCAATGAGCCATGATTGGATAGAGTCATCATTACTTTCTCTTAATATGGCTCTGACAGTGCTCTGTGCCCTGATTAGGTAAAGCTTTCATTGCTTCAGCCAATCAGGGCTTCCAATGCATTTGGGTGTTCGTCGAATGGGCAAACAGCCAAAGTTCAGCCCGAACTCATGCTCGGGCCGAACCATTCGCCCATCTCTACTAGGCATCAATGACCTCTGTACTTGAAAAGGTTGAATACAGGAACTTACATTTTGGTAGAGATGGAGTGCAGTTGTCAGTGTAGCAACAAGAAATCCCAATCTTCTTAGTACCACCAATAAAGCTGTGGCTGCCCACTGTATTACACTGTTCTGGCGGTATACACACCTTCATATAGTCCCTAGAGATTTTTCCATCTGTTCATTGGAAATAAAGCATATGTAAATTAGATGTATAATCAAAAATAAAACTAATATCCATCATTATCAATCATTATCAAAGTAATAAATTGTATGTATTTTCATCTGCTTTGTGCAATGGTTTTGGGTCTCCCGCTAGTGGTCCTGGCCCCTCCCCCCTGCCAAGTGCCCCCAATAGCAAGCCTGTGAAAAAAAAAATCCGAACTGGTTTATGCAAAGTATACAGTAAGGTAAAAAAAAAAAAAAAAAACTTCTGCCTTTGGAAGCACTTTGAAAGGTGACCATGGTCTGGAACCATTGCAACCAAATAGACCTTTACCACCTCGTCACAAGACAACACAAGGGTTGGAGCCTTGCTTCATGAGTATAAAATTAACCATACCACAAATATCAGTTACTTTGCGCACCTTCAGTGGTTTCTTGAAAAACCAAGCCACAGGACCCATAAAAACACGGTGCGCTGACACCTTTGCATGTCGAATCTTTTGCTTTACATGTAAAGCACGAAATGGAATGTCCTAAATTGAAATTAGAAAGAAAAGGTCATTATTGTTTATCTGTTAAAACTCAAAATGTACAGTGCCTTGAAAAAATATTCATACCTGTATCAGTTGTGGATTTTTTAACTGATTCATGAAATCTTCCCATACATGTGTAATAATCTCTCTCACCCACAGGTGGTGGTAAAGTCTCTTATTTAAAATGGCTGCTGCATACTCAATGAGTCATGTGGTTGTGGAGGATGTGCAGCCAAGTGTTGATGACTTCACGCACAAAAATGAGTGAGGAGTGATCAAGAGGAATGACCACTAGGGATGATCGAATGGTTCGGGTCGACCATCGGTTCAACCCGAACATTGGCTGTTCGAAATTCGGCCGAATTCCGAACTTTTTGCGGTAAAAGTTCGGAATTTGACCACCAGAACCGCACAAAATGCATTGGGACAGGAACTGGGCTTTAAAAGCCCGTGATTGGCCCAGAAACATCAGTAAAAGCAGATTAGAGTGACTAGGGGGTCCAGAGGCCAATCAGTAGTGAATACTCCCCCCCAGTATATAACATAGCCCCGCCAAATCTCTAGCACTGTAATAGAGAGGCTGTACAATAGAGTTGAAGCATTTCTCTTACTCCTGCTGCTCCAGTGTCATTTTGCAATTATTAGTGTGAGGAAAGGGATATGCAGTGTAGTTAGGGTACTATATACCACTATAGTTAGATTCAATAATCTAGTTTCTGTAGGGAAAGTGTTAAGTGTCAGGGTGACCATAGTGTAGTTTAGGGTGAGCTGACTCTGTCTGCTATGCCAGGGTGACCGAACTCTTCCATGTCAGGGTGACCGCCAGAAAAAAAAGATCATTTTTCTTATAATTTTTAGTAGCGCAGGGATGGGGTTCCGCTCCTTTCACACCTATATGTGTGTATGTGTATATATATATATATATATATATATGTGTGTGTGTGTGTATATATACCCCTATACAGAAGTTCAGATGTCATGCCTGCCTCCAAAGACGCCCACAAAAAAGCCCAATAAACGCCTGAAACATAAACGCCCAGGTGTGAAAGGAGCGGAACCCCATCCCTGCACTACTAAAAATTATAAGAAAAAGTATCTTTTTTTATGGTTCTGGACATGCTACGGAGCTGAAACTTCACATGTACACTTTTTAGACCCCCCCAGACACTAAATCCAAAGAAATCTCCTTTTTTTTTCAATAATTGTTTCAATAATTGTCTCTCTATTAAAAACCACAATTTTTAAGAACTTTTTTTTGCCTGATTCATAGTCCCTGGGGCATGACCCAGAACCCTAGGCATTTTTTAGGCTCATTTATTGGGTTTTAGGGCTTCAAAATGGTGATTACCGAAGTTTGGGTCCCATTGATTTCAATAGGGTTCTGGAATCCGAACCGAACTTTCGGGAAATTTGGGTGTTCCGGCCGAACCAAACTTTTCAAAAGTTCGATCATCCCTAATGACCACATCCTGTGGGTGGTCTTTTGTATACAGGACTATAAAAAGGAGTAACTAGCATGAGAAAGGGCACCCTCTCCTCTGTGAGTCTGAACGGTAGGACAGCCATGATGTAGCCAGGAGTTCTGAATGCCTTGCTTGTTAGTTCGTTTGGACAGTTGACTGTTTGGAGTTGAAGAAACATGCGGCCAAGACCTCTTTGTCCTGTTGTTGCAGAGATCCATTGGAAGCTGCTGAGTCCACCACCAGAGCTAAGTATTTATTCAATATTCTTGGGACAAGGGTTGTATGTTTACGACGTGGTATTTTGTGTATGTGTTTATGGTAACTTTTATGTGTAAGGAAGCTTTATGTATTATGATGTCCAGTAAAGTTTTGTTTTATGCTTTTTATCAAATTTGCTCTTGGTGTCTGCTTTCATTTTAAATATTTACGAGATATTTCAGTGGCTGTCCAGCATACCTACATTATACATTTTGTTGTTTTTCACCTTTTGATACAATACCGCTCCAATGGAAAGGCATACTAGCAAATTATGTCTTTACATTGCAGGTCAGAAAAAGGAAAAAAAAAAAAGGAGGCAGTGTTTATTTCCTCTTTAAGAGAAGTGATCGCTGCAGATAAAAAAGTACAATGTACAGTATGTAGGAGAATTTGTTTAATTTTTGTGTATCACCTGAGGCTAGTCACTTCACTGGGTATTCAGTAAGGCCCCTTTCACACATGTCCGATCCTCCCCGTTACGTTTTCTGCTCAGCGGGGGATCGATCCGCCAATCCCTTGCTGAGCAGGCGGATTACAGCTCCGTCTCTGCTCTGTGTGCAGAGATGGAGGTGTCAGATCCCCAATTTCCTCTATGGGGGAATTGGATGAGAACAGACCGCCTGTCCGTTCTCATCTGATCTGATCTGCCAGACAGAGGGAAAATAGGGTTTCCATGCGTCTGGATTTGACGGACAGGATCGGATTGGATGTCAGCGGACATGTCTCCGCTAACATCCGCTGCCCCATAGGGATGCATGGGGGGACAGTTCAGATCCGCCTGAAAAACTGACAGATAGATCTGAACAGTCCACATGTGTGAAAGGGGCGTAAGGGTTTACAACCATTTCAAATAAGGAACTCTAGGCAGATATAATATACACAAATGAATGCAAGTCTATATAAGCTGCTTGTGCTGCTTCTTTCCCTCACACCTCAGCTCTGCTGTACAGGGCCTGCAAGAGTATAATACCTGTTCAAAATCAGATACTTACACTGCTTCTATTTACAAAAAAATTTATTTATTTATTTATTTATTTTTAACTTTAGATCTATATTTATTTTCCCAACAAAAAAAAAGAAAAAAAAGAAAAAGTAAGGAGAGTAATATAAAGGATACATTCTCAAATCAGGGCTAGGTGTACAGAGCATAGTACAGAAAATATACTTATATCACAATAAAAATACATTTAGTGATATATTTATGACTACAGCGCTACAATAATTTGTTTCAATTTTAAAAATGAGATCCATCAGGATTTATTGACTTTTTTCTACCATTTGATGAAATTCTGATGATAGAAAAACATTACTCCTGAGAAAACCTGAGATATGACAACATATATAACAAAAGTGTTTTAGATCTGCCATTATAAATTCTCCTAAAAGCTATAGAGTTCAGACATACCTGGGGCTGCCAAAGCACAAAGAAGTAAGAGGACTCTTAGCAAATCTTCCATCATCCCGTCCAATTTGAACCCAACAGATGTCCGTTCTGTACTGCTCCTCGGAACTGGTTGTTGAGCTTCTTTTATATGAGGGCAGACACTGATGGCTGAAGGTATAGATGCAAATATCCATCAAGTTGACAAGAATAATAAGGAAGTTATAACCATTTAATTATTTCCCCAACCTATAAATAATTATGCACATCTCCTATGTACATAAATTAATATGAGAGTCGGGAGTGTCCAAAACCTCACGGACGGGAAATGCAACTTTTACTTTTGAATTGTGATAGACATTGTGAGCTGTGAAAGATGATGTCTGACTGCCAAAACACGAGAGGAAGACCAAATTCATAAAAACAAAGGTTGGTCCTTTTGGGACATTACCCCCTTCATGATTGCGATTCGGCACTGCGTTACTTTAACTGACAATTGCGCAGTCGTGTGACACTGTACCCAAATAAAATGGATGTCCTTTTTTGCCCACAAAGAGAGTTTTCATTTAGTGGTATTTGATCACCTCTGCGGTTTTTATTTTTTGTGCTATAAATAAAAAAATAAAACAAAAAACAATATTTTTTATTTTTGCTATAAAACATTCCCAATAATAAAATGTAAAAAAAAAATCTAAATGTCTTCATCAATTTACACCAATATGTATTCTGCTATATATTTTTGGTAAAAGAATATTGCCAATAAGCATAAATTAATTAGGTTTGTGCAAAAGTTATAGCGTTTACAAACTATGGGACAGATTTATGGACTTTTTTTTTTATTTTTATTGTTTTTACTAGTAATGGTGGCAATCAGCGATTTTTAGCATGACTGAGACATTGCGGTGGACAAATCTGACACTAAATGACACCAATAGTGACCAGTGCTAAAAAAAAAAATCATCAGAAACAAAGATCAAAAATTATTTTTAAATAAACGGGCATTTTGTCAGGGTACCACTTTTAAATGGCAATCTTTGCCCTTAAGGCGGCACCCACATAGGGATCTTCCTAGAGGCGATGTGTCTGACAGTGATGCTGCTTCACCCCTGCACACCCCTGATGACGTCAAGCGTATGACGAAACCGGTCTGGTGAGTCAGACGTGAAGTTACCACGCCCCTAACAGCCGGCTACCAAAAGACTTCCAGATCGTGGGAGATGTTCGTTCACTCCTAATGCGGTACTATTCTGCTTCTACATGCCTTTGACATTCAACTGAAATGTGAGTGTGTTACCTGCTTTTAATACAAATAAAACGGTTTTATATGGAGTTACGCTATGTCCCTGTCTATACTTTTTTCCCCTGTTCTCGTGATGTGGATATTGCACTTGAGTCTATAAGGAGACATCCTGTGGCCAATTTTGGTATTGCACACAAGCTCAATTAGGTCTACTCATTAGCTTGAGTGACCAACTCTATCTGGTAAGCAGCCATCTGAGATTTTTTTGGTGATTTGCACATCAGTGTCCTCCCTATCCTCATAAAGTGTCGTGTGGATGTAATAATTTCTGGGACTTTGTGGCTGATCTTCTTGAAACAATCTCTGTGTTTTACCACTATGGACTTTATTGGGATTTAAATATCCGTTTGTTTTCATATTTTCTTTTCCTTTTGCACAGATTGCTTTGTTACATGTGTTAAATTCCTAGTTTTATTTTTGTACACATATGATATGTACTATTTGATGATATCACAGATCACTGATTATTTTCAGCTGTTTCTTCACTTTTAAAATAGTTTTAAGAGAATATATATTTTGGTGATTTCACATTCACTAGTTTTTAGCGCAGCACATTTTTTGATTTTAGTGATGCTGCTTCAGACAGAGCCGCTATACGTTCTACTTCTTCCACTATAGGTGGAACTCCTCTTCAAAACGGCAGGGTCACAAACGTCCCAACTTGGAAGACTCCAATATTGGAGTGGATGATTCTTCTAATACAGAGAAAGCAACCTTGGTTTTTACCACTATTGCGAACTCTAAAATGACTAAATCAGCTGTTAATTCTTCACAGAGTAATTTTTCCATTTCTACTCCTATGCCTCAGAATGCTATCCCTTCTTCTTTGACTGTCGACACTGATTCTACAATTTTTTTACCCAATCTGGAGAGTTCCAATCCCAATCGGATACGAGCAATGGAAATCTTGGACCAATATGAGTAAAGACCCAATTAGAAGACAAATCCATGACCACCAATGGCGGACAAGGATTGGGCCTGGAAATCATTAACCTTTCTTCTTATGTCCTCACAGATTTGGACAGACAGTTACTTTTGGAAGGTCTCAGTTTCTGCCCTCGTGTCAGCATTGATCATTTTGAAGCCATTAAAGATTTAAATCTTTTTGTTCGTAATTTGCTTTTAAAAGTTATACAGTACATTCAAAACAAAACACCAATGACAATACAGTATCACTCTGATTTTGAAAATGTTGAATGAACTATTGGCACAAAATGGACCCCCTGATTGATACTATTGACCTAGAAGAGATCCTAGATACAGTAGAAAATGAAATGTTTGACCCCAAAATTAATCTTAGAAAGAGGTACAATAAATTTCCCTCTACACAAAATTATCCTATTTTAGCAATTTTTCTTAAGCAAGTTACATCTGAAATAGAAAAAATTCAACAGAAAGCACTCATGAACCTTATGGACGCTAAAAATCTGGTCGTTAAGCCCTCCGTTAAGATGGACAACATTGTAGTGATGGATACCGATCAATATCACAATATGTGCCTAAAGGTACTGTCCAATATCAATTGGTATAGACAAATTGGGGGAGACAGAGTTTTACGATTAATGTGGAATTCTATAAATTGGTAGACACAGCACATAGAGGTGGGATTATTTTTCAGCAGATATGGGAGTTTGTTCGGACCTCACATCCCCAGGAGGCTTGTTTCTATACCCTTTCTAAAACACACAAAAACCTGACTGACCCCCCGGTCATCCTGTCGTCTTTGGCAACAGCTGTGTTACTGAGAATGCCAGCCATTTACTCAATTTTACGCCCTTTCATTTTGACCAATTCCTCATATTTGCGGGATACTTTGCATCTATTCCAACTATTGAAAAGCATCCATGTTCCTACCTCGGCCTGGCTGGTCATGGTGGACGTGGAGGCGCTGCACTGCAGCAGCATCCACCGTGAGGGCATTGAAGTAGTTAAATCATTTTTGTCCCAAAAGAACCACAGAATGGGACAGTTCAATAGGTTTGCAATGAACCTCTTGTATTTTATACTATCCAACAATGTTTTCTGTTTTGCAGGCTCCCACTACCTCCAGGTGCAGGGGGTGGCTATGGGCACATGTCATGCCACTTCTTATACCTGGGGGTTGGGAGCGTCATGTCTTCTCCAGCGATGATCTCTCAATGTACCTGTGCCATGTACAGTCATGGCACAGGTACATCGATTATATTTTCATCATTTGGGATGGAGATGAAACTCTCCTAGTTGAATTTCTTGCTCAATTGAATTCCAACAGCCAGAATCTGCAGTTCATGATGACATATGATTAAACACAAATTCCATTTTTGGACATTGTTATCCAAAAGAAGGACAATGGTAGTATCTCTAGCACGCCATATCGGAAACCTACTGTGGGCAACACTATATTGCACGCTACCAGTGCTCTATCCTGCCCCACTTATACGCTCCATTCCTTATGGACAATATCTTCGTCTTAAGCGGAATGGCAGTGATAATGAAACATTTAAAATGGAAGCTAACTTGTTGAGGGATAGACTTCAGGCAAGAGGATATAGTAAAAAATGCCTAGGGCCTACAGCCAGACCAAAGGTTAATCTAGAGAGTCTTTACTCTTTCAGAAAAAGACTAAAAAATCCAGTAACATGGTCAGGTTCATTACCCAATATAACTTACAACATTTACAGCTGAAATCGTTTTTGCAGAGACATTGGTATTTGCTAACCCAAGATCCCATCATCTCCAAATTTGTGCCATCTCAACCAACCCTGATTTTTAGACAAGCCCCGTCCCCGAAGGATACATTAGTACATAGCCATTTTCCGAGACCAAAGCTGAAAAGTAATTCCCCCAAGGGCAACTTTAAATGTGGGGGTTGTGCTTATTGTAAATATATTAACATAGACAAAAACATCATCTTACCTAATGGAAATGTTGTTAATCGTCAGATGGAAGGGATAGTGTATCTCATGACATGTGAGTGCGGGGTCTACTATGTGGGGAAAACCTTCAGGGAGTTCTGGAGACCTATACACGATCACAAGTATGACATTGAAATTGGAGACTTATATACCCTCATAGGGAGGCATGCAGCCAATCATCATGCCTACGGTCCCTTTCGGGTATGATTTCTAGCTTTCTAACATATCCCACAAGACCTACGAGGGGATGACTGCGACAGATGCATTCTACAGAGGGAAATGCAGTGGATACATTCTCTCAGAGGAACTCATGTCCCGGGATTGAATGAAGCCACATCATTCAAGCCCTTTCTACCTGTTTAAATTAACCGGTAGTAATTCATCAATATTTGGTTTTGAATATCTTTTAGATATATTATTGTGTATTTGGTATATTTTTGTTTATTTTTAATGAAATGTTGTTCATTTGATGTATATGTATTTTATATTTATTGTTTAAAAAAAATTCCTTTTTCCTCCTTTTTTTTGTTCCTAAGGTCACATTTCTCCCCGGGAGTTGCAAGCCCCCTTTGCCATATAGCCATTGGGTTGGCACCTCTGTACCTTCTCTGTTCCATCTCACCTTGGGGGTTCTCAGGGTGACCCCCTCTGCCTATTCGGCTTTATAAATGTATGTTATACTGCAGTCTTAGACAAATAAAACTTTTTTCTATATTTTATATTTTTTCTTTTTTTATGTTGGGGTGTTACTCATTAAAGTCCCTTGGGAAAGGATTCTTGTTTGTGTTTGCTAAAAAAAAAAAATGCACTGTCACTGTATAAATTACACTGGCAGGGAAGGGGTTAACATTAGGGGGCGATAAAAGGGTTAAGTGTGCTCCTAGGGAGTGCTTGCTAACTATGGGGGGAAGGCTGTGACTGGAGGAAAACAGAGATACGTGTTTCTGCATAGCAGAAACACACAAGATCTCCATTTCCTAGAATTCCCATTATTTGTATTGATTATTTCACAGGTGTTGAAGATTTTTTAGGGGTGCACCCATTTTCACACTTAAGGAATTTTTTTTAATAGAGATACAATTTGTATATACACACAGTTATAGCACAATGAAAGTATATCCATCACTGGTCTAGTTTGGTGGGCACATTTCTGTTATATATATTTATATAATTTTTTTATCCATATATACTATTTACACTGTTTTGCACTGTGGTACTTGTTTAGTTTGGTTTGATTTCACTGTGTGATGAACAGCAGCAACAGTTTTTCTTTCATTTAAAGATATCCACACACACAGCGCGGAGTTGACATTTGTTAATTTTCATGTTTTCTGCTGTAAAACATATCCAATAAAAAATAAAAAAAAAACATCAAATTTCTTTATAAATTAAAGCTAAACTGTTTTCTGCTACTTGTCTTTCATTTAAAAAAAATACCCAATAGGTGAAAATTGATTGCTTTTTGTGAAAGTTTTAGCCTCTACAAAGAATGGTGTACTGCAGGGATCCTCAAACTACGGCCCTCCAGCTGTTGCGGAACTACACATTCCATGAGGCATTGTGAAACTCTGACATTCACAGACATGACTAGGCATGATGGGAATTGCAGTTCCTGAATAGCTGGAGGGCCATAGTTTGAAGACCCCTAGTGTACTGTATATACTAAAATATATATTTTTTTCATGCTAATAGCAGTGATCGGCAACCTAATGGGAGTGCGATAGTGTGGGGGCAATCTGACACTAACTGGCACTGAGTGGGAACTGACTAAATGCCACTGACATCACCAGTGACACAAATATAGTGTTCAGTGCTAATACTATACACTGTCACTGTACTAATGACACTGGCTGGAAAGGGGTTACCATCTAGGGGTGATCAATTGTGTGCCTAACCAGTGTTAATGTGTGTACTGTGTGCTGATTTTTACTTTTCCCTCTGTATAGAGCCCTGTGTTGTTTGCCAACACAGAGCTCTAAGCTGTGATTCGACACAGCCGATCAGCACAGGTCCCAGCCATGAATCATTGACAAATCGTTGACAAACTCCCGCTGTGTCAAATCATAGGGGAGCAGGCTGGGCCCCGGAAATCCAGAAACAGGCAGCAACGTGCCAGTACATCGCTGCACCTGTAGCTGCTGCCTCACTGCAGTAAATGTACGGCAAGTGGTAAATATACTTTTTTCTTTGTAAATGTCAGCTTTGCTGCGGTAGGTGCTATACATCACACAGAAGTGCCACTTCACAGGAAGGGTCAGAACTTTCCCCCAGGCATTTTCTTTAAAGAAATTTTGCATTTTTAATGTTTAAGCATTTAGAAAAATGCTGCTTCTCACCAAGCTTTTTACTTTGGTACGTGTCCCCCGGGGCAGTGTCAGGCCAACATTCCATTTGTTTGACAATCCCTTGCATTTTAGGCTAGGAAATTACCATACTTGCTCTTTTAAGCCCCACTTCAATGGGGATCAGATTCAGCACCTGAATTTAGCAATGTTCTCTGAACCCACCTCAAACGAATCCCAATTATATTTGGCCCATCACTATCTCTAACCATCTCCTGTATCCTGCTAGCCTTGGACTATCTTCTGATGCATGTCATCAGTCTCTTGCCATTTCTTGTAGCATGCACATGGTCTGTGGCCATTTCCTGTTGTATTAAAGTCTTTTTATTTTATGTGCAGCCTTTTTTTTTTTTTTAATGTCAGAGACTGCACCTAAAGCCCCCTATTGTTGACCACTACTGATTAAACTAATCATTTCGCTAGAGAAAGTGACCAGAAAATGTAGTTAATTTACATTTATATACCACTTATGATATGGATGTGTTTGTTGTAGTACATATTTCCCAAGAAAGAAGCAGAGACCAGCCTCGGAATAGCTCAATAAAGTTTCTTCATCTACCAGAGTGAGGGGGTTTCTCTTTGCAGCACAGACCAATCACTCACAATACTAAACAGCAATGGTCTGTTTGTTCTTGTGAGGAGGTCTAACCCAGAGTACAATCGCTTCAGTATTCACATTGTTCCTACAAGCCAAAGAAGTTGTAGTACACAGTACTGTCAACACTTAAGGTGAGTGCCTTCCAACCTTGGATTGTGAATCGATATACACTATATTACCAAAAGTTTTGTAATGCCTGCCTTTACCCACACATGAACTTTAATGGCATCCCATGGCCATTTAATGGAATATTGAACCCTACATCCCATCTTAGTCTGTAGGGTTCAGTACTGAGTTGATAAATAAAAGAGAGAACAGAGCAGCGCCACCCAGTGCTGTATTTTAGCCTAGGCCAACAAGGCCCAGGCCTAGGGCGGCACTTTGCAGGGGGGCAGCAAAAAATCCGCCCCTCCCCTTCACCTGAGACTCTATTGGCCATTGGTTACTAGAGCTGCCTCTCTCTTACCCCCTCTTCTCTCACCCCCCCTCTCTCTCTCACTCATCCCCCCCTTTCTCTCTCATCCCCCCCCTCTCTCTTGCTCTCTCTCTCTCATCCCCCCCTCTCTCTCATCCCCCCTAATCTCTCTATATCTTTGATCTCTCTCTCTCTCCCTCACTCACCCCCCCTCTCTCTCTCTCATCCCCCTCTCGTGAGATCTCAGGGGTTCATGCTGGGACTCGTAGTCTTTCAAATTTGGAGGGAGTCACATCCGTTAAAAGAGGAGTGGGGCACATTTACATAGGAGGAGGAAGGGGGGGGCGCCCAATTTTAGTCTGGCCTAGGGCAGCACAAAACCAAAATACACCACTGGCGCCACCTGAGTGTAGTATTAAAACAATCCTTTATTGGCATAAAAGGTAATGCACTCACATGAGTGATAGGAATGCAGGCTTTACTGCAAGTCATCCGATCCACTGCAGGGGAGGCAGGAGAGGTGTAGACAGCCCTGGGTCCTGGCTGTGTCAGTGGCTTCTGCCACTTCCTGGTGTCCTGTCGGTGTCACAGCTTCTCCCTTATCACATCCGGTGGAAGCGGGGTGGTGCTAGCGTTCGAGGCATGCGTGCCCCTTCGTCAGGCATTGTCTAGAGCACAGGTGTCAAACACAAGGCCCGCGGGCCGAATCCGGCCCTCCAGGCCATTTTATGTGGCCCTCGCACCTCTCCTGTAGCTGCAGGAGAGCTCCAGTCCTCCTTCAGACCTTATACTTTCTGCTTTCCAGCAATGCCTCCAGCTTCTTCCCAGCAGCACCACGAGGTAAGGGAAGTGCACTGTGATGTAAGGGAGGGTGGGGGACTCAACTTTTGATGGTGGAGAGGCTCTTGACATCTTATGTAAGGGTAGGGGATGCTCTTGACATCTAGTCTTACAGATACAACCGGCCCTTTTGAGTGCAATCATAATGCTGATGCTGCCCGCGATTAAATTGAGTTTGACACCCTTGGTCTAGAGACTAAAGGAAGCTCCCTCTTATATGGCTAGAGTTGGAGCCAGTGTCATCAGTTGTCAGGGAGATGGGGGAGTGGCTTGGAGCAGAGAGGAGCTAGTGTACAGCTGTGAGAGATAAGGGCTGAACATCCGAGGCTGATTAACCCTATGTGCACTTGTTTGGAGTATTATGGGCAGTTATGCAAGATGCTATTTAAGTAATAAAGCGCTCTGGGTGGATGGGGCTTTTTTCTTTTCTTTTTTCCTCTCTAGCCCCATCCACCCAGAGTGCTTTATTACTTAAATAGCATCTTAAGTCTGTAGTCTGTAGCCTACACTAACTTTCTCTGTGAGGGGTCTGCCATCTTATCTCAGACGTTTTAGAGCTTTGTGTACCTGAAAATAGCTCCTTCTTTGTTGTTTTTACTGTAAGGTCATTTCACACGGGCTTTCTGATCTTATTCGCCTGTCAGTTTTTCAGGCGGACCAGATCGGATGCTCCATGCACCCCTATGGAGCAGCGGATGTCAGCGGGGACATCTTCGGTGACACCCGCTGCCATCCGATCTGATCCTGTCCATCAAATCCAGACAGATGGAAACCCTATTTTCCATCTGTCTGGAGGATCGGATCGGATAGGATGAAAATGGACAGGCGGTCCGTTTTCATCCGATCTCCCATGGAGGGGAGCGGGGATCTGACAGGCCCCTCTCTGAAAAGTAAGCGGAGATGGACTTGTTATCCGCCTGCTCAGCGGGGATCGGCGGACCGATCCCCGCTGAGCAAAACGGAGTCTGCAGGGCGGTAAGCCTGTGTGAAAGGACCCTAAGGTATATGTTGATGGCTTGTATTTAGAACTTCCTTGACTTGGTTTTTTGTCATATACTTTGTTATACTTCAATAACACATTTGAACAAGAAAATAGAAATGAAAGGCATAACATTTATGTATACATATTAAAAAAAAAGGTGGGGGGAGGCTTTTATAATTTTTATATAAGTGATTATTATTATTTTTATTATACAGGATTTACAAAGCGCTTTACAATATAGAAAGGGTGACAATACAATAAAATACAAGAGGATTAATAAGGCCATGCTCAGAAGAGCTTACAATCTAATAGGATGGAGCAGGTGGTACAAAAAGTTGTAACTGTGGGGAACGAGCTGATGGAAGAGAAAGATTAGCTGGAGGAGTGAAAGGCTTCCCCGAAGAGGTGAGTTTTCCTGGATTGACTGAAGGCAGCCAGAGTAGGAAATAGCCGGACAGGTTGGGGTAGAGCCTTCCAGAGGATGGGAGAGGCTCTGGAGAAATCCTGGAGACTAACATGGGAGGAGGAGAAAAGAGAGCTTGAGAATAGGAGGTCTTGAGAGGAGCGGAGAGGGTTTGGGTGATATTTGTAGCCAAGTTTGGTGATCACATATCCTCTGTCCTCAGCTGCATAAGAATCTTAGAGAGCTGTGGGAGGAGAAACAGCAGCAAACCGATCTTCTTAGTGAATGGCTGGGCAGGTGAAGGGGGGGGGGAGGGCATATCAGGACAAGTCTGATCATTGAAGGAGAGCGGGCCGAGTTCTCAGCACAGAGAATTGATCATGTGAAGCTCTAATGACTGGTGTGGTCAGTTATTAATAGGAAAGCAGATGGACTGGCAGGAACACCAGGGATTTCACACAAAGGGCGAAAAATGGATACATTTTAATACAAGTACATGGTACAGCAGGAACATATCAGGAAAAATTGTGAAACGACAAACAAACACAAGGGCGCACCGGCCTAGTGCATTATCCTTAAAAACAGGTTTCTTAAAATGATGAATTAAAAATACCCACAAACGAGTTCTTGATAGAAGGCACATCAAACAAAGCATAAAATCCTCAGCATCGAGATCGGGATTCCATCGTCCCCCAAAGCTGTACAGGCTTACCAGTTTCGAGGCTGCAACTCTTCTTCAGAGCCTATAGGTGCACAGCACTGACAGTGTACCTACTTGCTTGTTATATCAGGAAAAATGATTTGGTTTGAGTTGGGCTTTAAAGGTAAATGTTATATTTTATGCAACAGTTTTGATTGTAATATTTTTACATTCCTATGCGATTGTGTGCATATAAAATTCCCTTTAAAATAAGAATTGAAATAAAAAGAAAATGAGGGGGAAAAGATGAAATAAGCTGTGAGAATAAACGCTGCCATTACTGCAGATGGTTTTCAATTTCACGTCTACATTCCTGCCGAATGTCAACTGCTGGTCCCTGAGCAGGTCACATAAACTTGGCGTGACACAGCCGAGAAAGGTGGACAGAGATCCTGCGCGATTAAGAACAAAATGAAAAAAATCAGACAAGCATTGGTTAATTTTGTCGACTAAAATACATCTCAAACTTAAACAATTCAGATGACTAAAACATGACTAAAACCAAAATGGCATTTTAGTCAAAATACTATAACTAAAACTAAGTCAAAATTTGATATCAGAATGAACACTGCACTACCACATAAGAATAAGTAGGGGCACCTACTAATCTGCTGAAAGAAAAAAATGAAGAAAAATGCTTTTCTAATTTATCTTCTTAATATTTCATGTTGGTAATATATTCGGGTAATATGTGCAATGGCATTACAGCCAATAGAGTTTACAGGTTTTTTTTTTTTTTTTTTTTATATTTTAAAGTTGTTCTGTTTGTCAAAAAGCTATATTTTTGTTGGTTTACGAAGCTTGGTTTTATGTATAAAGATGTTATACTGTATATGACAACGGCGAAATCTGTGTCTGCAGTGTGTGTTCAATAATTAATACCATAAATAATAACATTATCAGATTTTTACACCGGGAGTATACAATGAGTTTGCAAATTCTAGAGAAATGCTTAAAGCGGAGTTCCACCCTGGATTTTTTATTTTTTTTTAAATACCCCCGGGACAGTCAGGGATAGTGCATTCCACAATGGCTAGCCTCTGATCTGTCCCGGGTTGCACTTACCTATTAGGACAAATACTTACCTTGAAAACGTCTTGTCCAGCGCTGCCATCTCAGATGTGGGCAGCTTGAAGCCAGCGAGATGCTCTTCGGCGTCCTCTTCCGCCTTCTTAGGTCCCACGATGCCCTGCGCCGGCCACGGCGTAACTTCCGGGTCGCACGCGTCATCCCTCCACAGCTTCTGGGCATGCCCAGAAGCTGTTTAGAAGGGGATGACGCGCTCGCCCCGGAACTGACGTCGGGGCCGGCGCAGGCGCAATGATTCCTGGGAGCGATGACGTTCAGCTCCCAGGAATCATTGCAGAGCCAGGAAGTGATGACGGGCCATGGCCGAGGAAGGAGGAAGAAGGAAGTAAGGTAAGTATATTTTCTTCGCTACGAGGTAAGTTAAAAAAAAAAAAAAAATGCGATTATCCATTTCTTTTTCAGGTGACCCGGAGCGAGAAGATGGAGGTAAGTATAAAATTAGGGTGGAACTCCACTTTAACCACCTCCCGACCACCCGCCGCCTTTTTACTGTGGCAGGGTGGCTCTCCTGCACAAACCAACGTGGGAAGCTAGGGGGGGCGCTCCCACCCCCACTCGGCAGCGGGGACTCCAATCCACGGGTCAGGCGGCTCTGATTGTCCCCTAACACCCGCGATTGTTCCCCGCTGAGAGAGAAGGACGGTCGGCTGTTGTAAACACAGCTGACCATTCTTCTCCCTGAAATGATCACAGAGCTCCTTTGATCCTTCTATATAGGATCACATGTCTCTATGGTCATCTCAGAGGTTACGCCCCCCCCACCCCCACAGTTAGAATCACTCCCCTAGGGTCACATTTAACCCCTTGATCACCTCTACTGTTTAACCCTTCCCTGCCAGTGTAATCATTACAGTAACAGTGCATATTTTTAGCACTGATTACTGTAGTAATGTCACTGGTACCACCAAAAGTGTCAAAAATGTCAGTTAGGGGTCCGATCTGTCCGCCGCAATCTCGCGGTCCAGCAAAAAAATTGCAGATCCATGCCATTACTAGTAAAAAAAAAAAAAATGACATAAATCTTTCCCGTAGTTAGCAGACGCGATAACTTTTGCACCGCAAGTTTGCGGCGGGCCCCATTGACTATAATGGGAGGCGAACTTTAAAAACCTTTAGGTCATATTTGCAGCCACAAAAGATGTACTAGCTATGCACAAATAGTCCCAGCACATGGACAATGTCATAACAGAAGTATTGCAATTGGAAAAGTTTCCCTAAAATGTTTTATTTTTTTTTTACAGCAAAATAATTTTTTTTTTTTCCTAAATCAGCCAGAACTGACAGCAGCCGGCAAATACATTGTCTAATACATATAGGGTCCATTCACACATCTGTAAAATAGGTCCGCATCCATTCCACAATTTGGCAGAACAGACCCATTGATTTTCAATTCCAGTCTGAAAAATTAGGCATTCACAGGATAAAGAAGTAAGTGTACAGGCCCCAAAAATTAGCCCACATGGGTTTACCTGACAGCTAAGAATGTAGTATTCTGTGGCTGGAGGTACATTAGATATTCAGAGGATAAATAAGTAAGTGTCGGCCAGTATAGGCCCCAAAAATGAGCCCACATGGGTTTACCAGACAGCTAAGAACGTTGTATTCTGTGGCTGGAGGTACATTAGGCATTGACAGAAAAAATAGTTGTCGGCCATGAAAGACCTCAAAAATTAGGCATTTAATGGACATGAAATGCCTTTTATGCCGCTGTATTTAGCGAAGACAAGGACCAGGAATTGTTGTGGGTGGATGGCGGTCTGGCGGATATTTGTGGCCTGTCATGAGGAATTTAAATTAAACATGGTCTACTGGTCACATGTGTTGAATTCCTCAGAGATCCATGCCTTATTCATTTTTATAAATGTGAGGTAGTCTACACTGTCATGAGCTAGGCGAGTGTGCTTATCGGTCACGATCCCCCCTGCTGCGCTGAACGTCCTTTCAGACAGGACACTGGACGGGGGGCAAGCCAACAGTTCCATTGCAAATTGTGAAAGCTCTGGCCAGAGGTCAAGCCTGCCCACCCAGTAGTCCAGGGGTTCATCACTCCTCAGAGCCGTTAACCCGATGTAGTCGGACACCTGTCGGTCTAGGCATTCCCTGATGCTGGATCTGGAGTACAGCTGTCAATGGTCGGCTGAGAGAAGGATCTCATATCTGAAGTGACCAAGACATCTTCAAACCGCCCTCTTCTTGCAGACGCTGTTGGATTGCTACCCGCAACTGTCTCTCTGTGACTGGAAATTCCTCTGCCAGCCCACACAAAAGCAGAATGCATCATTTCTCGCAGCAAGGCCTGGAAGTGCTGCATTCTGACTGCCCTCTGTGATGGTGGTAACATTTCCATCATTTTTTGTTTGTACGGTGGGTCTAAATACGTTGCCACCCAGTACTGGTCCTTGCCCTTTATGATTTTTATATGGGGTCCCCCTTAAAACACTGGAGCATGAAGGCCCCCATTCGCACTAAACTGGAAGCAGTGTAGTGGCCTGGCTCCAGCTCATCATCCAGGATAATGTCGTCCTCGTTCTCCTCCCCCCATCCACGGCTAACACCAGGGATCCCAGAAAGGTTTAAAGCATGCTCTTCTTCCTCCTCCTCATCTGCCCCGGCACCATCCTCCTCTGACTCTTCAGACTCCTGTTGTTGACTTGTCTCAGATGGAGTAGCACCCCCTGGGAATTCATCCAACATTGCGACTTCCTCATCTTCCTGCTCCTCGACGGCTTGATCAATGACATGACGCATGCACGATCCAGAAAGAAAGCGTAAGTGTAATCGGTGAATCGTTCTCAATAAGAGGGAACACCCAGGACAAAGCTCTGCCCTTTAGCAAGCAAATAATAAAAGTCACCTTGGCTTGAGCAGAGGCAAAAACAAAAGGTTGGCTCCTAAAATGCAAGCAGCAGTGGTTGAGAAACCCCCTGCACTCCAAAGGGTTCCCATTGTACTTCTCAGGGAGGGGAATCTTTGGAGTGGAAGCACCCTGGAGCTAGACACAAAAACAGGTTCCCTAGCCCCAGACTCTTGGTTACTAGAAGCAGCGGGCCTAGAACCCCGTGCAGTAGACAAAGAGGATAACATAGCCGTGATAGCATCCAATTTCCCCTCTAATGCCTGCACATAATTGGTCTGCTCTCTCAACAGTTGTCCCTGAAGAGATACTGCCTGCACCAACTCGCAGAGGTCCATCTGGCCCTAGTATAATGTCAGGTCTGTCAGGAGACTCTAACTGTCCCTCTAGTTTCCTGACCGGTAATCTTCTTATCCCAGGATCAGGTGGTAGGGTGGTTGAGATCCTACAGCCAGAAATATGGGACCTCAATAGAAAGTGCACACAGCCTATATCAAGGAACATCAAACAAGCACCCATGGTTAGTAGAGAGAGAAGTCAGTGAACCAAGATCGGCAAAAATCCAAAGGAGTAGTCCACAAGGCAAGGTCAGGAACAGGCAGAGTCGGCAACAGCAATCAACGAAATCCAAAAGAGTAGTCTAAGAGGCAAGGTCGGGAACAGACAGAGTCAGCAAGAGCAATCAACGAAATCCAAAAGAGTAGTCCAGGAGGCAAGGTCAGGAACAGGCAGAGTCAGCAACAGCAATCAACGAAATCCAAGTTTACCACCAACACCCAGGAACAAGATCTATACTAGGGTGATTACAGGAAGGGGAAGTGAAGATTTATAGGATCACTAGATTAGATGACAGTCAACAGCTGGACACAGGGTGGGGACCAGCATCCAAACTTAAGGAGTAGAAAAACAAGGGTGTTGTTCAAGAGGAAGTTCCCCAGTGGCACAGGCAATAGGGAACCGTCCAAGGAACACCAGACGAACACCAGACGAATCCCAGACATGGCATGACATTATCATCCTACAGTGCATGGAGTGAATCGATTAGACGCATCCACGCTCATTTTCAGTGGCTGGGTTATTGACTTTCCTCCAAAGAGGGGTTAAGCAGCGGTTGGCCTTGGCTACTATTAAAGGCCAGGTGTCGGACTTGGCCATGTCATGTAGCTATGCAGTCTTTGATTCACACCTTTATCCAGGCAGTTCACCATTTCGCTCCTCCGCTACAGTCCCCGTTACCTCCGCGGGATCTTAACTTGGTGCTGTCTGTCCTTCAGAAACCTCCCTTTGAAAACATTAGGGAGATTCCTCTGCTCACACTGTCACAGAAGGTAGCCTTTATGGTGGCCATTACCTCTTCGCTCAGAGTGTCTGAATTGGTGGCGCTGTCCTGCTGTTCACCTTATTTAGTGGTCCCCAGAGATAAAGTGGTTCTTTTGACCTAATCAGTCGTTTCTTTCTATGGTGGTCTCTGATTTTCATTTAAATGAAGACATTGTGCTGCTTTCACTTTGTCTCAAGCCCAAGCATCCTAAAAAAATTGCTTTACATTTCTTGGATGGGGTTCAGGCAATTAGGGTTTACCTGGCGGCTACTGAGTCTTTCAGGAAATCAGACTCTCTTTTTGTCCTCATGGAAGGACCTCGGAAGGGATTGGCTGAGTCTGCTGCGACCATATCCAGATGGATCAGGCAGACGGAGGTACAGGCTTTGTGACGTCTTAATGATTAAAAGGAATATGGAGCTGCGTCTGTCAATGAACGATAGAGAAAACTGGATTTTTGAATTTGAAATCATTTTCTCTGAAGTTCATTGACAGACGCAGCACCCGCCCCTCTATACTGTATATGAGTTGGGTTGGGTTTTTTTTTTCTTCTAACACTGCTTGCAAAAAAACGGAATGCCTATAGAAGAGTGAGTGGGTGTATACCCCCATGGACTGCCCTATAGACGTGGTAAAGATTTTTCCTGCCTAGTGACCTACTCCTGTAGGGGGCAGCATGACCCAATGGTCAAGAAGAATATGGAGCTGCGTCTGTCAATGAACTTCAGAGAAAAGTCAAAAATACAGTTTTTCCTATGCCCAGAAGTAACACACAGATGCCTTTCTATGTCGTCATACAATAACCATAACAGATCACTCAGTAGCAAGACATGCTTCTGTACAACACAAAACAGAGAATGTACCTGAAATAGATGAAGACAGACGTCCACATTTTGTTTCACTGCCGGTACACTTCAGGGGGGTGTTAGAAGGAGTACAATCTTCACTTGTAAGCGAGGTACAGGTGCTACACGTCAGGCCGTTTGACTCAAAGTTCGTTGTTGGCACTGAAGGAAAAAAAAAAACATATATATATATATATATATATATATATATATATAGATACACATTTCTAAATATAGTGCTGGAAAATTCTGTAGACGTTAGTAAAAATGTAAATTGGAAAAAGGATTCCACAGAAAGGGTTATATACCAAAACTTAAAGTGGTTGTAAACCTCAGACATGAAATGTGAATAAAGCATATCCCTCTATAGTGTGTACTTATCTCAATCCAGAGCACTAAGTGTAATTTCTGTCTGCTGCTTCCTTCCTCTGCTATCAGCATGAGTCACTTCTGACAGATTTTCCTGACACCAGGAGAAAGGTGACAGGGGAGGGACCTCCAGCTGATTGGCAGCCTCAGCTCTGTTCCAGTTTGCCCCTTCCCTCCAATCAGCTCTCACTGAGCTCTATAGTGTGTAACTTCAGCTCTCCACCCACTTTTTGCTAACAGCTCTGACAAGCTATATACATTCAGCACTTTGAACTGCAGAGAAGAGAGGACTGCAGATAAATGGGTACAACTTATGTAGGAGTATTTGTTTTATCTCTGTGTATCACCTCCAATGGGCATATGTAAGGGTTTACAACCACTTTAACAAATATGAGTAATTTTACTTCTAGGAGAGAGAAAGGACATCTACAAATGTACTTACAAGTGGGTACGGCAGTCCTACAGTTGTCGGTGTTACAGCACAAAGTTGCCATTTTGACATTGCCTCCTGCAGATGTTACGCTTCCAGTTATGTTGCATTGGGGATTGGGGACACATCCTCGCACAAAAACTGAAAGTCCAGTGCCTATGGCTGAATCTGCATACAAATAATTTATAAATGTTAGCCAGGCAGCATGTATACATTTTAGAAAGAAATGTGCATAGCCACAAATCTTATACAGTATATTGACTTAAAAAAAAAAAACCTGTCACCAATAGAAAAAGATTCAGTTAAAATCATAGCAAAATCAAGCATTGAAATGACTTAAAGTGTTTTTCCTTTCTATTATTGATTTTAATTGCCTTGCAATGTTGCTCTAAACTTTCTATCATATTCACTAACTTAAAAAGACTAATAACCTAATCACTGACCCCTCCCTCCTCACACATCACAGCACTCTCCTCTTCTAGGAGTATCTAATTACTGTCTGTGCTGGCACAGCTCCTCCGCCCCTCCCAACACTTCCCTAAATAACCTTTTATGTATCATATATCTGCCAGGTAAGGAGCAAAGGGTATTACTATAGAGTAGTCATTCTTAACTAGGGTTCTATAGAAGTTTAGGTTCCTCCAGAGGTATCTAGGGGTTTTTTGAGCTGTGGATAACTGGCCTCCTATTTGATAGTCCCTGAATAGTTGCAGACGGAAATCATCATGTCATTGGCATGATACAAACAATATTTTTAGCTATCTGTAAGGGGGGCATTCTCAGTGGCGGCCTGTGCATAGGGGGCGCCAGGGAGCCGCCCACCCTAAAAAAAAGGGGGAAAAATTACAAAAAGAACAATAAAGTTTTGAAAAAAAAAAAAATTGCGTTCGCCGGCCTATGTGGTGGCTATGGGGGGGGTGGGGTTTACGACCCAGAAGAGGCACCGATTGGCTGCCTTCTGGGGGCGTAACCTGGGCGCAGGTCATAGCGCTGGGCCACCCCCACCTTCGTGATATCCTGGCTGTGATTGGTCCAGTCTCCAGCCTGGACCAATCATCATCCAGGACATCCGATCGCTGACCCCGCTGACGTCGCAATGGGGGCGGTGCCGGTGCGTGCGTCAGTCACGCACCGTCACGTCCGATCTCCTTCCCGCCGCCCGGACGGATCGGAAGACCAGAAGATTGAAGAGGATGAGACGAGCAGCGCCGTGGGCGGTTCCCGGAATCCCGCCGCCGTCAGAAGAAGAGGACTCGGGGAGAGGAGTAGCGCCGTGGACATCTCGCAGGCAGCCCATGAGGAGAGCAGGTAAGTGATTGAAGCCGACCTGTGCCCTCACCTGTGCCATGCCTATACCATCACCTGTGCCATGCCTGTGCCATGCCCATACCATCACCTGTGCCATGCCTGTACCATCACATGTGCCATGCCTGTACCATCACCTGTGCCATGCCTATACCATCACCTGTGCCATGCCTGTGCCATGCCTATACCATCACCTGTGCCATGCCTATACCATCACATGTGCCATGCCTGTACCATCACCTATGCCATGCCTATACCATCACCTGTGCCATGCCTGTGCCATGCCTATACCATCACCTGTGCCATGCCTATACCATCACCTATGCCATGCCTGTACCATCACCTGTTCCATGCCTATACCATCACCTGTGCCATGCCTGTGCCATGCCTATACCATCACCTGTGCCATGCCTATACCATCACCTGTGCCATGCCTGTGCCATGCCGATACCATCACCTATGCCATGCCTGTACCATCACCTGTGCCATGCCTGTACCATCACCTGTGCCATGCCTATACCATCACTTGTGCCATGCCTGTGCCATGCCTATACCATCACCTGTTCCATGCCTGTGCCATGCCTATACCATCACCTGTGCCATGCCTGTGCCATGCCTGTACCATCACCTGTGCCATGCCTATACCATCACCTGTTCCATGCCTGTTCATGCCTATACCATCACCTGTGCCATACCTATACCATAACCTGTGCCATGCCTATACCATCACCTGTGCCATGCCTGTACCATGACCCCAAAGCCACGCAATTTTTTTACCGCGTTTTTTGCCACCCCCCCAAAAAAAAATTTGAGCACCAGCCGCCACTGGGCATTCTTCCCTTTGACCACCATTGCAAGGGCCATTATTCCCACTGATTCCTGAGAAATTGGTTTTCTAATGGGTTTCCCATTATTTGAAAATTATTTCAAGGGTTCCTGTAGGGTTAAAAAAGGTTGAGAAAGGCTACTACAGAATTTCATTTGAGAGACAGCTCTGTGTCTGCTGGATAGGGATGGGCTTGATGTTCGAGTCGAACATAAGTTCAACTCGAACATCAGCTGTTCCTGTGTTCGCTGAACACACAAACAAATGGGGTGTTCGGCTGGAAGTTCGCCCGCCGATGAGCGCCCCATAATGCACTGCGCTGGTGCAGTGAAAAAATGACTGATGATTGGCTAAAGCATTCACATGACCTGTATGCTTTGGCCAATCACAGTACAGTGTCCTGTCAGAGCCATGATTGGCCAAAGGCAGGGTGCTTTTAGCCAATCATGGCTCAGGGGCTAAGTCCACGCTCCCCACTATATATAAGGCTGCCGCTGTATAGTGTGCGATAATAGAGGTTAGGCAGGTAGTTAGTGGATAGTGAGTTGAGTTAGTTTAGTGCAGTCAGTGTAGTGAACAGGCATACCCCACTTTTTTAATGTATAGATATGTTGTAATCTTGGGTCCCCTCTCAGTGCTCCCCATGTTTTGTGTCCCTGTCACTTAAACTTTGTGAGCAGTGCCATGCCAAGCTGACCGAGATTTCCCATAGACGCCAATGAGCACTGAAAGTTGAAAATTGGTCTAGGTAGGAAGGGAGTGAAAGTGCCCTGTATATAGGGAACCCTATGACAGAATTTTTTTAAAAAATAGCATGGGGTCCCCACCAACATCCATACCAGGCTCTTTGGGTTTGGTAAAGATTTTAAGGGGAACTCCACGCCAAAATTGAAAAAAAAATTAGCATGGGGTCCCCCCAAAATCTATACCAGACCCTTATCCGAGCAAGCAGCCTGGCTGGTCAGGATGGGGGGGACGAGTGAGCGCCCCCCCCTTATGAACCATATCAGGCCGCTTGCCCTCAACATGGGGAGGGTGCTTTGGTTCCCCCCCAAAGCACCTTGTCCCCATGTTGATGGGGACAAGAACCTCTTCCGGACAACCCTGGGCTGTGATTGTCGGGGTCTGCGGGTGGGGGGCTATTGGAATCTGGAAGCCCCCTTTAACAAGGGGGCCCCCCCCGGATCCCCGCCCCTCCATGTGAATGGATATTGGGTACGTGATGTCAGAAGGGGTGGTGCCACCGGGTGATGTAACCGGGTGTCCCCGCCTTTAAAATTAGGACTTTTGATTTTTCATGTTCGTGTCCCATAGGCTTTAATAGAGTTTGCTAGAACTTTTTCCCTGTTCGAGATGTTCTTGTTCTGGTGCGAACTGAACAAGGGGGTGTTCGGCCCATCACTACTGCTGGAGTAGTATTTAGCATGTCTACAATATGTTAGATAACTCCCTTGTGCAATTTGTTTTGATCTGAATCCAAATTCGGAAAAATATTTGGTTATTCTGAGATTCTGATTTAACCAAATCATCAAATGAAATAGTAACGAATTTCGTTGAAATTAGTTAAAATTTGTTTTGTTTATTAATTTTGCATATGATTAATGTGGTGAAGCAATGTTTTCCACTGCATTGGAATACCACTCACGCCCCATCAACCAGGGAATGGCTCGACAGAATTGCCAAGACAGCAGAAATGGAACGCCTCATCAGCATTACACACGATTCCTCCACAAAATTCTCTTCAACCTAGGCCTGCTGGGATGCCTTTCAAACAACAGCTGAATATCAAGACCTCACTTCACGCAACACGACATAACCCATCTATCCCCTGCATCCCACTGGTATCCCAGTAATAATGGGGACAATGCAATCCCCAGATCTTGCCCTTATACCCTTATACCCACATATGAAAGGAGGGAGAGAGAGTTGGATACCCACCCCCTCCGTACCATGAGCTTATCACCTTAGATATTCTCCTCATTATCATTTCTGCCCCTCCCCACCCACTCATCCTGCTACCCCCATCCCTCACCACCTCCCCCCCCCCGGATAAACATAACCACTGACAATGAGTACATCCCTACCACTCGAGTACTCACTAGCGCTGGCTAACACTGTACCCCCAATGTTGTACTCCAGGGATTATTTTTCCCTAGGTGAACTATTTTACATATATAAGCATTAAAATGCAGTTTCCACTGATTTGACCAGCCATCCACCATTGCACCAGAACAGCAATCCCAGCACATACAGTATTATCTTATAGAAAAATATTGAAAGGAATGGTCTGGTAACAGGGTCTCTTTAAAAAACATATTTGGTAAGAGGAAGAAATGAATGGCACGAGAAAATGTAAAGCAAAACAATCCTGTGGTTTAACCACTTAACGTCTAGCCACGAAGACCTACGTCAGCTGACTTTGCGTGGTTGCACCGGGGTGATGCCTCTAGCTAGAGGCATCATCCTGGTACCGTTTTTAGAGCCGGCGGTCGGCTTTCCGGCGGTAACGGCCGATGCGGCTCGGGAGCCGCTCGATCGTTACCCCGGCGAGCGGGAGGGGACGTCCCCCTCCCTCCTGCCGCCTTCCGCGGCTTTGCCCGGGTCTTCTGTCCCACCGGGAGACCCGAGCACCCATCCGGCATGTCCGTCGGCTGGATGGAGTCCGGAAGCGGCTTCTATTGGGTCTTCGATGACGTAACCCGGAGGCGGCGTCCATGACGTCACGTCCGGGTTACTCTGCTGCTGAAGGCAGTGACTGTGTTCAAAAATGCCCTTTTCTGCGTTTTGAATACATGGAAGTGCAGTGGAGGGGTTTGGGGTCTTTTAGACCTCCGATCTCTCCATAAAGTGTACCTGTCACTGCATGTTGCTGTCACAAGGGATGTTTACATTGCTTGTGACAGCAATAAAAGTGATCAGACTTTTTTTTCTTTTTAAAACCTGTGTTAAAATTATAAAAAAAAAAAAATAAATAGGAAAAAAAAAAAATTTAGCAGGCCCCGTCGCCTTTAGCTCGCGCACGAAAGAAAACGTATTTGGAAGTCACGCCGCAAATGAAATCGCTGTTCAAACCACACATGTGAGGTATCGCCGCAATCGCCAGAGCGTGAGCAATAATTAAAAAAAAAGAGCTACACTCTAAATCTAAACTGGTAACCGTTAAAAAATTTGAAAGCTTCGCCTATGGAGATTTCTATTGACCGTAGTTTGTCGCCATTCCGCGGGTGTGCGCAATTTTAAACCGTAACATGTTGGGTATCTATTTACTCGGTGTGACATCATCTTTTACAATATACAAAAAAATGGGCTAACTTTACTATTTAAGTGAAATGTGATTTTTCATAATTTTTCCAAAAAAATGGCGTTTGAAAGACCGCTGCGCAAATACCGCGTGAAAAAAATATTGCAATGACCGCCATTTTATTCTCCAGATTATTTGCTAAAAAAAATATAATGTTTGGAGGTTTTAAGTAGTTTTCTAGCAAAAAATACTGATTTAAACTTGTAAACAAAAAGTGCCAAAAATAGGCTTAGTAGTAAAGTGGTTAATATAAGTAGAGTTCCCATACTTAGCGTTGATACGGTCATTGCTGTGAAACAACTAAATCCTGAAGGGCAGAGCTCTGAGCTTCCAGTGCAGGTTGTGGTGCCATCAAAATTGATACATTTAATGCAGGAGAGTGAAAACCCTAAAAAAAGAAAACAAAAAGTAGACACAATTAGGTCCAGTATATTGCATAATCCAGCAAACCTGATTGTAATATATGTGAACATGAAAGCTATATTTATACGGACTGCTAGTAATGAGAAAACATCTGCTGAAGATTTTGGTGACTATGAACACTTCCAGGAGTATTGAATTCCTGCACATAGTGGTTCAGTCTTACTCCTAAATTGCTACTGCACATGCTAGTGACATAGGGGGCGGCAGGAAAAATACAGATTCACTGTCATTAAAAGTAGGTTTGATAGGAGACTCCTTTTTAGTTGGCAGAGGACAATTGACCTTTTTGCCCCCTTTATCCAAACAACCTTGTGATATTCCCTTTACATATTGATGGAATATCAACATTAGAAAATAATATTCATTCAGCATATTGAAATTGTAAATCTGTACAGTAAATTCTCCTGGAGGGTATTATTTCTTAGATACAAGGGTATACAGTATCTCACAAAAGTAAGTACACCTCTCACATTTTTCTGAATATTTTATTCTATCTTTTCATGTGACAACACTGAAGAAATGACACTTTGCTACAATGTAAAGTAGTGAGTGTACAGCTTGTATAACAGTGTAAATTTGCTGTCCTTTCAAAATAACTCAACACACAGCCAGTCATATCCCTTGATAAAGTCACGTGGGTAGTGACGCAACGCGCGTCGGGAAGAGCCGGGTGACGTCACCTCCGTGTTTACGGCCGTAGCCGGAGGTTCTACAGTGTATTGCTTTTGCTCGTTTGTTGCTATTTGATTGTAAGTGTATCTTTTATTGTAATTAAACTGGTTTTGAAGTTACTGCACCATGAGCGTCTCATTTTATATCCTATGAGGCGGAACGGCTTGGAGTGAGCATATTGTGCAGCTGAAGATCGTTACTGGATTGGGAGATCGATGTACTGTGAACATCAGTGATTACATGCCTGCAAGAGAGGAGAGAGGTCGGAAGCCCAGTTCAAAGGAAAGCAATCGGCTTGTTTGGATTACACACATGTGCAGATAGTGTGTATGGGAGGTAAGCGGCCACTACACACCTGTTTGTTGGAGATTGGATCGATATCCAGATTATTGATGTTATATTTTACGATTGGTTGATCCTTTGAAGATTTATTTCATTCATCTTTGATTGTATATTGGACACTGTGGGATTTTCTCAGACACTTATATTTTTATACACAACTTTTTTTATGAATTGTTTTATGAAATATTTTTAGGAATTTTTTCATCACATATCGGTCATCAACGATTATATTGATCATCACCCTTTTTCATCTATTGCATTGCTTTTGTGATTGCATTATATATATATATATATATATATATATTTCCTTGGGATTGACACACTATTTTTTTGAGGACTTTATTTATGCACAGTCTTTTCAGAGTCATCCACTGAAGATCTTTTGTGTATAGGCTCGCTTTTACAGTTTTACATTGAGGATTGATTTTACTTCGACATTTTTGCATCAGGTTTTATCATATAGAGCACTATCCACAGTGGTGGACATCGTTATTGTCACAGAATGTATCACATTTATTTATGATTTGAATTAGCGCCGATTTTTCACACCATACAACACACAGCCATTGATGTCTAAACTTCTGGAAACAAAAGTGAGTACAACCCTAAGTGAAAATATCCAAATTGGGCCCAATTAGCCATTTTCCCTCCCCGGTGTCATGTGACTCTATAGTGTTACAAGGTCTCAGGTGTGAATGGGAAGCAGGTGTGTTAAATTTGGTTTTATCGCTCTCACTCTCTCTTACTGGTTACTGGAAATTCAACATGGCACCTCATGGCAAAGAGCTCTCTGAGGATCTGAAAAAAAGAATTGTTGCTCTACATAAAGACGGCCTAGGCTATAAGAAAATTGACAATACCCTGAAACTGAGCAGCAGCATGGTGGGCAAGACCATACAGCAGTTTAACAGGGACAGGTTCCAATCAGAACAGGCCTCGCCGTGGTCGACCAAAGCAGTTGAGTGCATGTGCTCAGCGTCATATCCAGAGGTTGTCTTTGGGAAATAGACGTATGAGTGCTGCCAGCATTGCTGCAGAGTAGGGATGATCGAACGGTTCGGGTCGACCATCGGTTCGACCCGAACATTGGATGTTCGATATTCGGCCGAATACCGAACTTTTTGCGGCAAAAGTTCGGTATTCGGCCACCAGAACCGCCCAAAATGCACTGGGACAGGAACTGGGCTTTAAAAGCCCGTGATTGGCCCAGAAACGTCTGCAAAAGCCAATGAGGGGGCAGGAGTCTCCTAGGAACGTGATTGGAGTGACTACGGGGACCAGAGGCCAATCAGGAGTGAATACGCCCCACACTATATAAGATGGCCCCGCCTAACCCCTAGCACAGTTATCCAGAGCCTGTTGAAGAGAGTTGAAGCAGTTCTGTCTGACTCCTGCTTGCTACACTACATTTCCTACATATCGAGTGGTTCTAAAGCTCCATATAGCAGAATTGTATTTAGCTTACAGCCAGTGTCGTTAGATACAGCGATTGTGCTGGTTCTTAGAGTTAAAAAAAAAAAAAAAAAAAAAAAACTTAAGGGACAGTGTCAGTCTTCTGCTGTATGGAGCTTTCTATTTAGTGGAAAGGGATATCTAGTGTAGTTAGGGAACTTTGTACTACATTAGTTAGATTTGAAAATTGAGTTTCTGTAGGGAAAGTGTGAGGGTTCTGTTTAGTGAGCACGTGGCACAGTGCTGCTCTATCACAGCAGGGTATACGTGCTTGCTAGGCAGCAAAATACAGTGACAACTTTACGCCTGTTGTTCAAAGCGTTAGGTGCACTGTACAAAAGCCTTTGCAACTGTGCGTGACACGCAACTGCTGTGCTGTATCCAGCGACAACTGTGGGTCGCATAGCAGTGTGCGTTTTTCACCGCACACAGTTGCCAACGCATCAGTGACAACCTAACGCCTGTTGTTCAAAGCGTTAGGTCCACTGTGCAAAAGGCTTTGCAACTGTGCGTGACACGCAACTGCTGTGCTGTATCCAGCGACAACTGTGGGTCGCATAGCAGTGTGCGTTTTTCACCGCACACAGTTGCCAACGCATCAGTGACAACCTAACGCCTGTTGTTCAAAGCGTTAGGTCCACTGTGCAAAAGGCTTTGCTACTGTGCGTGAACCGCAACTGCTGTGCTGTATCCAGCGACAACTGTGGGTCGCATAGCAGTGTGCGTTTTTCACCGCACACAGTTGCCAACGCATCATTGAGAAATATGCCTGGTAGACCAAGAAAAGGCATACGTGGCCCTGCTGCGGAAAGGGGCACAGCTTCTAGGGTGTCTAGAGGCAGGGGTGGACGTGGTGGTCAGTCCTCAGCCAGGCCACCATTTGGATTGTTCTCCGGCAGTGGCCAAGCTATACGTCCACAGTATGTACAGGAGGTGGTGGACTATATGAACAAACCCTCATCATCGGCATCATCTGCAACTACAGTGACCCAGGCAGAGAAAAGTGGTCAGTCTTCTGCAGTTGTCAGAACAAATACAGATGAGTCCATGTCCACCTCATGTCCTCCCTTAGACCCAATTTCAGACATGGCAGAGGAGTCAGCTGAGCTGTTTGACCACAGTGTCGGCCATCTACTCCAGCCTGATGCTCAGTCTTTGATGGAGTCAGATGTTGGGTCTGAGTTTGAGGAGGCAGAGCAAACAAGAGGGGAGAGCAGACGGCCCGCTCCATCTAAGGCCGCACCTGTTGTCTCCCAGGCCAGGCCTGATGCTCAGTCTTTGATAGAATCAGATGTTGGGTCTGAGGTTGAGGAAGAGGCAGAGCAAACAAGAGGGGAGAGCAGACGGCCCGCTCCATCTAAGGCCGCACCTGTTGTCTCCCAGGCCAGGCCTGATGCTCAGTCTTTGATGGAGTCAGATGTTGGGTCTGAGGTTGAGGAGGAGGCAGAGCAAGCAAGAGGGGAGAGCAGACGGCCTACTCCATCTAAGGCCGCACCTGTTGTCTCCCGGGCCACTATACACACCTCATCTTGCTGGGCCTTTTTTGAGACATCCCATGCAGATAAAACAGTTGCGATCTGCAAGATTTGTAAGAAGGGTATAAAACGTGGCAAAAATGTCAACCACCTGGGTACAAGCTGCCTAAACAGGCATTTGACAACCCACCACTCGGCCCGTTGGCAGGAGCATTTAAAGAACCCACAAAAGGGCCAAAGATTGGTCAGTCGGCCTCCTAGTTCTCCTCGCGCTCCTCCTCATGCTCCATCTGCTCCACCTGCTCCACCTGCACATCAGTCTGTTCCTGGCCCTGCTATAGTCACTCGTCACCTGTTGGCAGCCTCCACTGGCAGGGATGATGATATAGCAGGCAGTGTCGCATCTACCTCCAGCACACCACCAGCTGTATCATCTAGACGCCAAATTTCGATTCCACACATGCTGGAACGAAAAAAAATGTATACTCCCCGCCACCCACATGCCCAGCGTCTAAACAGTAGTTTGGCTAAACTACTGGCTCTGCAACTATTACCATTTAACCTGGTAGAGTCTGCTCCCTTCCGTGACTTCGCAAAATGTGCAGTTCCACAGTGGCAGGTGCCAAGTCGGCATTACTTTTCCCGTAAGGCCCTGCCATCCCTATACCAACATGTGGAAGGCAATGTAGTGTCATCCCTGGCCAAGTCAGTCAGCCGTAAGATACACTTGACGGCTGACACTTGGTCAAGCAAACATGGGCAGGGACGGTACATTTCTGTCACTGCTCACTGGGTGACACTGCTTGCCAGTGGAAGGGATTGTAGCCAGGGCTCGGTGCTGCAGCCAGTGTTGCCCCCACGTCTGCAAACAGCTGGTGGTGTCGCTGATCCGGGTAGATCGATCACTTCTACCCCCTCCTGCTCCTCCTCCTCTACCTCCTCCATGCCCTCCTCTGCAGAATGGTCCTTTGAATATGATGAGATACCACGTAAACGTTCAAAGGGCTATTCTATGTCTCAGGCCAAAAGGTGTCACGCAGTGCTGCAGCTTGTGTGTCTAGGGGACAGGCAGCACACTGCCCCTCAGATTCTTGGGGCTCTGCAGGCACAGGCCCAGAGGTGGTTGACACCACGCCAGCTGCAGCCAGGGATGGTGGTTACTGATAATGGGTCAAACCTCCTGGCCGCCCTTCGTCAGGGAAAGTTAACCCATGTGCCATGCCTGGCGCATGTCCTGAATCTCGTGGTACAGCGGTTTTTGAACTCGTACCCGGGAATGCAGGATGTGCTAAGGATGGCAAGAAGGGTGTGCAGTCACTTCAGGCGGTCGTACAGTGCCACTGCACGTTTGGCCGAAGTGCAGCGCGAGTTTCACCTGCCGGTACACCGCCTCATCTGTGACATGCCCACCCGCTGGAACTCCACCTTGGCTATGCTGCAGCGCCTGTACACGCAGCAGAGGGCCCTCAATGAATACCTATGCGAGTACGGCACCAGCACTGGCTCTGCGCGCCTGGGCTTCTTTTCACCACGGCAGTGGCTTTTGATTAAGGATGCATGCGCTGTCCTCTCGCCATTTGAGGAGGCCACAAGGATGGTCAGCCGGAACAGCGCATGCATCAGTGACACCCTACCGGTACTGTTTTTGTTGGAGCACACTCTGCGTGGCATTATGGACAGGGCACTGGAGGCAGAGCAGCAGGAGGAAGAGGAGGACTTCCTTGCCTCTCAAGGCCCCCTTTATCCTGAGAATCCTGACCCCATTATGCCTAGCTCCCAGAGGCCCGAGCAGGATCCAGGGGTGGAAGAGGAGGAGGAGGACGATTCTGCGGGAACTTTTGCAGGGTTTGAGGAGGAGGAGGAGGAAGACATGCGGCAATCTGCAAGGCCTAGTTTGACTCCCTCGGGACACTTTGGAGTAGTACGTGGCTGGGAGGAGGAGGAGCCCGTTGAAGATAATGTCGTTATGAGTGACCCCGAGGAGTCAGCTTCTCAGGCCTTCGCTAATTTGCGACGCATGGGAAACATCATGCTCCAGAGCCTGCGAAAGGACCCCAGAATCAAGGCCATTAAAGAGACTAACCACTATTGGTTGGCCACCCTACTTGACCCCCGGTACAAGTGTAAAGTCTCGGAGCTTTTCCCATCCACCCAGAGAGTCCACAGGATCAAATCCCTTGAGGACAGTCTCAAGAGGAATCTGGTGAACATGTTCCCCGACTCCCGTAGGGTGCAGGGGCGGGGACAACCTACCATGGATTCTACTGGTGGTCACGAGAGGAGCGTTGGAGAAGGCGTGCGGTTGACGGATGCCTTTCGGTCTTTTTTTAGTCCTCACCGCCCAGGCCTCTCAGCTGCCACATCGCATCGACACCGTCTGCATCACATGGTGGACGATTACGTGAGGGCACAAAGTGACACAGAGGGCTTTTCATGTGACGAATCCGATCCACTGGCATACTGGGTCTTAAGATTAGACCACTGGCCAGAACTGGCCCAGTATGCCATGGAGTTGTTGGCCTGCCCTGCTTCCAGTGTCCTATCGGAACGGGCATTCAGCGCAGCAGGAGGATTCGTCACAGACCATCGAACTAGACTCTCCACCGACTCAGTCGACCGTTTGACATTCATTAAGATGAATCAGTCGTGGATATCAAGCTTTGATGCACCTGATGCAGACCTTGTAGACTAGGCTATCGTTGTGATGTGGCAGTTGAGCCTCAGTTTAAGCCTGGACCATGGTGCCACCCTCAAACCCTCCTCTCATTCTCTTTACGTTCACAGAACCTCATTTTGGTTATGACAAAAACGACAATGTTTGCGCACCTGTTCCACAGGTGCACACCTTTACAATTTTTGGGCCTCCTTCAACACCAGCTCTTTGGGGTTAAGGTGGGGAGGCTATGCTAAAACAAAAACGACAATGTTTGCGCACCTGTTCCACAGGTGCACACCTTTACAATTTTTGGGCCTCCTTCAACACCAGCTCTTTGGGGTTAAGGTGGGGAGGCTATGCTAAAACAAAAACGACAATGTTTGCGCACCTGTTCCACAGGTGCACACCTTTACAATTTTTGGGCCTCCTTCAACACCAGCTCTTTGGGGTTAAGGTGGGGAGGCTATACTAAAACAAAAACGACAATGTTTGCGCACCTGTTCCACAGGTGCACACCTTTACAATTTTTGGGCCTCCTTCAACACCAGCTCTTTGGGGTTAAGGTGGGGAGGCTATACTAAAACAAAAACGACAATGTTTGCGCACCTGTTCCACAGGTGCACACCTTTACAATTTTTGGGCCTCCTTCAACACCAGCTCTTTGGGGTTAAGGTGGGGAGGCTATGCTAAAACAAAAACGACAATGTTTGCGCACCTGTTCCACAGGTGCACACCTTTACAATTTTTGGGCCTCCTTCAACACCAGCTCTTTGGGGTTAAGGTGGGGAGGCTATGCTAAAACAAAAACTACAATGTTTGCGCACCTGTTCCACAGGTGCACACCTTTACAATTTTTGGGCCTCCTTCAACGCCAGCTCTTTGGGGTTAAGGTGGGGAGGCTATGCTAAAACAAAAACTACAATGTTTGCGCACCTGTTCCACAGGTGCACACCTTTACAATTTTTGGGCCTCCTTCAACACCAGCTCTTTGGGGTTAAGGTGGGGAGGCTATGCTAAACAAAAACTACCATGTTTGCGAACCTGTTTCACAGGTGCACACCTTTACAATTTTTGGGCCTCCTTCAAAGCCAGCTCTTTGGGGTTATGGTGGGGAGGCTCCGCCAACACCAAAACTACCATGTTTGCGCACCTGTTCCACAGGTGCACACCTTCATAATTTTTACGCCTTCTTCAACACCAGCTCTTTGGGCTTACAGTGGTATGGCTCCGCCAACACCCAAACAACAATTTTTGCGCACCTGTCACACAGATGCATATCATTGTAATTTTTTTCCTTACAAAGGCAATTATTGCTTTCATTACCAGCACTTTCATAGGGATATGGTGTCAAGGCATCGTCCGCACCACCAAATGCCCAATTTTTAAGCATCCTTTACTTCTATTCAAAGTCAAGAGACAACAGTATTCATCCAAAACATCTCTAATCTTGTTCACTCTGCACTACATTGTGGCCCCTACCCCTAACCCTCAATGTATCCGTGCATATATGTCTGTTTCTTGTGAGATTTCAAGTTAAAGTGCACCAAACACCATTTTACATGAAATAAAGTGCAATTACATACATCTTTGGACTTCTTGAAACATTTGGTAATAAAAGCCCCATTGTGGAAATACACCCGTTAATTATATGCACATTTAAAGAGACAGCACCTTTTTCCAAAAAAACCTCTAATCTTGTTCCCAGTGCACTGCATTATGTCCCCATCATACACATTGGCTGAGCCGTTGATTAGGAGCAAAAGAAAGGTGCGGTTAAGCAAAAAAGTCATTTTTGAAGGTTTGGTATGCTGTAATTCTGGTTCTGGACATGCTACAGAGCTGAAACTTCACAGGTACACCTTTTAGACCCCCCAGACACTAAATCCAAAGAAATCTCTCTTTTTTTTTTTTTTAATTTTTTCAATAATTGGCTATCTATCAAAAACGACAATTTTTAAGAACTTTTTTTTGTGTGATTAATAGTCCCTGGGGCATGACCCAGAACCCTAGGCACTTTTTAGGGGCATTTATTGGGTTTTAGGGCTTAAAAATGGTGTTTTTTGATTACAGAAGTTCGGGTCCCATTGATTTCAATGGGGTTCTGAAATCCGAACCGAACTTTCGTGAAGTTCGGGTGTTCTGGTCGAACCAAACTTTTCAAAAGTTCGATCATCCCTACTGCAGAGGTTGAAGGGGTGGGGGGTCAGCCTGTCAGTGCTCAGACCATACGCCACACACTGCATCAAAATGGTCTGCATGGTTGTCATCCCAGAAGGAAGGCAGTTCTAAGGATTATACACAACAAAAGCCCACAAACAGTTTTCTGAAGGCAAGCAGACTAATGACATGGATTAGTGGAACCATGTTCTGTGGACTGATGGGACCAAGATAAACATATTTGGTTCAGATGGTGTCAAGCGTGTGTGGCATCAACCAGGTGAGGAGTTGAAAGACAAGTGTGTCTTGCCTACAGTCAAGCATGGTGGTGGGAGTGTCATGGTCTGGGGCTGCATGCGTGCTGTCAGCACTGGGAGCTACAGTTCATTGAGGGAACCATGAATGCCAACATGTACTGTGACATACTGAAGCAGAGCATGATCCCCTCCCTTCAGAGACTGGGCCGCAGGGCAGTATTCCAACATGATAACGACCCCAAACACACCTCCAAGATGACCACTGCCTTTCTAAAAAAGCTGAGGGTAAAGGTAATGGACTGGCCAAGCATGTCTCCAGACCTAAACCCTATTGAGCATCTGTGGGGTCTCCTCAAATGTAAGGTGGAGTAGCGCAAGGTCTTTACCCTCCACCAGTTCAGTGATGTCGTCATGGAGGAGTGGAAGAGAACTCCAGTAGCAATCTTTGAAGTTCTGGTGAACTCCATGCCCAAGAAGGTTAAATGAGTGCTGGGAAAAAAAGGGTGCTCACACAAAATATTGACACTTTGGGCCCAATTTGGACATTTCCACTTAGGGGTGTACTCACTTTTGTTGCCAGCGGTTTCGACATTAACCACTTGCCGACCAGTCACATTGACTGTACTGTGGCAAAGTGGCTCGTTATCGTCTGGCGACGTAGACCTACGTCACCAGACATTCCCCTTTCTCTGTGGCGCGTGCGCGCCGCTGGAGGCTTGCTCCCACTGTATTCAGTTACATTGGGAGACAGGCCAGGGGAGGAGCGGCGGTGATCACTGCTGCTCTTCCCTGATCGTCGGGAATCTATTGTGGAAATCCGCCCGCTTGTGTAAACAAAGCGGGCGGATCTCCTAAGTGACAGGCAGGGTCAGATTGCAGGGTTCAGCATAGCTGAACCTGCGATCTGTCCCTGTGTCACTCAATCACCTCCCCCCACACACATTAGTAAGCACCAGGCATACATTAACCACTCCCTCTTCAATAAAAATTAACCCCTTCCCTGCCAGTGTCATTTTTACAGTAACAGTGCATATGTATAGCACTGATTACTGTAGTAATGTCACTGGTACCCCCAAAAGTGTCAAAAATGTTAGTCAAGGGTCCAAACTGTCCGCCGCAATGTCACAGTCCCGCAAAAAAAATCGCAGATCGCCGCCATTACTCGTTAAAAAAAAACACCAAAAACGACAGAAATCTTTCTCTTAGTTAGTAAACGCAAAAACTTGTGCGCAAACCAATCAAAATACCCTTATTGCGATTTTTTTTTTTACCAAAAATATGTAGCAGAAAACAAATTGGCCTAAAATTATAAAAAAATTTGATTTTTAAATTTTTTTGGGGGAGATTTCATATAAAAAATGTGAAAAATATTATTTTTTCAAAATTGTCGCTCTTTTTTTGTTTATAGCGCAAAAAGTAAAAATCGCACAGGTGATCAAATACCACCAAAAGAAAGCTCTATTTGTGGGGAAAGAAAGGACATAAATTTAATTTTAACCGCGCAATTGTCCGTTAAAGTAACGCAAAAAAAGTGGCCTGGACGTAAGACAGCAAAATCCTCCGGTGGTAAAGTGGTTAATGGCTGTGTGTTGAGTTATTTTGAGGGGACAGCAAATTTACACTGTTATACAAGCTGTACACTCACTACTTTACATTGTAGCAAAGTCACATTTCTTCAGTGTTGTCATATGAAAAGATATAATAAAAATGTGGGAGGTGTACTCACTTTTGTGAGATAATGTTTATATACTGTATATATATATATGGCTTTTATTGACTCTTTGCTTGTACAATGGCAAGTACCAATTAAAGTAGGAGACAAAACTATAAAGATAATTCAGAGGATTACACAGCAAACAGGGCAAAATAAATTCTTAATCACTAAGTTTAAATTAGAACTATAGGCAAACTTTCATTTTACATTTTATATAGAGCAAGGGAGTGTTATAATCCCTGTCAGATTTTTTTTTTCTCTATGTCCCATTGTTGAGATTTTCCTTCACTTCCTTTCCCATAGCCAAACAGGAAGTGAGACAAAATCCCTGCAAATTAAAATAATTCCTTGGGGACCCCCAGTTTACCAGAACTAGTGTCCCCATTGGAAGATTTTCCCTCTATTACTTTTCTGGGGACAAGCCAAAATTTGCATTTTTCTTTTACTTTCACTTTCAACCCCTCATAGTTACTCTTGCTGGGTGCAGGAATGGGACCTGCTGGTAAGAATGCCATACAAATTTGAAATCGCATGTGCTATACAAGTGCCAAAAATTGGGCCTTTGCCGTATGTGGTGCCTGAACACTATAACCAAGGCCTCGCAGTTACTCTTGCTTGGTGAAGGAATGGGACCTGCTGGTAAGAATTCCATGCAAATTCGAAATCGCATGTGCTATACAAGTGCCAAAAATTGTGCCTTTGTGGACGATGGTGTCTGAACACCGTAACCAAGGCCTCGTAGTTACTCTTGCTTTGTGCAGGAATGGGACCTGCTGGCAGTTCACAGTTAGCAGGGCACAGGGACAGGGCCTGCTGTTAAAAGTGAAAGACAACATTTAAATTGTATGCACCTGTCATACAAGTGCTGAAAAATTAGGCCTTGGGTGTTGGCAGTGACCTAAGCCAAAAACATTGTTGGAAGCTATCATAATCAAGGTAGAGGAATAGGATAGGCAGCATATGCAGTCTTCAAGGGATGGCAGACCCCTAGCAGGTTCAATCTCTTACATCAGCATCAGGGGCCTGATAGCTCTTGTTGATCCAGGACTGGTTCATTTTGATGAAAGTCAGCTGATCAACAGAGTCTGTGGACAGACGCACTCTTTTGTCCATCACAAAACCTCCAGCGGCACTGAAAGTCAGTTCGGAAAGCACGCTGGAAGCAGGACAGGCCAGTAGCTCCATTGCATATTGAGCAAGTTCTGGCCAGCTGGAAAGGTCTCCAAGTCTGCTTTTGCACCTAGATAATCATGCACCATATGATGGAGAGGCTTGCGATGGTTGCTTAAACCTAACAGCCCTAGGTGCTGCTGAGGACAAAAGAACTGTTTAAAGGCATCGGTCAGCCAGCCGCCTTTTCCACCGATCCTCCTTTGGCTGAGCGATGCCTCAGAATGTTGACCTCCCAGTGTCTGGAAAGGTGATACACAATTTTTTTTCAAGGCCTCCTCAAGATGTTTCATTCTCTGCTCCCTCTGCAAAGGCAGGATGAGCTCTGCAACTTTACCCTTGTAACGTGGATCAAGAAGGGTTGTCAACCAGTAATTATCCCTCTCCTTGATAGCACAAATCCTCGGGTCCTTTCGCAGGCTTTGCAGAATCAGGGAGCCCATGCAATGTAAGTTGGAGAAGGCATGAGCTTCTGAGTCCTCTGGGTCACTAAGGATGACATTGTCAGCAGGAGCAACCTCTCCCCAACCACGTACAACTCCTGGGGTTTCTGGGGAATCCACACCATCCGTTAAAGACTGCTGTATCCTATGCTCTTCCTCTACATGCATGATGCGAAAATCCTCATCCTCCTCTTCCTCCTGTGTGTTTTGTGACCCTGCAGGAATGATATCTGCATAAAGGGGGCCTTGTGAGGAAAGGAAGTCCTCCTCTTCCTGCCGCTGTTCTGCCTCAAGTGCCCTGTCCATGATTCCACACAGTGTGGGCTCCAGCAGGTAGACTAGCAGGATAGTGTCACTGATGCATGTATCGTCCCGGCTCACCATCCGAGTGGCCTCCTGAAATGGTGACAGGACGATGCATGCATCCTTAATCAAAAGCCACTGGCGTGGCAAAAAAAAAGCCAAGCTCCCCTGACCCTGTCCTTGCGCCATATTCCCCAAGGTCATGATGGCCCTCTGCTGCGTGTGCAGCCGCCAGCTACCAGAAGAGTTACCCAGTGCGCCGTGAAAGAAATGTAACGTCCCTGTCCATACCTGCTGGACCAAGAGTCAGCAGTAATGTGCAACTTCCTGCTGACCGCTTTGTCCAACGAGGCCAAAACACTACCTTCCTCATGACAGTAGAGAGCCGGAATGGCCTTACGCAAAAAGTAATGCTTTTTTTGGATCTGCCACTGTGGTGCAGCACATTCCACAAATTGGCAAAAGGGAGCCGAGTCTACCAGCTGAAAAGGCAGCTGATAGACTCCAAGTAGTGCCTGGATTGCAGGGCCGGACTTGCCTACCGGGAAATTTCTTGGTAGGCTGCCTGCCCTGGGGCCGCTTTGAGCTGGGCAGCTGCGGTGGTGCCCAGGACCGATCTGATCATCCTGGGCGGGTGGCCGGGTGCACAGAAGAGCAGGTGCGTGCCGCGCCGTGAGCTGAGCTGAGACAGAGGGGAGGGGCGTCAAAGTGCTCTTCTCCCTTCTCCCCTCCCTCCTTGTGTATGACACACAACGCTTGAGTCTGAAGTGTAAGTCCCGCCCCCTAGACCGGCTCCTGAAATAGACGGCACACTGATCCAATGCTGTGGAATTGAATCAGTGTGACGTGATCATAGGAGCCGATCTAGGAGGCGGGACTTTCTTACAGTGGCATGGCATCCCGGGCAATTCAAATCCAAGCTCCCTGACAGACACCGCAGGAGATTGCTGAGATCCAGATACAGGTAGGCTTTATTTGATGCTATGAGGAAGGCGTAAAGCCGAAACACGTCAGCATCTGTCATGTTGTCACCGCTATCCATGTTGGAATAAAGCATTTTACTTGGAAGAAGACTTTTCGTGTGCCGGCTTTATTCATATAACATTAGGCTTTATTTGGTGGGCACTGATTACTCTGCATTTGGTGGGCACTGATTACTCTGCATTTGGTGGGCATGGATGAGGCTGAATTTGGTGGGCATGGATTAGGCTGCATTTGGTGGGCACGGATGAGGCTGCATTTGGTGGGCACAGATGAGGCTGCATTTGGTGAACACGGATGAGGCTGCATTTGGTGGGCACATATTAGGCTGCATTTAGTGGGCACTGATTAGGCTGCATTTGGTGGGCACGGATGAGGTTGCATTTGGTGGGCACTAATAAGGCTGCATTTGGTGGGCACGGATGAGGCTGCATTTGGTGGGCACTAATTAGGCTGCATTTGGTGGGCACTAATTAGGCTGCATTTAGTGGGCATGGATGAGGCTGCATTTGGTGGGCACTGATGAGGCTGCATTTGGTGGGCACTAATTAGGCTGCATTTGGTGGGCACTAATTAGGCTGCATTTGGTGGGCACGGATGAGGCTGCATTTGGTGGGCACGGATAAGGCTGCATTTGGTGGGCACTGATTAGGCTGCATTTGGTGGGCACGGATGAGGCTGCATTTGGTGGGCACTGATGAGGCTGCATTTGGTGGGCACTAATTAGGCTGCATTTGGTGGGCACTGATTAGGCTGCATTTGGTGGGCACTGATTACTCTGCATTTGGGGGCAACTGATTAGGCTGCATTTGGTGGGCACGGATTAGGCTGCATTTGGTGGGCACTGATGAGGCTGCATTTGGTGGGCACGGATAAGGCTGCATTTGGTGGGCATGGATGAGGCTGCATTTGGTGGGCACTGATTACTCTGCATTTGGTGGGAACTGATTAGGCTGCATTTGGTGGGCACGGATGAGGCTGCATTTGGTGGGCACTGATGAGGCTGCATTTGGTGGGCACGGATAAGGCTGCATTTGGTGGGCATGGATGAGGCTGCATTTGGTGGGCACGGGTGAGGCGGCATTTGGTGGGCACGGATGAGGCTGCATTTGGTGGGCACACATTAGGCTGCATTTGGTGGGCACTGGTGAGGCTGCACTGATCTCTTGTATCTCTTTTTTTTGCTGCCATTTATTGGGCATTTTTTGGGCGTCTTTGGAGGCAGGCATGTCTTTACTGTCTGGGGGGTCTAAAAAGTGTACCTGTGAAGTTTCTACTCTGTAGCATGTCCAGAACCCCCAAAAAATTAGCATTTTTCTTATAATTATTAATACAGCAGTGTGGCGGATTCTGTACACTTTGCCTTTTTTCTTGCAGGCATTTATCGAGCATTTTTGGAGGCAGGCATGACTTTTTTTGGATTTAGTGTCTGGGGGGTCCAAAAAGTGTACCTGTGAAGTTTCAGCTCTGTAGCATGTCCAGAACCCCCCAAAAAAGTATCATTTTTCTTATAATTTTTATTAGAACATTAATATGGCTTCTCTCCACCTGGCTTTTTTTCTTGCGGGCATTTATCGGGCATTTTTTGAGGCAGGCATGACTTTTTTTGGATTTAGTGTCTGGGGGGTCTAAAAAGTGTACCTGTGAAGTTTCAGCTCTGTAGCATGTCCAGAACCCCCAAAAAATTAGCATTTTTCTTATAATTATTAATACAGCAGTGTGGTGGCTTTTTTACACCTTGCCTTTTTTATTGCAGGCATTTATCGGGCATTTTTGGAGGCAGGCATGACTTTTTTTGGACTTAGTGTCTGGGGGGTCCAAAAAGTGTACCTGTGAAGTTTCATCTCTGTAGCATGTCCAGAACCCCCACAAAATAAGCATTTTTCTTATAATTTTTATTAGAACATGAATACGGCTTCTCTGCACCCGGCGTTTTTTCTTGCAGGCATTTATCGGGCATTTTTTGAGGCAGGCATGACTTTTTTTGGATTTAGTGTCTGGGGGGTCTAAAAAGTGTACCTGTGAAGCTGAAACTTCACAGGTACATTTTTAGACCCCCCAGACACTAAATCCAAAAAAAGTCATGCCTGCCTCAAAAAATGCCCGATAAATGCCTGCAAGAAAAAACGCCGGGTGCAGAGAAGCCGTATTCATGTTTTAATAAAAATTATAAGAAAAATGCTCTTTTTTTCTTGTTTAATACCATTTTTATGGAAAGTCGGATCACAAGTCAGATCACAAGTCGCTTCAATTAAGATAAGGAGGCGAATCCCATTGAAGTATATGGGACAAGTCGGATCACAGGTTGCCTCAAAGTAGTACAGGACCCTTTTCTGAAGTCGGAGCGACTTCAGTAGTGCCAATTAAGATGGCACTGATTGATTAACATTGCTTTTGTTATGTCAAGCGACCTGGGGGCGACCTGGGGCGACACAAGTCGCCTCATAAGTCGCCCTAGTGTGAATGGGCTCTTAGGAGAATTTATAATGGCAGATCTAAAACACTTTTTTTATATATGGTGTGGTATCTCAGGTTTTCTCAGGAGTAATGTATTTCTGTTATCAGAACTTGCTAGAAAAAAGTCAAGAAACCCTAAAGCTATAGAGTTCAGACATACCTGGGGCTGCCAAAGCACAAAGAAGGAGGAGGACTCTTAGCAAATCTTCCATCATTCCGTCCAATGTGAGCCCAACAGATGTCCTTTCTGTACTGCTCCTCGGAACTGGTTGTTGAGCTGCCTTCTTATATATGAGGGCAGATTCTGATGGCTGAAGGTACAGATACAAATATCCATCAAGTTTACAAGCACAATGAGGAAGTTGGAATCGTTTAATTATTTACCAACCTATAAAGAATTATGCACATCTCCTAGGCACATGAATTTATACAAGAGTCAGGAGTGTCCGAAACCTCACGGATGGGAAATACAACTTTTACTTTTGAATTGTGATAAGACATTGTGAGCTGTGAAAGATGATGTCTGCCAAATAATGAGAGGAACAACAAATCCATAAAGACAAAGGTTGGTCCTTTTGGGACATTAACCACTTCAGCCTCTGAAGTTTTTACCCCCTTCATGACAGGCCATTTTTTGTGATACTGCACTGCATTGCCTTAACTGACAATTGCGCGGTTGTGCGACGAGGTACCCAAAAAAAACAGATGTCCTTTTTTTCCCCACAAATAGAGCTCTCTTTTGGTGGTATTTAATCACCTCTGCGTTTTTTTGTTTTTTTTTTGTGCTATAAACAATTTTGAAAAAAAAAAAAAAAAAACAATATTTTTTTTACTTTCTGCTATAAAACACATCCAATAAATTTTTTTTAAAAATCTAATTTCTTCATCAATTTAGGCCAATATGTATTCTGATACAGAGTTTTGGTAAAAAGAATCCCAATAAGCGTATATTGATTGGTTTGAACAAATCTTATAGCGTCTACAAACTATGGGATAGATTTATGGCCTTTTTTTTTTTTTTATTATTGTTTTTACTAGTAATGGCGGCAAGCAGCAATTTTTCTTGTTCAATGCAAGCAGCGATTTTTAGTGGGACTGTGACATTGCAGCGGACAGATCTAACACTGAAAGGACTTTTTGGAGCCAATGACACCAATACAGCGATCAGTGCTAAAAAAAAATAATCAGAAACAAAGATCAAAAATTATTTAAGAAAAAAAAAAATATATATATATATTTGAATAAACTGGCATTTTGTCAGGGTACCCCTTTTTTTTGGTGCCGTGACCCGGATACAAACAGGGTACCCCTTTTAAATGGCAATCTTTGCCCTTAAGGCGGCACCCACATAGGGATCCTACTAGAGGCGATGTGTCTGACAGTGATGCTGCTTCAGACAGAGCGGCTATACGTTCTACTTCTTCCACTCAGAGAAATAGGTGGAAATCCTCGTCAAAACAGCAGGGTCACAAACATCCCAACTTGGAAGACTCCAATATTAGAGTGGATGATTCCAAAAGACGTTCATCTTCTAATACAAAGAAAACAACCTTGGTTTCTACCACTGTTGCAAACTCTAAAATGATTAAATCAGCTGTTAAAGCGGAGTTCCGGGCACAAAATCGACCTAATCGATTTTGTGCCCATCTGCTGGATCTTCTTCACCTGATAAGGAAATGGATAGTTAGGTATATATATATTTTTTTTTTTACTCACCTTGTAATTGTAGATAGAAAATACTCACCTATTCTTCACTTCCTCCCTCTGTGCCGCGGCTCCGCCGTCACTTCCTCCTTTGCGATGATTCTTGGGAGCTGAACGTCATTGCTCCCAGGAATCAATGCGACGGCACCGGCCCCGCTCGTCATTTCCGGAAGTGACGAGAGGGGCCGGTGCAGGCGCATTCTGGGAGAAGAAGACATGGAAGAGGACGCGGAAGAGAATCGCGCCGGCTTCAGCTGCCCACAACAGAGATGGCAACGCTGTAGAAGAAATTTTATAAATGAGTATTTCTTCTTGCAGGTAAGTGCGAACCGGGACAGATCAGAGGCTAGCCATTGTGGAATGTACTAGCCCTGACTGTCCCGGGGGTATGTTTATTGAAAAAACGTTTTCGTGCCCGGAACTCCGCTTTAATTCTGCACAGGGTAATTCTTATATTTCTACTCCTATGCCTCAGAATGCTATCCCTTCTTCTTTGTCTGTTGACACTGATTCTACAGTTTTTTTACCCAATCTGGAGAGTTCCAATCCTAATCGGATACGAGCAATGGGAATCTTGGACCAATATGAGTACAGACCCAACTAGATGACAAATTCATGACCACCATTGCCACATGCCTCCTCCAACTTACGTTGCTTGGGCTCTCTGATTCTGCAAAGCCTGCGAAAGGGGAGGAGAAAGGAAAGGGATAATTACTGGTTGACAACCCTTCTTGATCCATGTTACAAGGGTAAAGTTGCAGAGCTCATCCTCCCTTCACAGAGAGAGCAGAGGATGAAACATCTTGAGGAGGCCGTGAATAAAAATTTGTGTACCACCTTTCCAGACACTGGGTGGTTAACATTCTCTGGACGTGTTTATGAGACTTCGTTCAGCCGAAGGAGGAGTGGTGGAGAAGGCGGCTGGCTGACCGATGCCTTTAAACAGTTCTTTAGTCCTCAGCAGCACCCAGGGCTGATAGGTTTAAGTAACCATTGGCAACATCTCCATCATATGGAGTATGATTATTTGGGCACAAGAGCAGACTTGGAGACCTTTCCTGCTGAGCATCCACTGGGTTACTGGGTCTTGAGGATGGACCACTGGCCAGAACTTGCTCAATATGCAATGGAGCTACTGGCCTGTCCTGCTTCCAGCGTGTTTTCCGAACGGAGGTTCAGTGCTGCTGGAGGGTTTGTGACAGACAAAAGAGTGCATCTGTCCACAGACTCTGTTGACCAGCTGACTTTTATCAAAATGAATTAGTCATCGATCAACAACAGCTATCAAGCCCCTGATGCTGATGTAACTGATTGAATTTTCTAGTTGTCTGCCATCCCTTGAAGACTGCGTATGCTGCCTATTCTATTCCTCAACCTTGATTCTGCTAGCTTCCAACAATGCTTTTAATTTAGGTCACTACCAACCCCCAAGGCCTCATTTTTCTGCACTTGTATGACAGGTGCATACAATTTAAATGTAATATGACATTTTTAACAGCAGGCCCTGTCCCTGTGCCCAGTGCCCAGTGCCCAGAAAGAGTAACTGTGAGGACTTGGTCATGGTGTTCAGGCACCAGCCACAGTAAAGGCCCAATTTTTGGCACCTGTATGACAAGTACATGCAAATTCAAATTCTTATGGAATTCTTAGCAGCAGATCCCATTCCTGCGCCCAGCAAGAGTATTTGTGAGGGCTTGGTTATGGTATTCGGGCACCAGCAACAGCAAAGGCCCAATTTTTGGCACCTGTATGACAAGTACATGCAATTTCAAATTTGTATGAAATTCTGAGCAGCAGGTCCCATTCCTGAGCCCAGCAAGAGTAACTTTGAGGAGTTACTATGTTCAGGCGCCACCAACACCAAAAGACCAATATTTCTGCACCTGTATGAGAAGTACATGCGATTTCAAAATTTGTATGGACTTTTTAGCTGCAGGGCCCATTTCTGCACTCAGCAAGAGTAACTGTGAGGGGTTACGGTGTTCAGGCACCACCAACAGCCAAGGCTCAATTTTTCTGCACCTGTATGACAAGTACATGCGATTTGAAATGTGTATGTATATTTGTATATGACATTTTTTCCTTTAGAAATGTCAGTATAGCTGCAGCAGGCTACATACATCATAGAGATGCACTACTTTACAGGCACATTCAGGGGACCCCCCAGGCACGATATTTGAAGGAATTTTTCATTTTAATTTTTTCTGGGGAGTAGACAAATTGTTTGACTTGGCTGGCAGCCAAGCCTGTGCGTTTTGATTCTGGGTCAGGGTGAATGATCCAGGGAGGCTGGAATGAATTATCAGACAGCATCTCTGATACCTCCCCCTACTTGCTGGAACTTTTCAGAAACTTCCAGAAGAATGGGAGGGAGCTAAGGAGGAGTTGCCTAGAGTACTTATGAGGGCCCCAACCAATCCCTGGCCAAATGGGCCTGAAGGGGGAGGGACCTCTTAAATATTCAGGGTCAGGCTAGCAGGGGCAGAGGAGTTCAGGTGGAATCTGGAGATGGAGCACTGAGGAGGGTGTCAGAGGCCCTTGAGGGTAACCCCCAAGTCTGGGGGCTGACCTTGGGCCTGGTCCTGTCCAGAGGTATGGGGGCAGGTGTGAGAACAGCAGGAGCCAGCGAACACCCAGGAGATCTCTAGGGAGAAGACAGCCGGGTGGCTGATAATGAGACAGTCAGAGAGGACTGAGGAGTGGCAGTCTGAGATGGCTGTAGAGTCAGTCTGGGAGGACTGTGGAAGATTAGCCAGGGGGGCTGGTAAAGGGGGAAGCTACAGCAAGGCTAGCTTCCAGTGCCTGAAGAGGTGGTGCTGGGATCAGTAGCCACAAGAAGGTTGCTGGACGCTGGAACTTTTCTACAAACCAAAGGGGCCCACAGTCCCTGCCTGTAGTGGGTTAATGCTGGCTCTGCCCTGTCAGATCCCACCTAAACAGTGTTATAGCTAGGTCTGAGTGTTTCTGCAAGCAAGTGATGTGCTTGAGGAAGAGGAGTGTACATATTGAATGTATATAGTTGAAGTGTCCCTGAAGAGACTTTGTTCCACTCAAATGGGCATCCTATGATACCCCTATCCCCATCCACGTTGTTAACCACTAAGTAGAAAAACAAAACGAAGTTGCAAGGACTGTTTCCTGGCTCAGTGAGCCTGTGGAAGTTTGGTGTGCCTGGCTGTGCATGGTGGGGGATCCCATTTCCCCAGCGGCTGCTACGGGGGGATGCGCTACATCAGTATTCACAGATCCCAAGCTCCTATTGTCCTCTAAACTGCAATGCTAAATATTGTCAACTAAATGAAATTAAGTATTTCAAAATGTCAGTCCATATTCTCTTTAAACTGCTGCTGTTATTCTATGGTGAATAGATTAAACAATGTGTGCGTCATAAATAAAGGATAAATGTATGGTCTGTCCATGTAATGTCACTGTGTGTGATATGTTTGCGTACTGTAAGTGAGTGTGCCATCTGCCTGTGCCATAACTACCATGAATGTCAATGTCCTTCAAATTCTCTGACATGGTGACGTCTAGGGGTGAGATTGTTGGATCCGTGTGCTGTGACTGAATGTGGGCTCTGTCTGTGTACTGTACCAAAATGTACATGTGATTGTGTATATTTGATGAAGTCATTATATGATAAAAAAGTAAGATCACCTGAGGTCATGATCAGTGCATAGCCAACACATTGCTTCTCATCTCCCCGGCACTCCAGGGTGTCATCGCTCTCACAGGAGTCAGAATCAGATGATAGACACGCTTTGCATTTCACTCCGTTGGATTTCTCTAATTTAGGTTTCCCTGCACAAAAATATAAGTATTACAATGTTAGAGAAGTTTATTGAGGAAAAAGCTCGGGCCTAAACCTTTTTTTTATAAAAAGGAACTGGGAAGAGTTATTCAATCAAATGTTTTTTTTTTTTTTTTTTTTTTTACTGCTGTGTACATGCTGGAGAGCTGCCAGCCTTCTAACCTTTAATGTGAACTCAGAGCAAGTGCACAGGAAAAGCAGGGAGAATAGAGTTCTGATACCTGATTTGAATTATATCTCTGCTTGTAGTGTGAGTTTGAGGATGAATTGCTCCATAGTGGCTGTAACTACATAGGTCTTGTTTTGAGGTATTTTATTTGTCTATAGTAGAGCCATGGGTCACAGGAGCAGCAAGGGAGCATTGATAAGGTGAGTAAAGGTGGTTTCGGGAGCTGGGCCTTTGCGGCCCACTGAGTACTTATATTCAATAGTGTCTGTCTTTGTTCAAACAAATATTCCCTTTCCCTTTTCTTTTTAAATTTTGGCTTTAGTGCATGCCCCCTATTGGTAGTGCCTAGTTTCCTATACCAAAAATTTGACAATAGCTTGCGTATTAGCCCTACAAATGGCAATTCACATTATTCAATTGTCTATAGCAAGGACATGGTCCACAGGAGCAGTAAGGGAGCACTGGTAAGGTGAGTAAAGGTGGTTTGGGAAGGGGGGCTCTTTTGGCCCACTGGGCACTTATTTTGAATGGTGCCTGTCCCTGTTCAAACAAATCTCTCCTCTCCTCTCTCCTTTTCAGTCCTCTCCTGTTTCAATTTTGCCTTTGGTACATGCCCCCTTTGGCAGTGCCTAGTTTTCTATACCAGAAGTTTGACAATAGCTTGCTTTTTAGTCATACAAATGGCAAATCACGTTATTTAATTGCCTATAGCAGGGTCATGGTCCACAGGAGCCGCAAGGGAGCACTAGTAAGGTGAGTAAAGGGGGTTTGGGAAGGGAAGCCCTTGTGGCCCACTGGGCACTTATCTTCAATGGTGTCTGTCCCTGTTCAAACCTCTTCTCTCCTTTTTAAATTTTGGCTTTGGTACATGCCCCTTATGGCAGTGCCCAGTTTCCCATACCAATAGTTTGACAATAGCTTGCTTATTATCCCTACAAATGGCAAATTGCCTTATTCAATTGTCTATAGCAGGGCCATGGTCCACAGGAGAAGCAAGGGAACACTAGTAAGGTGAGTAAAGGTGGCTTGGGGAGGGGGTCTTTGTGGCCCACTGGGCACTTATCTTTAATGGTGTCTGTCCCTGTTCAAACAATTCTCTCCTCTCCTTTCCTCTCCTCTCCTCTCCTCTCCTCTCCTCCCCTCACCCCATATGGCAGTGCCCAGTTTCCCACACCAATAGTTTGACAATAGCTTGCTTATAAGTCCCACAAATTGCAAATCATGTTATTTAATCCTGCCCAATTGTAGAACTAATCCAAAATTGTAAAAAATAAATACACTTTTTATGAGCGTATCTGTCCCTTAGAGTTCCAACAGACAATGCCCATATAGCTGCTGTGAGTCAATACTTTAATAGAAAGGGATCAATATGATAACAAGGGTGTAGCGCTTAATAATAAAAAGAGTTCATATATGACACATGACAGGAGAATTCCTTAAAAAATTGTCAAAATAAAGTCCACATATTTTTCTCCAATATCACTGTGAATCTACACCAACAATCTTGAAATTGAAGAGTGCTATAGGTCCACCACCAAAGGAAAGATCACTCAGATGCCCTTACCAGAATGTTAGACCAACAGGTCATAAACAGCACTAGATAGCAATAATAGAATCCATGATCTGGATCACTGCAACATTGGTGGTAGTAGTCATTATAGTCACTGCATCATTGGTAATGATATTCACACCAGTCATCCACTCTGCATAAGGCTCACAAGGGAATAGAAAGAACAAAGAGGCCTCTCATAGTGCAGAATTCCCCAACAATTTATTATGATAAAAGAAAGCCACTTACATAGGCGTGCACACAGGGTGTGCCTGGGCACACCCTAATCACCTAGTGTACATTAGCATTATCGCTCTGTGTGCGGGTGGGGAGATGAGAAATATCTAACTCTTACCAGCTCAGCCATAAGAGAAGTGCTTAAGCACTTCTCTTTCATTGTGCCAGCAGGGAGATGAATGGTCCATATATATTTAGCTTGCATGTGTGTTTGAGATTTGGGGTGCACACCCTAATGCAATAGGCTGCGCACACCTATGGCCACTTACAAAAAGGCAGAGTATCGGCAGCATGTAGTCAGATGCGATGCCGGTGTGGTATCCTGTATCCATCCGCAATGATGGCCGCCATCCTCCTCAACCATGTGAGCGTCAGATCATCCACCAATAGGAACCACCCGACGTACGTTTCGTCAAACGTATGACATCGTCAGGGGCTTTTGTATTCATTTATCATTTTAAATAATTGACATTTAGCGCAGCAATTTCTATACATTTTGTACTTTAATAGAAAGGGGCTTGGTTATCCTCTCCTTCATATTATTGGCTCTTGTGACTTGGCTGACCAATGGCAAAAGCTTGAACCATAATATAGGTGTTTCCCTATTTCTGACAAATCCCAAGGATTAGCTAAAAACCTAACCTCCTCCCAAGCCACTACCAAAATAACTGTACTGAAAAGCACAGCTCTCCTTTATTTATGCAATTTTGCTTGAAGGCAGGAGGTGAAAAAACAGACAAAATATAAAAAAAACCCTCCAAAATAGACCAGAAAACAGAAGGTGGAGATTTCCTTACATGGTGCTATTGAAGGTGGACAGCCGTCTTCTTTGCTCCTGTGACAATTCTTTTGCCGGTTACACTCATGGTTCCAAAAAATTTTTCATTTGTCTTCCGGAAAAAAACCTGATCGGGAAATGGAATATATTTTGTTTGCAGCCGAAAATAAAAAAATAAAGATGATTAAAGTTGCAGAACCAAACATGTTAGTGCTGCCAGTTGTGTGCACCGCTTGTGTTTTGTATTATAGATTACTCTTAGTCCATGCTACTTCAACACTGTACTACACTAAATATTCAAGACCGAGCCTTCAGGAATTGCAAAGGAAAATTAAAAAAAGTTTCCTTAGGCCCCTTTCACATGGCTCCTTTCCATCGACGGAGCCGTTCTGCTCAGCAGGGGATCGATCCACCGATCCCCGCTGAGCAGGCAGATGACAGCTCCGTCTTTGCTCTGTGTGCAGAGACGGAGCTGTCAGATCCCCGTTGTCCTCTATGAGGGAATCGGATGAGAACGGACCGCCTGTCCGTTCTCATCCGATCCGCCAGACTGATGGAAAATAGGGTCAGGATCGGATCGGATGTCATCGGACATGTCTCCGATGACATCCGCTGCCCCATAGAGATGCATGGGGCATCTGTTCAGATCCGCCTGAAAAACTGACAGGGGGATCTGAATGGTCCGCATGTGTGAAAGGGGCCTAAACCTGAAAAAAAATCATCATCTGTATTCAGAAAATCTGTATTAAATCCCAACTGAGGTCACCTACATACATTCCAGGGGCATCAAAGCAAAAGGTATGCAAAGTCTTATAGTTGGTTTTCTTTAACAACTTGCCTTCAGGAATATTTACCCCCCATCATGACCTGGCCATTCTTTGCGATACGGCACTACATTACTTTAACTTAAAATTATGTGGTCATGCAACACTGTACCCAAATAACATTTATGTACCTTTTTCCCACAAACAGAGCTTTCTTTTGGTGGTATTTGATCACCTCTTTTTTTTGTTGCGCTATAAACAAAGAAAAGACAGACAATTTATAAAAAAAAAAACAATATTTTTTTACTTTCTGCTATAAAACACACCCAATAAAAAAATGTTTTTAAAAAAATTGAATTTCTTCATTATATTAGGCCAATATGTATTCTGCTACACGTTTTGGGTAAAAAAAAATCCCAAAAAGCGTATATTTATTGGTTCCGGACCACCCGCCGCAGATATACTGTGGCAGGTTGGCCCTCCTGCATGAACCGACGTAGCCCTACGTCGGTCGCGAGCCTGCAGATAGGGGGCGAGCGCGCTCCCGCCCCCACTCGGCAGCGGGGACTCCGATGCATGGGGCCGGCTGACCATTCTTCTCCCTGGAATGATCACAGAGCTCCTGGGATCCTTCTATATAGGATCAGAGGTCTCTGTGATCATTTTAAAAGCCCAACCCCCATACAGTTAGAATCACTCCCCTAGGCTTACATTTAACCCATTGATCACTCACTGTGTTAACCCCTTCCCTGCCAGTGTCATTATTACAATAACAGTGCATATTTTTAGCACTGATTACTGTAGTAGTGTCACTGGTTCCCCCAAAAGTGTCAAAAGTGTCAGTTTGGGGTCCGATCTGTCCGCCGCAATGTTGCAGTCCTGCTAAAAATTGCAGATTGCTGCCATTGCTAAAAAAAAAAAAACAATAAAAATGACATAAATCTTTCCCATAGTTAGTAGACGTGATACCTTTTGCGCAAAACAATCAAAATACGCTTATTGCAATTTTGTTTTTACCAAAAATATGTAGCAGAATACAAATTGGCCTAAAATGTTAAAATGTCCCCGCCCTTTCTGACGTGACGTCAGTAATTTATTCACTGCACCTGAGCAGTGGATTATTGGGCGCTGGTGACATCAGATCCCTATAAAAGAGCTGTTAAACTCAAAAAAGGCTTCCGAAGGGGCAAGAGCCTTTTTATTTTTCGGGCAGCGGGCGTCATGATTGACAATGGATTTACATTGGGAGAGAGTATTTTTTTTTTTTTGAATAAAGGAATTGTCAAAGACTGTCGCCTGTCTTAATTAATTTTGTACACTTTTTTTGGTGAATGGGTAGGGGTACAATGTACCCAATATCCATTCACATGGGGAGAGGGATCTGGGGGCCCCCTTGTTTAAGGAGGCTTCCAAATTCCAATAAGCCTCCCCCCCCACAGACCCCCACAACCAAAGCCCACAGTTGTCGGGAAGAGACCCCTGTCCCCATCAACATGGGGGCAGGGTGCTTTGGGGTGGCCACCATCCCCGTGTTGAGGACATGTGGCTTGGTATGGTTCAGGAGGGGGGGAGCACTCACTCTTCCCCACCCCCATCCTGTCCAGCTGGGCTGCGTGCTCGGATAAGGGTCTGGTATGATTTTAGGGGGAACCCCACGCCGTGGTTTTTTTTTACATTTTGGTGTACCGAGAGGCCTGGTATGGACTGGGAGGGGACCCCACGCCATTTTATATATATATATATATATATATATATATATATATATATATATATATATATATAAATGTATGTATTAACTATACTACACTGCACTATCTGATAAACTGTGTAACTCACTAAACTCTCCCTGAAGGAATGTGGAATTGTGTGTAAGGCGAGTGTATTGTGTGTAGGACGAGATAGAAGTTAGTTAGGCAGGGAGAGTGTTAGATTAATCAGTAGGCTTGACGGTGGCGTAGGTGGTAGTCTGGTAGAATACCAGGCTTGCAATTGAGAGGTTGTGGGTTTGAATCCTTTGGCCAGCAGGTGATTAATAGTCCACTTATTAATTATGGATGCGGGAACACGAAGCTCATCCCTAAAAATGAGGACTCCTCATTTTTAGGGATGTTCGTGTCCCTAGACTTTAATGGAATTTGCATGTTCGCTAGAACATGTCCCCTTTTCGAGATGTTCTGGTGCGAACCGAACAGGGGGGTGTTTGGCTCATCACTAATTGTGACAGCAGACAGGTAAAATCACCTGGTTGCATCCAGGAAGGGTTATATGTTTGTCCTAGATTTAGACTGTATGTGGCGTTGTTCCACTAGGGGGAAGTACTGAGTTCTCAAGTGGTAGAATCTAATGAGACCAGCTGAAGTGAGTTGGCTTATTAGGTTCTTTACTAAAACTCCCAGCATGCCTAGAGAAGAGCTCCACCCTGGAACCAGTTTGTTGCCTGTGGAAACTGGGGAGCTTGAGCCCTACTTGTACCGTGAGACAGCCTGTGTGGCAGACCTCTTAGACAGGGAGATAGGTGCTAGGGACAGCACAATGCTCCACCTAGTTGTCAGCTAGGGAAACATCCTGTGTAGTGAGTTGCCACATTGGCAAGGGTTTATTTTCATGTTTTCTTGTTCTCTTTATTTTTTTTATTGCCATTTATGGTTTTGTAAATAGTGTAAATAAACCACACCTTTTTGTTTTCACCTTTAAAGCTGTATGCTATGCCTCATTATGGTGCAGTGGACTCTTCCAGGGGGTCACACACACCCGCTGCCGAGCTAACCCCCTCCAAATAAATATATATATATATATATATATATATACATACACATACATACATACATACATACATGTGTCTGTCTTCCCTTGTACCAGTAAAGTCCAAAAAATTTGTTTTTTTGTTTTGTGGTTATACATAGTATTGATGTGGTATACCAATAGCAGCCATTTTATGGTAGATGGAATATTTATGCGGTATCAGCCAATCCCTGGAGAGTGGGGGGGGGGGTGGCAGAAGGTGGCTGAGGAGGCCATAAATAGCTTGAGGCCAGCAGCGGTAGTGTTCTTTTCCTTTCCAGGAGGAGAGGATTCAAGTCTGAAGGGCTGCTGCCCTTCTGGGCAGGTAAGCTGAAGCTTGCATAGGATAAGTGGGAGCTGGGGGGGGCCTGTTGTCAGGAGTTCACCAACATCCCAGCTCAGTGGGAGGTGAGGGGCCCATTGTCATGACTTCATTGAGGTCCTGTGCCATGGCAGTTAGAGCCAAGTCAAAGAGGGTTCACAAACAACCAAAATTAGATCCAACCATAGGATCAGACCAAATTAGTAGCTCATTTTTACGTGTGCCTATTTTTAGCATATACTCAGTTTTACATTCTCAGGGTTGTGATAAGTTTAACTAGATTTGGACCTTGGACATACAAAAACTTTATCAGAATACTTTTGATGGGTGTAGTATGCTTTCCTATTGGTGGCTGGTTCTTTATCACAGGAACAAGTTTAGCTGCTCCTGTATAAATTGGCACTCACTGAACTATTTCTATGAAAGTTACAATGTAGAAATTCCATTATTGCTTTGTTGTAAGTACTCTGATTCAGCTATAGAAGATCAAAGGGATGACCTTTGATCTGCATATGCTGTAATTTAAAACAACCTTGCAAGTAAAAAATAAATAAACCGTGTTCTTGTTAAACCCCCTAATGTCTTGTTATCCCTAATCAGGCTTAATTAAAGCCTTCTCCACCTTTTTCCCTTAGCTATTATTTTGTTGCTATTACTTTTTTTTTTTACTATTAATATTTTTTTTATTTATTTATTTATTTACTACCTTTTATTTGTTTTGAAACATATATTTTTTAGTGAACAAAATAAAGCCTTGACATTTGTGAATAACTTTGAAATGCTTTATATTAGCAGCAAAATGTAGTGTCATTATAAATGGGACAAATATAGAATAAAATGTGGAATTTTTTATTTTTATTTTTTGGATCAATGGTTGTTTTAAAAAATCGAATACTGTTCAACCTAGAATAAAATACATTTATTTTTCATTTTGTTACACTTTTTAAACTATAGATTGCCTAGAAATCAAATCATTTTGCAGGACGTTATTGCCAAGAGAAAGCCTTTTTTGTTGGGGGGAAGGCTTTTTAAATTTTTATATAAGTGATTATTATTATTTTTATTATACAGGATTTACGCAGTGCTTTACAATATAGAAAGGGTGACAATGCAGTTACAATACAATAAAATACAAAAGGATTAGGAGGGCCATGCTCAGAAGAGCTTACAATCTAATAGGATGGAGCAGGTGGTACAAAAGGTTGTAACTGTGGGGAACGAGCTGATGGAAGAGAAAGATTAGCTGGAGGAGTGAAAGGTTTCCCCGAAGAGGTGAGTTTTCAGGGATTGGCTGAAGGCAGCCCGAGATAGCCGTACAGGATGAGGTAGAGCCTTCCAGAGGATGGGAGAGGCTCTGGAGAAATCCTGGAGACTAACATGGGAGGAGGAGACAAGAGAGCTTGAGAGTAGGAGGTCTTGAGAGGAGCGGAGAGGAAGGTTTGGGTGATATTTGGAGACGAGATTGGTGATCACATATCCTCTGTCCTCAGCTGCATAAGAATCTTAGAGAGCTGGGGGAAGAGAAACAGCAGCAAACCGATCTTCTCAGTGAATGGTTGTGCAGGGGAAGGGAGGGGGGAGGCATATCAGGACAAGTCTGATCATTGAAGGAGAGCAGGCTGAGTTCTCAGCACAGCAAGAGAACTAATTATGCAAAGCTCTAATGACTGGTGTGGTCAGTTTTTAATAGGAAAGCAGAGGGACTGGCAGGAACACCAGGGATTTCACACAAAGGGAGAAAAAAAGAAAGAAAACTGAATACATTTTAATACAAGTACATGGTACAGCAGGCACATATCAGGGAAAAATGATTTGGTTTGAGTTGGGCTTTAAAGGTAAATGTTATATTTTAAGCAAACAGTTTTGATTGTAAAATATTCACATTCCTATGTGATTTTGCGCATATAAAAATCACTTTAAATAAGAATTTAAATAAGAAGAAAATGAAGGGGGACAGATGAAATAAAGGGTGCTCTATGCGCTCTGCCCAGACCAGGAAGGAGCAGTTTATGCGGATTCCCCACTCTTGACCAGTTACCATTAAACATGCTTGCTAAAGGTTGTTACATGCTTGGTGCACTATAGCACCTATCAAATGTGAGTACCAATTATTTTTTCTTAATAAAATATTTCAAGAGATAAAAGCACTTTTGGAGTCCCCCCCCCCTTTTTTTTTTACGTCAAACCGACTGATTGTCTTAAGGGAAGTTGTCCAGTGGGTGACGCTCTTCTGAGGGACTGACTTACCATCCGTGACTCTGGGAAAGTTGGCCCCAAGGGCAAACTGCGCTTTTAGACCAATGCTTAATCGCTAGGTCGCAGGAACTGAGATGAGAACCCAGGCATATAGGGTGTTGAGGTGAAGGCACGGTTTCACTATGAGGACACCATTGGATTTACTTCTATATCACTAAAAAGTGGACTTTTTACAGTATATACCCAGAAAGTGCAATACTCTCTCATCACGAGAAAACGTCACTAGCACCTTTTGATCACTTTCAATAAGTGGTTGTTGTTGATGTAGCACCCTCCTAGGTAGATGCTAGGAAAAGCATATTGTGGCCCTGTCTGCTTATCAGGGGGGGGGGGGGGGGTGTGATCATTCAGCTAGGCTGTCATGTGTTTCCAGGGGTGACTGTTGTGTCTGGGGAGTTTCCTCACTGTGTCCAATGAGGGCTCTCATTGGACAGTGGAAGAAACCTAGCCAATAGCACTCCAGGGCTTGTATCTACCCCAAAAGGCAGAGTCTGCCGCAATACATCCTGGGATGGGGTATAAGTCTGAGGGGCGCATTGAGGACGGGATCAGTACTTCTATATCAGTTTTTGCAAATGACACAAAATTGGGCAGGGCAATAACTGCACAGCATGAAGCAGATATCCTACAGAATGACCTGGACAAAATAACAGAGTGGGCAACGACATGGCAAATGAGGTTTAATGTGGAGAAGTGTAAGGTTTTGCACTTGGGGACTAAAAACATAAAAGCACAATACACTTTAGGGGGCGAACCTTTGGGGGAATCAAAAATGGAGAAAGATCTGGGAGTCTTGGTAGAGGATAGACTAGGCAATAGCATGCAATGTCAAGCGGCAGCTGCCAAAGCCAGCAGAATATTAGCATGCATAAAGAAAGGGATGTATTGCAGAGATAAGACTATAATCCTTCCACTTTATAAAACTCTGGTCCGACCGCATCTGGAGTATTCTGTCCAGTTCTGGTCGCCAGTCCTCAGGAGGGATGTGTTGGAGCTGGAGAGAGTCCAGAGAAGGGCAACTAAACTACTTAGGGGATTGGAGGACCTTAATTATGAAGAGCATCTGCAATCGCTTGATTTATTCTCCCTGGAGAAGAGACGCCTGAGAGGGGACATGTAAGAAATTTATAAATATCTCAATGGTCAGCAAAGAAAAAAAGCTATTCAGTCGGAAGGATTGCATGAGGACTCGGGGGCATACAATGCAATTGGAGGAGAAGCGTTTTAACCTCAGGCAACGTGCGGGGTTCTTTACTGTTAGGGCTACAAGATTGTGGAATTCTCTACCACAAGAGGTGGTTTCTGCGGGAAGTATGGTGGCTTTCAAAAGACTCTTAGACGTACATCTCCAAGAGAAAAACATTTAGGGGTATGAGAGATGATTACGGCCACACACACCTACACAGGTTGAACTGGATGGACTATGGTCTTTATTCAACCTCACCTACTATGTAACTATGTAACATGGCGGAGCATCTTTGGTGGGAAGCAGTGTCCCAGGAGGAGGGTGACGGCTGCCTCCCCTCCTGTCAGTGTGAGGAAAGGTGTCCTGGACAGTCGACCTGGAGGACGAGGGTTGAGCTGAGCTGTAGAGAGGAATCCAGAGTGCTGTGGACCGAGTGGAGCTGCTGGGCAGAAGTTTCGGGGAAAACCAGTGTTGTGAGTACTTGAAAACGCCCAGGGGTCTGCCTAGGAGAGGGGACTACTCCTGAAGGTCAGAGGGGTCCAGGAGCCAGATAACCTGTAGAGAAGGCTTAGAAAGGGGGTGCCAGTGTCTAAGCCCTGAAGATAAGTCAGTAAGAGAGGGCGCCGGTGCTGGCCCTGAAGTGTTCATTAGTGCAGAAGAGTATACAAGTAGCTACCTCAGTGAGGAGTGCTTAAGGGAGCTTAAAGAAGACTTCTTTAGTGAGAAAGCAGTCTCAAGTCAAGTCAGCGTTAACAGGCATCATGCCAGTGTAACCGATGTTGACCGGCTTCCTGCCAGCGTCAAGTCAGTGCTAATCAGCATTTTTCCAGTGTCTCCGCTAAGTTGTACCTAGTTGAGCCAAAGGAGTGTCCCACTCATCCCTTCTCCTATCCAAATTACAAAATAAATACAAAAAACCCAAAGATACGGGACTGGTCATTGTCTCAGTGCTCACACTTGGAGAAACAGGCACAAAGGTACTTTTGTTGCACCCGGTGGCCCAGGGGGACCCATATCCAGCAAAACGGCTGGGAATCCTGCTACATTTATTATTCAGTTTTCTCTATTGATATAATAATCAATAATTGTTATACATTTGATATTGCTTTGTGGATCAAAATTGCACGCTCTGCACTTTATTTTATGTGTTTACAGATTGGATATTGTTTACAATACGATTTTCACACTAGTTTAGTTTCACAGATTTGTGGAACACTTATGCACATTTCTGCATTTTATATTTATATGTTGAAAATCACTGTATTAATTACTGCATACATAAGTTGATTATATATATATATATATATATATATATATATATATATATATTGTGATTATTGTTGCTTTTATTTATAGCACATTTTCATACCCACCCCATTATAGCACTTTATGTTTCGCGCCTCTATTTACTTATTTGCTCACACTTATGAGAAAGTGCTGTGTCTGCTGCAATACATAGATTAGTGCTAGACCTGATTTGCTCGCAGGAATAACATTACGAACTGTGAGGATAAACGCTTCTAGTACTGCAGAAGGTTGCCATTTCCACGTATACATTCGTGTTGAATGTCAACTGCTGGTTTCCGAGCAGGTCACACATACTTGGCGTGGCACAGCCGAGAAAGGTGGACGGCGATCCTGTGTGATTAGGAACAAAATGAAAAAAAAAATCAAACAATGGCTTGCAAAATGGCTTGGAAATTTTGTCGACTAAAATACATCTCAAACTTAAACAATTCAGATGACTAAAACATGACTAAAACCAAAATGGCATTTTAGTAAAAAGACTGACTAAAACGAAATCAAAATTTGATGTCAAAATGAACACTGCACTACCACATAAGAATAAGTAGGGGCATCTACTAAGCTGCTGAAAGAAAAAAAAATGAAGAAAAAGGCTTTTCTAATTTATCTTCTTAATATTTCATGTTGGTAATATATCCAGGTAATATGTGCAATGGCATTACAGCCAATAGAGTTTACATTTTTTTTTTTTTATATTTTAAAGTTGTTCTGTTTGTCAAAAAGCAATGTTTTTGTTTGTTTATGAAGCTTTGTTTTCTGTATAAAGATGCTATATGTCACAACGGGGAAATCTGTGTCTGCAGTGCATACTTAGTGCCGGTTCACACTTGTGCGATGCGGTAACGCTGCGAATATGCAGCCTGTTCCCGCATCGCATCCGCACATCTGGCAGTTCACACTACCATATGCGATACACAGGGGGTATCAATTAAATGTTAACAACACCCCCAGTTTGATCGCATATCGCAGTGCGATCTGACAGTTCGCACAGAATCGGATCGCACAAGTGTGAACCACTGTACCAATCCGATTCTGAGGAGGCTGAAAAAATGCCTCCTGTGCGAGTTTGCTGCGGATGCGCTGCGAATTCAACCATACAAAGTGTATGGCTGAATTCACATCCGCACATCAGATCGCATGTAATGAAGGAGCAGTGCGCTCTGGATTACATGCGATCTCTGCATCCGCAGAAGTGTGAACCGGCACTCAAGCCTCAATACCATAAATAATAACATTATCAGATTTTTATTCCAGGAGTATACGAGTTTGCAAATTCTAGAACAATGATTAAATAATACATTACAATTTAACTAAACCCTTTGGATTTTAGTTAACTAAAATGTACTGGAGATTTTAGTTGAATAAAATAGGACTAAAACAATTCAGATGACTAAAATACGACTAAAACTAAAATGGCATTTGTTTTCAAAAGACTATGACTAAAACTAAATTAAAATTTGACCTCCAAATTAACACTGCTTACAAGCCAATCATTGTGAAACAGAGATGCCATTTAAATATAATTACTCACATGTATAATTAGATATTTAACTTTTTTATATGACCTGTGAATGCGCCTTTTTGCTCAAATTAGCTGTTGATGGTTAGACAAATTTGGGGTGGAGGAACTTGAGTGGTCTCAAAAATCAACCCCAACCCTACTGAACCAGACCAGGTCTTTTCTGGCACCTTTTGATTACATGTAACAATCTGTATTTTTTGCTGTAAAATTACATAAAATAAATATATATTTATATTTAATTATTTATATATATATATATATATATATATATATATATATATATATGTTTATATATATATATGTGCTTTTTGTTTTTTATAAAGCAGAGGCCCTAGAGAATAAATTGGTGTGTGTTGCATTTTGTATTCTATGCCTTAAGATAAAAAAAAAAAAAAAAAATAGTGTGCAGCAGCCTCCCCAGCACGCCCCAATACTTACCTGTGCCCCATCTCTGTCCAGTCATGTCCACGAGTCCGGGAGTCCGGGACTCTCCCTCCTGACTGGCTGAGTTTCAGCCACTACGCCATTGGCTCCCACAGCTGTCAAAGTCAGTGAGCCAATCAGGAAAGAGAGTAGGCGGGTGGAACGGCAGCTCCGTGTCTGAATGGACCCACAGAGCTGCAGCTCGGCTTGGGTGTCCCCATAGCAAGCTGCTTGCTGTAGGGGCACTCGATAGAAGAGAGCGGCCAGGAGCAGGAACAAGGGACCCGAGAAGAGGAGGATCCGGGCTGTTCTGTGCAAAACCAACTGCACAGAGGAGGTAAGTATAAAATGTTTGTTATTTAAAAAAAAAAAAAAACTTTACAATCACTTTAATAATTTGCTTCACTTCTCTCTCTCTCTTCCTGTACCTTCAGGCAAGTTCTATAGGTTCCCTGTGCCGCAATGTCAGTCTAGGGTATGGGGTACCGATTGCTAGGGAGGGGGTCAGACTCACCAACCCATTTACTACCAGGGTTATCGTCTTCCATGCCAAGACACTAAATTTCTCACTGGCTGTCTGCTATAACATAACCACTTCACTGGTTACTCATGGCAATGGGCGGCCAACTCCACAGCATGGTTAACCCTGTCCTGGTGATTCTCTTACATTCCTTCATGTCCCCTGTTGTACAAGCCCCTGTTCTTCTATGCGCTCCCTCATGCACCCCCCTTTGTAGGAACTTCAAACCAGGCATTTGAAGGCTTTGAGAACTTTTACTTAAACTTCTTGCAAATTACAGAAGTTCCTCAACACACAGTTCTAGTTCATCCTAGCTCATATTGCCCAGTTTATACCTCTAGATAAAAAGAGTCCTTTCATCAAAGTATATTTCCAACTTACGTTAACCCGACTGGGTACCTCCTAAAGGGAGGCCACATGTTCAGTCCATCTTCACATGGTGCAGCATTCCTTCCTGTCTTTCCCATGTGGAGGGGGGAGTGCCCTAAGACTGATTCACCTTGTATTTATCCACAAGGGGGCAGAGCTATGAACACCTGGGCGTGAGCAGACATAACCCCTTCCTACCGCCCTGGGCAACCTATTACACAAAACTCACAAGCACATAGGCGTGCGTACAGTGTGTGCCTGGTGTGCCTGGGCACACCCTAATCACCCATAGTTGCCAACTGTCTTGAATTATATGCACATTATCGGGACAAATTTCATCCCTCTACCTTCTCCCCAGCAGTTTCAGGCACTCCCAGCTCTCAGGAGGACTGTGAAACATCACCAGGATGGACCCTGCCTCCTCCTTGCTTTCTTCTAGCATTGCAATTAGGTTTGAGTGGGTGGGTTGGGTATGTGCACGGCCCAGAGAACATATATTTATACACACACACGTGTTTGAGCTTTGGGGTGCACACCCTAATGCAAAAGGCTGCGCACACCTATGCACATAAAAACACAGTGCAATTCAGTTTAACATGAGGTAGTGTTCACCCTCACCGGAGGCATCTGCATACAACCTCATAAATGCTCTTTTGACTGAATGGGCAAAAAATGCCCACAGGCACACTCCACAATCTTGTGGACAGTTTTTCCAGAAGAGAAGAGGCTGTTATAGATATAAAAAGGGTTCAACTTTAAAATAAGGACTATCGTTTTTAACAGGGATGTCTAAAAATATAGGTGTGACGGTCACCTAAGCGCAAACTGGTGTGTTTATTATACTTTGCTAATAGAGCCAATACCTCCTTCTCTCACATGCATTCTTCCAGTGACCTAGGATTGGCCTGGAGAAGGCCTAAGCCCCCCTTTGCTCAGACAAATGGCTTTCTAGTGGACTGCACACTAGTTTGTGTGTCCCAGGTAAGCAAACATCCAGAAAGATCTTCTTTTTTTCGCCAAGCACCATCTCCAATTGATGGAATGGGGCACTATTTGCTACAATTGTAAATATCTAAGATAAACTTAGGAAACAGAAGTACCCTCAGAAACCATCAGAAGAACCATAAGGCATATGTAATAATGCTCAACACCACCAGCAAATTTATTTTGGCAAATCCCATCTTTGTTCCTGTTTCAATTTTAATAAGCGCAACTTATCTTTTCTCTATCATTCATTGACAGACGCAGCTCCATATTCTTCTTAACCATTGGGTTATGCTGCTCCCTACAGGAGTTGGACACTAGGCAGAAAAAATCTATACCACGCCTATGGGGCAGTCCCTGGGGGTATACACCCACTCACTCTGCTATAGGCATTCCGTTTTTTTCTGCCTAGTCTGGAGTAAGGCCCCAGTTCCCTGCTGGGATTTTGGTCCTAGCATGTTTTTTATGGAAAAAAGGGAACCTTTTGTCTAAATTTTTTATTTTTTTTTTGCTAGTTATGTTCTTGAGAGAACTGCAATCAACAGCCGGACTGGGCATCATGCTGGATATTCTAGATCCTTTTGGTCTCCCAGTCTAGCCAATGAGCTTGTGCAGGTCGCAGCTCCGCACTAGGCCTGGCTACGACATAACCCCACTGGATGGGGGCTGGCCCGCGACTAGAACACCTCGCCGGTACGAACACGACCTGGTTTGGCTTGAGTCGCAGTGTATCCCTTGGCTGTCAGCACCCTCACCCCGGGTGGAGAGGTGGTCTGTCCAGAGTGGCACCCACCCGAATATTGTTGGTATGGTGAGTAGTGTCTCATCATATCTCTTGTGGTCTCGGAGGGGACATGGGCCCCTCCCTGGGATGGTCGGACCCTCGGGTCACCCCCTATCCCCCATGCCCCCCCCTGCATGTGGGGTCCTTAGGGTAGATCCCCTATCGAACATCCAAGGCTCCCCCTGCAGGCCATCCTCCCCACTATTTCATAGGGGGTCCCTACCTCAGACGGGTATGGTGCAGGGGCTGTAGCAGGTGATGGGGGCTCTGGGGGGCGCCGGTGCCGCTGATCGAGCGATCCGCCGGGGGGGTTAATCCTGATGGGGGTCCCTGCTGGGGCCCACCTATGCCTGATGATCGCTGCACCCCTTAGGGGATCCTGTAGACCGCATGGCATGCCTAGGACGCCGCCATTTTCTTGTAAATCAGCTGTACAAGGCTTGGCAGACATTTTTTTGTATTTTCCCATTGAAATGCATTGGGTGGCCATTTTATTGAGGTCTCCCCAATGAAGTGCATTGGGCGACCATTTTTTTGGAGCCTGAGAATGCTGTACAGCAGTGAGTGGCAAGGCTTTAACTCTAGTGTTGATCCAGGTACTTCCTGTTCCTGTGAGGATCGTTTTCTGCACACTTCAGGCCAGCTTTGCTCTCCCTAATATTGGGCGGTGATGAGTCTATTGGGGTCCCTGTAGGTTGCTCTCTCACTCTGCTATATTACAGTTTAGTGTGCTGGGACTTGTAGTACTGCTGGTGCAGCGGTGTGGGGCCATTTTTTGCAGTATTATTAAAGTGACACTGTGATGTCCCCAGGTTAGCATGGAGTCCCAGGAGCAAGTATCACCTACTGATCCCCTCCTTGGGCTTGCGGGGACCTCCGGGTCATAACCCTTGTCTGCTTTAATAGCGGTTTTGGAAAACCTGGTGTCAAAAGTGGATTTGGTCCTAAAAAAGAGGACTAGTAAAAAGAGGCAAAGGCCCTCACCTGCCTCATCTGTATCCTCAGATTCTGAGGTTAATATGGCAGCCACAGACGCGAGTCACCCTGAGTGTTCTGCGTCATCGCACTCTGATGGCAAGGATGAAATATCCTCATCTGCAGCAGCGCGGGAAAATGCAGTGCAGGAAACTCTAAAAATGGCGGATGATTCCAAAGGACGCAGGTGTCATTTGGCACACGCAAATCCCCGAAGTCAGGCGAGGTTTACCCTTGTCCGGAACTTTTTGACAAAATTTTCACTGTACATTGGGGGCACCTTAAACACATGTTAGTGGCGTTGAAGCGCTTTAAGGGGCGCTACCGCTTTGCTGACGCTGTAGTCAATAAGGTGAAGGTCTCCAGACTGAACAAATCTACTGTGGTCCGGGTGGAGGAGTCTCCGGTCTTTAAAGACTCTGTTGATTAGTGATGAGCTTCATGTTCGAGTCGAACCTAGCATTGATTTACTATTTATATGTGATGCGTCTTTAAATGTGGCCCCCCCTTGCAGCTAGGGGTAACCATTAGATGCATGGTGTGGCTAAAAAGCTGGTCTGCGGACCAGGCTTCTAAAAAGGCTCTGTCAGACCTCCCCTTTACAGGGGACCGCCTATTTGGTTCTTCGTTTGATGAACTTATCAAAGGGCTTACAGGTGGGAAGAGTACTCTTCTTCCTCATTCCGCTAAGATCAACTCTCCGCGTCACAAACGGGGCCCTTATTTTTCAGCATACAGGCGGCCTCCGGCATGCAGGAGAAAGGATGTAAGCCATTAAGATCATCTGGGGGTTCCAAGAAGACGTGGTCGGGTAAGCCAAGTGTAGGTCCCTCCAGATCTGCAGACAAGTCCCCTTCTGCATGAAGGGGCGCCCTCACCCATAACTGGGGTGGGGAGACATCTTTGTTTCTTCCGGAACCATTGACCTACTTAAATCAGGACAAATGGGTCCACATACTGATCCGATTGGGTTACAAGATCGAATTCAGGTCTCAGCCATTGAACAGATTTTTCCCATCTACACCTTTCTCCAGATCGGTAAGGGATCTACAAGAGGCGGTACAAGATAAGCTGTCGCAAGGGGTGATTGTGCCTGTTCCCTCTCGGGAACGCTTTCAGGGGTGCTATTCAAACCTGTTCACTGTTCCCAGGAAAGAAGGCAAAGTGCGTCCAATCTTGGACCTCAAGGCGCTTTGTGCGGGTACAGAAGTTTCAAATGGAGTCCATTTGCACGGTAGTGGCAACACTCTATCGATATCAAAGATGCATATCTGCACATCCCTATTTACGCTGGACACCAGGGTTTTTTTTGCTTCACTGTAGGAGAGGAGTATTATCAATTTATGGCGTTACCCTTTGGTCTCACCTCCGCTCCCAGGGTCTTCACCAACAGCGGGGTATTGCGGTACTGGGGTACCTTGACGATCTCCTCTTAAGAGCAGACTCATATTCAATCCTGTCAATCACTGTATGGACTCTGCAAGAGTTCGGTTGGAACATCAATTTAAAAAAACTGCTCTAGTCCCATCTTCCAAACTGGATTATTTGAGACTGACTCTGGACTCAGCCTCAGCGAGGGTGTTTATCCCTCTGGAAAAGCTGCAAAAGTTGCAGAGGGCAATTCGCTTGTTGCTATCCAACTATCTGTCCTCTCTGAATACTTGCATGCGAGCGCTAGGCCTGATGGTTTCTACCTTTGAGGCGGTTCCATTTGCTTAGTTCCACCCCAGACCTCTGCAAAGAGAAATTCTTGTCAAGTGGAACAAGGATTCAAAATCTTTGGACAATCTGATTAGATTGAGTCAACACACAAGAAGTGCTCTACTGTGGTGGCTCCGTTCCTTGGCTCTGCGTCAGGGCAAGTCCTTCCTTCCCTTGTATTGGACCGTGGTAACCATGGATGCCGGCCTGTCCAGTTGGGAGGGAGTGCTTGGAAGGATGTGTGTCCAGGGCACCTGGACTCTGGAAGAGTCCAGACTACTGTTTAATATTCTGGAACTCAAAGCGATAAAGCTTTGCTTGAGTCATTGGACAAATCGTCTGCAAGGATGTCCAGTTCGGATTCATTCAGACAATGCCATGGCCGTGGCTGACATCAATCATCAAGGGGGCATCAAGACTGTTCTGGCCGACTCGGGAGGCCGAGATCCTAAAATGGGCAGAAAACTTTGTTCCAGCCCTCTCCGCTGTGCATATCCCCGGAGTGAAAAATTGGCAGGCGGATTACTTGAGTCGTCAGGTGTTGGATCAGGGGGAATGGTCCTTTCACCTGGAGGGGTTTCACCTGCTGTGTGTCCATTTGGGGACACCCGATGTGGACCTGTTAGCCTCTCAGCTCAACAAGAAGGTACAGAGACTTGTAGCCAGGTCTCGGGATCCTCTGGCCAATGCCACAGATGCATTGGTGGGTCCTTGTGGTCAGAATCAGCTGATCTATGCGTTTCCTTCACTAAAACTGCACAGAATAGAGGTGGAAGGGATTCCAGTCATTCTGGTGGCTCCAGACTGGCCTCACCGGTCTTGGTACGCCGATCTAGTAAGGTTGGCATCGATGTTCCTTGGAGGCTTCCTCTCAGGGAAGATCTGCTTTCTCAAGAGCCGATCTTCCATCCTGCTTTACAATAGCTGGCTTTAACAACGTGGCTGTTGAAAGCCAGGTGTTGAAGGATAGGGGTCTTTCTGACTCAGTGATTCCTACACTGTTGAAGGCTAGAAAATCTACCTCTAGGAAGATTTATCATTGTACATGGAAAATGTACATCTCATGGTGTGAATCAATTAAGGCGTATCCATGCTAATTTTCAGTGGCTAGGATATTGGCTTTCCTCCAAAGAGGGGTTAAGCGGCGGTTAGCCTTGGGTACTATTAAAGGCCAGGTGTCAGCCTTGGCGGTGTTTTTTCAACGTCATTTAGCTATGTAGTCTTTGAGTCGCACCTTTATCCAGGGAGTTCGCCATTTGGCTCCTCCGATAAGGTCCCCGTTACCTCAGTGGGATATTAACTTGGTGCTGTCAGTCCTTCATAAACCTCCCTTTGAAAACATTAGGGAGATTCCTCTGCTTACACTGTCACAGAAGGTTGCCTTTTGGTGGCTATTACCTCTGCACGCAGAGTGTCTGAAATGGTGGCGCTGTCCTGCCGTTCACCTTATTTGGTGGTCCACAGAGATAAAGTCGTACTTCGACCTAATCAGTCGTTTCTTCCTAAGGTGGTCTCTGGTTTCCATCTAAATGAAGACATTGTGCTGTCTTCACTTTGTCTCAAGCCCAAGCATCCTAAAGAAATTGCTTTGCATTCCTTGGATGTGGTTCGGGAAATTAGGGTTTACCCGGCGCCTACTGAGTATTTCAGGAAATCAGACTCTCTTTTTGTCCTCATGGAAGAAACTTGGAAGGGATTGGTTGCGTCCGCTGCGACCATATCCAGATTGATCAGGCAGACGGTGGTACAGGCTTATTCACTTAAGGGTCAGGTTCCACCTTTCCCTGTGAAAGCGCATTCTTCTAGAGGGCTGAGTTCTTCTTGAGCTTTTCGCTATCAGGCATCGGTAATACAAGTTTGCAAGGCGGCAACTTGGTCGTCTGTGCACACGTTCACAAAATTCTACAAAGTAGATGTGTTGGCATCCTTGGATGCTTCTTTTGGTCGCAAGGTTTTGCAGGCTGCTGTTTAAAAGATCATTTTTTCTCTTTAAGGGTGTATGTTGTTTCCAGATGAGCTCCAGTTGTTCCTGGGGGAGCTCCATGTTATCTGGTTGGCTAAGTTTAACTTTTGGGAATTACTGTATTTTCTGGCGTATAAGACTACTTTTGAACCTCAAAAAAATCCCCCAAAAATGGGTGGTCGTCTTATACGCCGAGTATAATATCTCCAAGGTAACCTAAGTATAATTATTACCGGTAGATCATGCAATAGGGGGGTCATCTTATACGCCCAGTCGTCTTATACGCCGGAAAATACGGTACGTTCTTTTCTGTGTTGTTTTTCCACCCCTCATGCTAATACTGCTTTGGGACGTCCCAATGGTTAAGAAGAATATGGAGCTGCGTCTGTCAATGAACGATAGAGAAAACTGGATTTTTGACTTACCGTAAAATCCTTTTCTCTAAAGTTCATTGACAGACGCAGCACCCGACCCTCTATATATGAGTTGGGTTGGAGTTTTTTTCCTTATAACACTGCTTGCAACAAAACTGAATGCCTATAGAAGAGTGAGTGGGTGTATACCCTCAGGGACTGCCCTATAGGCGTGGTAAAGATTTTTCCTGCCTAGTGACCTACTGCTGTAGGGAGCAGCATAACCCAATGGTTAAGAAGAATATGGAGCTGTGTTTGTCAATGAACCTCAGAGAAAAGGATTTTACGGTAAGTCAAAAATCCAGTTTTTCCTGTGCCCAGAAGTAACACACCGATGCCTTTCTATGTCGTCATACAATAACCATAACAGATCACTCAGTAGGAAGACATGCTTCTGTACAACACAAAACAGAGAATGTACCTAAAATAGATGAAGACAGACGTCCACATTTTGTTTCACTGCCGGTACACTTCAGGGTGCTAGAAGGAGTACAATATACACTTGTAAGCGAGGTACAGGTTCTACACGTCAGGTCGTTTGACTCAGTGTTCGTTGTTGGCACTGAAGAAAAAAAAAAAAGTATATATTTTTATGCTATGATCACTCACTATTTGTCTTTTCTATTGGGACCAAAAAATTAAAATATAGATTTAAAGCAGAACACCAGCAACCTTAACTACTAGTTCTAATACACATCTGTGGGGTTACTGTTTTCTCTAAATCCATCCAATTTTTTCTCTTGAGCCCTTATGAAGAAGGAGTTGTGTTACCCCCAAAATGTATTAGTTTTTTTATATAACCAACAGCTTAATTATCTTGGACTTTCATCTGTTTTTGCAATGGGGATCCTTTCTGTATTTCTCTGGTTTGACATTCAGCTTTAGACATTTTTGGGTTTGCCGTTGTAGTGCATTGGCTGGTTGGTGCACTTCTTAGGGTGACTGAACTTATCTTTTCAGTTGAGGAAAGGGGAAAAATAGTGCTGGAGCCGTAGGGTTATCACACTGGTATTGCTATCATAAAGTAATGATGTTGATGTAAACGATCTGGTTCTTGGGTGGGCAGCTTCTACACACCAGAGGATCCTAATGGATTTCTTGGGTTTCAGTGTGATGTATATACACCCCTCACATTTTTGTATATATTTTATTATATATTTTCATGTGACAACACTGAAGAAATGACACTTTGCTACAATGTAAAGTAGTGAGTGTACAGCTTGTATAACAGTGTAAATTTGTTGTCCCCTCAACATAACTCAACACACAGCCATTAATGTCTAAACCGCTGGCAACAAAAGTGAGTACACCCCTAAGTCAAAATGTCCAAATTGGGCCCAAAGTGTCAATATTTTGTGTGGCCACCATTTCTTTCTGGGACTGCCTTAATCCTCTTGGGTATGGAGTTCACCAGAGCTTCACAGGTTGCCACTGGAATCTTCTTCTACTCCTCCATGACAACATCACAGAGATGGTGGATGTTAGAGACCTTGCGCTCCTTCCCGTTGAGGATGCCCCACCAATGCTCAATAGGGTTTAGGTCTAGAGACATGCTTGGCCAGTCCATCACCTTTACCCTCAGCTTCTTTAGCAAAGCAGTGATCATTTTGGAGGTGTGTTTGGGGTTGTTATGTTGGAATACTGCCCTGCGGCCCAGTCTTCGTAGGGAGGGGATCATGCTCTGCTTCAGTATGTCATAGTACATGTTGGCATTCATGGTTCCCTCAATGAACTGTAGCTCCCCAGTGGTGGCAGCACTCATGCAGCCCCAGACCATGACACTCCCACCACCATGCTTGACTGTAGGCAGGACACACTTGTCTTTGTACTCCTCACCTGGTTGCCAGCACACACGCTTAATACCATCTGAACCAAATAAGTTTATCTTGGTCTCATCAGACCACAGGACATGGTTCCAATAATCCATGTCCTTAGTCTGCTTGTCTTCAGCAAACTGCGGGCTTTCTTGTGCATAATCTTTAGAAGAGGCTTCCTTCTGGGATGAATAAACACACAGAAAGACCAGGCGCTGAAGGACTATTCTATATTCAGATCAAAGAATAAATAGTTAGTGCTACCAGTGGTGCTGCTAGCCCACACTCAAACCCAATGAGATAGATGACACAAACAACAAAGTGGGATGACAGACATGCAGACCAATTTGTTGTAGTGTGCGGTGTATGTTCTGAGCACTGACAGGCTGACCCCCCACCCCCTCAACCTCTGCAGCAATGCTGGCAGCACTCATACGTCTATTTCACAAAGACAACCTCTGGATATGATGCTTAGCACATGCACTCAACCTCTTTGGTCGATCATGACGAGGCCTATTCTGAGTGTAACCTGTACTGTTAAACTGCTGTATGGTCTTATCCACTGTGCTGCAGTTCAGTTTTAGGGTCTTGGCAATCTTCTTATAGCCTAGGCTATCTTTACGTAGAGCAACAATTCTTTTTTTCAGATCCTCAGAAAGTTCTTTGCCATGAGGTGCCATGTTGAACTTCCAGTGACCAGTATGAGAGAGTGAGAGCGATAACACCAAATTTACACACCACTCCCCATTCACAACTGAGACCTTGTAACACTAATGAGCCACATGACACTGGGGAGGGAAAATGGCTAATTGGGCCCAATTTGGACATTTTCACTCAGGGATGTACTCACTTTTGTTGCCAGCAGTTTAGACATTAATGGCTGTGTGTTGAGTTATTTTGAGGGGACAGCAAATTTACACTGTTATACAAGCTGTACACTCACTACTTTACATTGTAGCAAAGTGTCATTTCTTTAGTGTTGTCACGTGAAAAGATAGAATACAATATTTACAAAAATGTGAGGGGTGTACTTACTATTGTGAGATACTGTATATATATATATATATATATATATATATATATATATATATATAAAAACACATTTCTAAATATAGTGCTGGAAAATTCTGTAGAAGTTAGTAAAAATGTAAATTAAAAGGTGATTCTATAGAAAGGGTTATATACCAAAACCTAAAGTGGTTGTAAACCTCAGACATGGAATGTGAATAAAGCATATCCCTCTTTAGTGAGTACTTATCTCAATCCAGAGCACTAACAGTCATTTCTGTCTGCTGCTTCCTTCCTCTGCTATCAACATGAGTCACTTCTGACAGGTTTTCCTGACACCAGGAGAAAAAAGTTGACAGGGGAGGGACCTCCAGCTTATTGGCAGCCTCAGCTCTGTTCCAGTTTGCTGTGCAAAGAGGGTGTGCCCCTTCCCTCCAATCAGCTGTAACTGAGCTCTATAGTGTGTAACTTCAGCTCTCCGCCCACTTTTTGCTAACAGCTCCGACAAGCTATATACATTCAGCACTTTGAACTGTAGAGAAGAGAGGACTGCAGATAAATGGGTACAACTTATGTAGGAGGATTTGTTTTATCTCAGTGTATCAACTCCAATGGGCATATGTAAGGGTTTACAACCACTTTAACAAATATGAGAAGTTTTACTTCTAGGAGAGAGAAAGGACATCTACAAATGTACTTACAAGTGGGTACGGGAGTCTCACAGTCGTCGGTGTCACAGCACAAAGTTGCCATTTTGAGATTGCCGCCTGCAGATGTTACGCTTCCAGTTATGTTGCATTGGTTATTGGGGGCACATCCTCTCACAAAAACTGAAAGGCCAGTGCCTATGGCTGAATCTGCATACAAATAGTTTATAAATGTTAGCCAGGCAACATGTATACATTTTACAAAGAAATGTGCATAGCCACAAATCTTATACAGTATATTGACTTAAAAAAAAACCCTGTCACCAATAGACAAAGATTCAGTTAGAAGTATAGCAAAATCAAGCATTGAAATTACTTACTTTAAGTGTTTTTCCTTTCTATTATTGATTTTAATTGCCTTGCAACATAGCTCTAAACTAAATTTACTAATTTAATAAGGACTAATATCCTAATCACTGTCCCCTCCCTCCTCACACATCACAGCACTCTCCTCTTCTGGGAATATCTATTTACTGTCTTAGCTGGCCCAGCTCCTCCGCAACTCCCCACGCTTCCCTTAATAACCTTTTATATATCATATATCTGCTAGGTAAGGAGCAATAAAATACTATAGATTAGTCATTCTTAACTAGGGTTCCATAGAAATTTAGGGCTCTTTCACACGGGCGGTCTGTCAGTTTTTTAGGCGGATGTGATCAGATGCCCCATTCAGCCCTATGGAGCAGCGGATGTCAGAGGTGACATGTCCGCTGACACCCGCGTCCGATCCTGTCCGTGAAATTCGGACGGATGGAAACCCTATTTTCCATCCGTCCTGGGGATCGGATCGGATGGGATCGGATGAGAGCGGACAGGCGGTCCGCTCTCATCCGATCCCCCATAGAGAGCAGCGGGGCTCTGACACCTCCCTCTCTGCACACAGTGTGGAGACGGAACTGTCATCCACCAGCTCGATCCCCGCTGAGCAGAGCACGGTCCGCAACGGAATGCGGACCGTGTGAAAGAGCCCTTAGGTTTCTCCTGAGCAAGGGCTGACTGGGAACTTTCAGCCCAGGGGGCAAGTACAAACCAGAGGCCTATGGTGCAGTGATTTGGCCTCCCCTCCCACTCTCCCTCTTCCCGGCCCCCTCCTGACCCCCCATTCCAGGCTGAAGCTCCGCTCCAGGTACTCTCTACTCACTGGCTGAATCCGGTTTCCCAACCTGGCTAGCAGGGAAAGCTTGGGGGCAGCTGGGAAAGCTCAGTTGGGGCTTGAGGAAAGTCTCCAGTGGGACATGGAACTGGCCTCTTCTCAATCACTGTTGACACCATCCATGCTGGGGGGGGGGGGGGGGGGGCTGCGCCTGGTCCTTGTCTTCAACTCGCACTCAGTAGGTCAGCGACAGCGATTTTTTACTTCTTTTCACCAGAAAACTATAGGCATGACCTGTGGCAGAAGCGGTGCAGCCTTTTTATGGGGCATCAGAGTGGCCCAGGGGGCAATTGCCCCCCTGGCCCAGTCCTCCCCTGCTCCCGAGGTATCTAGGGGTTTCTTGAGCTGTGGGTAACTGGCCTCCTATTTGATAGTCCCTGAATAGTTGCAGGTTTAAATCCACTTTACATGTCAGTGGCATGATACAAACAATATTTTTAGCTATCTGTAGGGGGGGCATTCTTCCCTTTGACCACCAAATGCAAGGGCCGTTTTTCCCACTGACTCCTGAGAAATTGGTTTTCTAATGGGTTTCCCATTATTTGAAAATTATTTCAAGGGTTCCTGTAGGGTAAAGAAAGGTTGAGAAAGGCTACTACAGAATTTCACTTGAGAGACAGCTCTGTGTCTGCTGGATAGGGATGGGCTTGATGTTCGAGCATTGAACTGCAGTTTCCACTGATTTGACCAACCATCCAGCATTTCACCAGCACAGCAATCCCAGCACATTCAGTATTATCTTATAGATAAATATTGAAAGGAATGGTCAGGTAACGGGGTCTCTTTAACCGGTTGCCGACCGCCGCACGACGATATACGTCGGCAGTCAGCCCCGGCCAGGCAAAGTGACGTATATATATACGTCACTAGCCTGTCACTTGCTTGGGAGCCAATAGCGGGCGAGCGCGCGCCCGAGGAGGCGGGCTCCCGCCCCGGCTCGTTCCCCAGCAAGTCCGTGCGTGTGACCGGCGGACCCGATGTCCGCCGGTCACTCGCCGATCGTCAGTGCAGAGGGAGAAAGGCAGGCGGCTGATGTAAACATACCGCCTGTCATTCTCCCCCTGTGTAGAAACAGTGATCATACGGTTCTACTATGTAGTGTCAGGGTTATTTGGGGAGGTTAAATTTAATAAGAAGAAAATTAAATGTTATATTTTATTTTACATAGAAATGTTGAGCAGTGGCGTCCATTTTGTTAAAGGTCACTAAAAGTTCAAACCTCCTTTTTGACGAAATTTGTCTTTTCAGGAGATGTTTAAAAGTTTCAACAGACATGCTGTGTTGACCTACGGTAATAAATAAATAGTCTGTTGACTTTCTTTAGACAAAGACTAGCTGACAATATACCAAGGTAATCTTGTTTGTGTGGGATCATAAAACAAGTCAGTATTTTCTGTGTTTTAGACCCATTTAAAAATAAGATTAACAGATATGTATAATCTTATATGTAAAGGAATATTGACAATGAAATATATATAACTAACATACATAGATATGTAGAAAACTGTTATATATTATAATTGTTTCATATTTTGCTAAATTCTAACTTTACTGATTTTAATGACTCATCTCTGTATGTCAAGACAAGCTTCAGTAAACATTTGTAAATTGTAAGTAAGAAAGCATCATAAAACATTTGTAACCTTGCTAGGCTCTAGGAAGTCTGAGATGGTAAGCTATTTGTCAATATAAGGTGCAAAGTTTATTTGAAGATAAATAATGCTGCTATATTGCTGTATGCTGAACCTAAGAGCAATACAAGAGTGCCATCTCTGGTGACTACTACTAATTGAAGTCTTAAGTTAAAAAGTAAAATCCAATATATTTTAAATAAGATATATTAAATATTAAGATTGTGTTACCAGATTTAATCTTTATTCAGATACCTGGTGGATATTAAATGGACATGTAATAGATGAGAGCATGGTTACATTTTATGTTGTTTTATAATAGTCTTAAATGGAGAAATCTTTATTTAATATTCAATATTCTGGTCAACCAAGAGGTGTCACCCTATGACATCACCAGTTAATGAATAAGATGTTCCAACCAATGGGGATCATGTTACTCCCTCTGGGTTTAACTTATGGTAATTTTCTATACCATATAAAAAGGCAACCCCAGGTGAGAGAGACACACATGACACTTGCCCAACATACATCACACATACAACATACACACTACTACATCCATTTATAGACTCATCTACACAGACTCCATTTTGATCCATCATGTATCTGAAACTTTGAGGGACGCCAAACGAAACTCCTCCCTAATTGACCGCCATCTTGGAAAGGCAGCCATCTTAAGGACTCTGGTAATGACTATTCTAAGCTAGCAGCTATTTTAAATATGGTAAATATGCCTTGCTAATTATTTGATTATTATTCAATATTGTTTATGTACTTCCTTAAATGTTTTACATTGCATATTTAAAGGGTAACGAGAGTACAATCCCAGCCGTATAAACCATATGTAGATTTTTCTCTAAAGAGATGATTTTTGTTTTTATAACATTTTTATTAATATCAGATTTAGGGCATATTGGCGTATTAGTCTCACGTTTTGCATAGCCTATTCTCGCTTCATCTGCAGTGGAGTGACTATCAGACTGAGCATTGCGCAGACAATTGTGGTCTGATTGTATAGTACACTTATTTATGGTTTATACTATATCTGGAGAAAACGTAATCTTGCTTTATTTTCACTTTCATTATTGAGCTACCAATCACATTGCATTTATTGTTTGAAGTTTGTATTTTTGTGAAGTTATTTTTTTTGTGTCATCTCAAGTCTGATCATTTATTGTGATTACATGTCTGGTGAATAAATATTTTATATATATTCCATACTGTAGACTGTTTTCACTAAGATTGGTATATGCTTTTAAAAAGAAATGAATCAATAAAAAGAATTTGCTACATATTTATTTGTGGAAATAAGTGAGATTCTCCTTCTGCACAGATCTTTGCTTATTGACATAAATAGACACTGTTATATTCAGAGCAGTATAAACATTCTGACATAATGGAGGCGGCCCAGCAAAATATTATTAATTTCTGACATAATGGAGGCGGCCCAGCGAGATATTATTAATTTATTATTAATTCTGACAGTAGGACCGTTAATCATTGTTCCTACACTTCAAGCCACAGCCAATCACAGTAAGAATCACGCCCCTAGGGACACACACCACCCCTCCCTCTCAAATAAAGTTAACCCCTTCACTGCCAGTGTCATTTTGCAGTAACAGTGCATATGTATAGCACTGATTACTGCAGTAATGTCAATGGTAACCCCAAAAGTGTCAAAAATGTCATTCAAGGGTCCGATCTGTCCGCCGCAATGTCGCAGTACCGCAAAAAAATCGCAGATCGCCACCATTACGCGTTAAAAAAAAACACCAAAAATGACAAAAATCTTTCCCTTAGTTAGTAAACGCAATAACTTTTGCGCAAACCAACCAAAATACGCTTTTTGTGATTTTTTTTACCAAACATATGTAGCAGAATACAAATTGGCCAAAAATGTTAAAAAATTTCGATTTTTACATTTTTTTGGGGGGAATTTCATGTAAAAAAATGTGAAAAATATTGTTGTTTTTGCAAAATTTATGCTATTTTTTTGTTTATAGCGCAAAAAGTAAAAATCGCACAGGTGATCAAATACCACCAAAAGAAAGCTCTGTTTGTAGGAAAAAAAGGACGTCAAATTCGTTTAGGTACAGCGTCGCACGACCGCGCAATTGTCCGTTAAAGTCACGCAGTAAAAAATCGCAAAAAAAAACCCTGGTCAGGAAGGGGGTAAAATCTTCGGGGCTTAGGTGGTTAAAAACATATTTGGTAAGAGGAAGAAATGAATGGCATGAGAAAATGTAAAGTGAAGCAATCCTGTGGTTTAATATAAGTAGAGTTCCCATACTTATCGTTGATACGGTCATTGCTGTGACACAACTAGATCCTGAAGGGCAGAGCTCTGAACTTTCATCGCTATTGCAGGTGGTGCCATCAAAATTTATACAATTAATACAGGAGAGTGAAAACCCTAAAAAAGAAAACAAAAAGTAGACAAAATTAGGTCCAGTATATTGTAAAATCCAGCAAACCTGATTGTATTATATGTGAACATGAAAGCTATATTTATACAGACTTCTAGTGATGAGAAAACATCTGCTGAAGATTTTGATGACTATGAACACTTCCAGGAGTATTGAATTCCTGCACTTAGTGGTTCAATCTAACCCCTACATTGCTACTGCACATGCTAGTGACATAGGGGGCGGCAGGAAAAATACAGAGTCACTGTCATTAAAATTAGGTTTGATAAGAGTCTCATTTTTAGTTGGCAGAGGACAATTTACCTTTTTGCCCCCTTTATCCAAACAACCTTGGGATATTCATTTTACATATTGATGGAATATCAAAATTAGAATGAAAATAATATTCATTCAGCATATTGAAGTTGTAATTCCATACAGTAAGTTCTCCTGGAGGGTATTATTTCTTAGATACAAGAGTATACAATATCTCACAAAAGTGAGCACACTCCTCACATTTTTCTAAATATTTTATTCCATCTTTTCATGTGACAACACTGAAGAAATTACACTTTGCTACAATGTAAAGTAGTGAGTGTACAGCTTGTATAACAGTGTAAATTTTCTGTCCCCTCAAAATAACTCAACACACAGCCATTAATGTCTAAACAGCTGGCAACAAAAGTGAGTACACCCCTGAGTGAAAATGGTCCCAATTAGCCATTTTCCCTCCCTGGTGTCATGTGACTCATTGGCGTTACAAGGTCTCGGGTGTGAATGGGGAGCAGGTGTGTTAAATTTGGTGTTATCGCTCTCACTCTCTCATACTGGTCACTGGAAGTTCAACATGGCACCTCGTGGCAAAGAACTCTCTGAGGATCTGAGAAAAAGAATTGTTGCTCTACATAAAGAAGACCTAGGCTATAAGAACATTGCCAAGACCCTGAAACTGAGCTGCAGCATTGTGGCCAAGACCATACAGCGGTTTAACAGGACAGGTTCCACTCAGAACAGGCCTCACCATGGTCGAATAAAACAGTTGAGTGCACGTGCTCAGCGTCATGTCCAGAGGTTGTCTTTGGGAAATAGACGTATGAGTGCTGCCAGCATTGCTGCAGAGATTGAAGGGGTGGGGGGTCAGCCTGTCAGTGATCAGACCATACGACACACTGCATCAAATTGGTCTGCATGGTTGTCCTCCCAGAAGGAAGCCTCTTCTAAAGATGATACACAAGAAAGCCCGCAAACAGTTTGCTGAAGACAAGCAGACTAAGGACATGGATTACTGGAACCATGTCCTGTGGTCTGATGAGACCAAGATAAACTTACTTGGCTCAGATGGTGTCAAGCGTGTGTGGCGGCAACCAGGTGAGGAGAACAAAGACAAGTGGGTCTTGTCTACAGTCAAGCATGGTGGTGGGAGTGTCATTGTCTGGGGCTGCATGAGTGCTGCCGGCACTGGGGAGCTATAGTTCATTGAGGGAACCATGAATGCCAACATGTACTGTGACATACTGAAGCAGAGCATGATCCTCTCCTTTCAGATAGATTGGGCCGCAGGGCAGTATTCCAACATGATAACAACCCAAAGCACATCTCTAAGTTGACCACTGCCTTGCTAAAGAAGCTGAGGGTAAAGGTGATAGTCTGGCCAAGCATGTCTCCAGACCTAAACCCTATTGAGCATCTGTGCTGTCTCCTCAAATTGAAGATGGAGGAGCGCATGGTCTCTAACATCCACCAGCTCCGTGATGTTGTAATGGAGGAGTGGAAGAGGACTCCAGTGGCAATCATCGAAGTTCTGGTGAACTTCAAGCCCAAGAGGGTTAAAGGAGTGCTGGAAAAATAGGATGGCCACACAAAATATTGACACTTATGGCCCAATTTGGACATTTGCACTTAGGGGTGTACTCACTTTTGTTGCCAGCGGTTTAGACATTAATGGCTGTGTGTTGATTTATTTTGAGGGGACAGCAAATTTACACTGTTATACAAGCTGTACACTCACTACTTTACATTGTAGCAAAGTGTCATTTCTTCAGTGTTGTCACATGAAAAGATAGAATAAAATATTTACAAAAATGTGAGAGGTGTACTCACTTTTGTGAGATACTGTGTATATATATATATATATATATATATATATATATATATATATGGTTTTTATGGACTCTTTGCTTGTACAATGGCAAGTACCAATAAAGGTAGGAGACAAAACTATAAAGATAATTCAGAGGATTACAAGGCAAACAGGGCAAAATTAATTCTTAATCACCAAGCTTAAAGTAGAACTATAGGCAAACTTTCATTTTACATTTTGTATAGAGCAAGTGAGGGTTATAACCCCTGTCAGATTTTTCTTTCTCTATGTCCCATTGTGGAGATTTTCCTTCACTTCCTGTCCCATAGCCAAACAGGAAGTGAGACAAAATCCCTGCAAATTAAAATAAGTCCTTGGGGACCCCCAGTTTACCAGAACTAGTGTCCCCATTGGAAGATTTTCCCTCTATAACTTTTCTGGGGACAAGCCAAAATCTGCCCTGTGTAGTTGGTTTAGCACACAGGAGCCCCGATCCTCCTCTTCTCGGATCACTTGTTGCTGCTCCTGGCCCCTCCCTCCTGTCAAGTGCCCCCACAGCAAGCAGATTCCTATTGGGGCACCCGAGCCGAGCTGCAGCTCCATGTGTCCCTTACAGACATGAAGTTGCCATGTATGTATGTTTGTAAAACTTCTCTCAAATGCAATAAAAATGATTAAACAAGAAAAAAATGCACTGATGCACTAAAAAGAGTATTTAAAGAGTTTTAAAAGAGTTTAAAAAAAAGTGTAGTAAAAAAAAAAAAAAATGACTTAAATATAGAACTATTTATTTTGTTTTATTAATATTTTTTGCTTAAACAATCATATACATTATTTTATATTTATCTGACAAAAAAGAAAACAACTTTTTAACTGAAATTTCTTAGTCTTGACCATATATAAATAAATAAAACATGAAAATCACTAATCATTGGGGGGGGGGGGGGGCGGTATCAGTGACAGTCGTGGTGGTGAGGGGGTGGGATCAGTGGCAGTGGTGGTGCAATCCTCCCCAGTACTACCTTTGCCTCTTACTGATCCCACCACACCCACCACAGGTCTCCTTCCTACCCCCCCCCCCATCACCTCTGTTGTAGAGGTGATTGGGGGGGATAAGGATGATATGTGTGGTGTTGGTATCATGTAGAGGGGATTGTGGGGGGGGGGATAAGGATGATATGTGTGGTGGTGGGATCAGTAAAAGGCAGAGCTGGAGGTGGTGAGGGGGGTGGGATCAGTTGCGCTGACATCTGAAAGTTGATCACTTACTTGATCAGTCAGTGGATTCCCCCTCAGCATTCACCAGGGATGCCTCTGTTTCATGGTGTCTCCTTGCAGAGGAGAGAGCTCCTCCTCCTTCACCCTACTGCCATCAGCTGGTCAGCTGACTTATTTCCTTATTGTTCACCTCCGCCTCCCTATGGGTTCTCTCTGAGGATAGAAGGGGCGGATTGAACTCCAGTAACAACAACAGTAACTCCTCCAGTGATAACGCTCAGCTCAGTCTCCCCGGGCAGCCGCAAACCCCCCCCCAGGCGGAACAACGGACCAGCGTAGCAAAGCCAGAACGAGTGCGGGCAAGTGATTGGGTCCCCCCACAGTAGCAGAACTTCAGGGCTTTCTTCCGACTTTCTTACAGTGCCTGGATTGTGTCATCTCCGGCGCTTCTTCCTCTCACACCTCAGCCCTGCTGTACAGGGCCTGCAAGAGTCTGATACCTGTTCAAAATGAGATACTTACACTGCTTCTATTTACAAAAATAAGTTTTGTTTTTTTAACTTTAGATCTTTATTCATTTTCCAAAAAAAGAAAAAGTAAGGACTCGGAGAGTAATATAAAGGATAAATTCTGAAATCAGGTCTAGGTGTACAGAGCATAGTACAGAAAATATACTTATATCACAATAAAAATGCATTTAGTGACATATTAATGATTACAGAGCTGCATTAATTTGTGTCGATTATAGATAAAATGAGATCCATCAGGATTTATTGACTTTTTTCTACCATTTGATGAAATTCTGATGATAGAAATACATTACTCCTGAGAAAACCAGAGTTATGACACCATATGTAGAAAAAAAAGTGTTTTAGATCTGCCATTATAAATTCTCCTAAAGCTATAGAGTTCAGACATACCTGGTGCTGCCAAAGCACAAAGAAGTAAGAGGACTCTTAGCAAATCTTCCATCATCCCGTCCAATGTGAACCCAACAGATGTCCTTTCGGTACTGCTCCTCGGAACTGGTTGTTGAGCTTCTTTTATATGAGGGCAGACACTGATGGCTGAGGGTACAGATGCAAATATCCATCAAATTGACAAGCACAATAAGGAAGTTGTAATATTTCCCCAACCTATAAATAATTATGCACATCTCCTATGTACATAAATTAATACGAGAGTCGGGAGTGTCCGAAATCTCACGGACAGGAAATGCAACTTTTACTTTTGAGTTGTGATAGACATTGTGAGCTGTAAAAGATGATGTCTGACTGCCAAAACACGAGAGGAAGACCAAATCCATAAAAAAAAGATTGGTCCTTTTGGGACATTACCATTTCAGCCTCGGAAGGATTTACCCCCTTCATGACCAGGCCATTTTTTTGTGATACTGCACTGCATTGCTTTAACTGACAATTGTGCGGTTGTGCAATGATGTACCCAAATAGAATGGATGTCCTTTTTTTTCCTACTAATAGAGACTTTTTTTTTTTTTTTTTTTGGTGGTATTTGATCACCTTTGCGGTTTTTATTTTTTGTGCTATAAATAAAAAAATCCAACACTTTTGGATAAAAAAAAATAATATTTTTTATTTTTGCTATAAAACATTCCCAATAAAAAAATGTAAACAAAAATCTAAATTTCTTCATCAATTTACGTCAATATTTATTCTACTACATATTTTTGGTAAAAAAAAATAAATGCCAATAAGCGTATATTGATAGGTTGGCGCAAAAGTTATGGCGTCTACAAACTTTGGGATAGATTTATGGAATTTTTATTTATTTTATTGTTTTTACTAGAAATGGCGGCAATCAGTGATTTTTAGTGGGACTGAGACATTGCAGCAGACAAATCTGACACAGGTAAATTACACTTTTTGGAACCAATGACACCAATAGTGACCAGTGCTAAAAAAAAAAATCATCAGAAACAAAGATCAAAAATTATTTTACAATAAACGGGCATTTTGTCAGGGTACCGCTTTTAAATGGCAATCTTTACCCTTAAGGTGGCAACCACATAGGGATCTTCCTAAAGGCGATGTGTCTGAGACTGACAGTGATGCTGCTTCAGACAGAGCCGCTATACATTCTACTTCTTCCACTCAGAGAAATAGGTGGAACTCTTCATCAAAACGGCAGGGTCACAAACATCCCAACTTGGAAGACTCCAATATTAGAGTGGATGATTCCAAAAGATGTCCATATTCTAATACAGAGAAAGCAACCTTGGTTTCTACCATTGTTGCGAACTCTAAAATGACTAAATCAGCTGTTAATTCTGCACAGGGTAATTCTTCCATTTCTACTCCTATGCCTCAGAATGCTATCCCTTCTTCTTGTCTGTCGACACTGATTCTACAATTTTTTTACCTAATCTGGACAGTTTCAATCCCAATCAGATACGAGCAATGAGAATCTTGGACCAATATGTGTACAGACCCAACTAGATGACAAATCCATGACCACCATTAGCAGAAATCATTAATCTTTCTTCTTATGATCTCACAGATTTGGGCAGACAATTACTTTCGGAAGGTCTCAGTTTCTGCCCTCGTGTCAGCATTGATCATTTTGAAGTCATTAAAGATGTACATCTTTTTGTTCGTAATTTGCTTTTAAAAGTTATACATTCAAAACAAAACACTAATGACAATACAGTATCACTCTCAAATAATTATAGAAAAACTGACTTCCGGATTTTTTAAAATGCTGAAGGAACTATTGGCAGAAAATGGACCACCTGACCTGATTGATATTATTGACTTAGAAGAGATCCTAGATACAGTAGAAAATGAAATGTTTGACCCCAAAATTAATCTAAGAATACTTTCTGTACTGCTCCTTGGAACTAGTTGTTGAGCTTCTTTTATATAAGGTGTGACAGGAAGTCAGGTAAATCTGTGGGTGTTGTCACAGATGGGAGATACATTTCTGCCTTGTTTAGACAATTTACCAATTACTATCAGGTGTCAGCTGCGGAGGTAGCCAGAAAGGTTTAAGGACGTTGGAAAGCTTCAGCTATTCAGAATGAGGCAATTAAGGCCTCTATAATTTATTCAGAGGATGACTACTGATTGCAGCATCCTGAGGCTTTGTGCGTTAAAGAGGAAGTAAACCCTCCTCAGGAAGTTGTACCTATAGGTAAGCCTATGATAAGGCTTACCTATAGGTACTGTAAATATCTCCTAAACATGTACGGTTTAGGAGATATTTACCTTTAATGCGGCCAGTGACGTCACTGGCGCATGCGCTCTGAAGGAACGGCTGATCGTGCCGTTCCTTCAGAGCCCCGTGCCGTGACCGTCGGCTCCCGCGCGCGTGCGCAGGAGTGACGTCACCGCGGCTCCGGCCAATCAGATGGCCGGATGCCGCGATCCCGGAAGACGGGCGACTGAACATGTCGCTCGTCATACAGGTAAGAGAGCGGCACGGCGGGGGCTCGTTCTAAGGTAAGTATTTCATAATGAGCTAGTATGCGATGCATACTAGCTCATTATGTCTTTCTCTTGCAGGTTGCAAAAGAAAAAAAAAACTTTTAACGAGTTTACAACCTCTTTAAGGAGAGCAGTGAGCTGAGAAAGACTTCTGAAGGTGAGGTGATGTTGTCTTTTTCTGTGTGAAAAGAAAACAAATAGACTATTGGTTTTCTGCTGTATGACCAGCAGTGTCTGCCCAGCAGTAGGTTGGGACAGACACCATAGGTAGGTTCCTGTGTTGTGAAGGTAGACGCCCCAAGTGGCCAGGGTTTAGTTTATGTTTGTTTGATTTATGCTGTTTGGATGCTTGCACTTGTTTCAAGCAAATTGGAAGAATAAACCATAGACCGTGGTTTTCAACGACTCCTCGGCTGTCTCTCTGTGTAGCGAACCCACCCAAGGGGTCACCCACACCCGCTACCGAGCCAACCCCTTACAAAGGGCAGACACTGATGGCTGAGGGTACAGGTGCAAATATCCATCAAGTTGACAAGCACAATGAGGAAGTTGAAACCATTTAATTATTCTCCCAACCTATAAATAAATATGCACATCTCCTATGTACATAAATTAATACAAGAGTTCGGGAGTGTCCAAAAGCTCGCGGACAGGAAATGCAACTTTTACTTTTGAATTGTGATAGACATTGTGAGCTGTGAAAGATGATGTCTGACTGCCAAAACATGAGAGGAAGACCAAATCCATAAAAACAAAGGCCGGTCCTTTTTTGCGATACTGCACCGCATTGCTTTAACTGACAATTGCACGGTCGTGCAAAACTGCACCCACATAAAATGGATGTCCTTTTTTCCCACAAATAGAGCTTTCTTTTGGTGGTAATTGATCACCTCTGCAGTTTTTATTTTGTGTGCTAAAACAAAAAAGACAGACAATTTTGAAAAAAAAAAAAACAACACCAATGACAATACAGTATCACTCTCAGATAATTATAGCAAAACTGACTTCCGGATGTTGAAAATGCTGAACGAAACTATTGGCAGAAAATGGACCACCTGACCTGATTGATACTATTGACCTAGAAGAGATCCTAGATACAGTAGAAAATAAAACGTTTGACCCCAAAATTAATATTAGAAAGAGGTGCAATAAATCTCCCGCTACACAAAATGATCCTATTTTAGCAATTTTTCTTAAACAAGTTTCTTCTGAAATAGAAAAAATAAAAAACAAAGGAATATGGGAAATCCAATCTAACTTCTTGTCAACAGAAAGCATGCACCTTATGGACTCTAGAAATCTAGTCATTAAGCCCTCCAAAGAGGGGGGCAACATTGTAGTGATGGTTACCAATCAATATCAAAATATGTGCCTAAAGGTGCTGTCCAATACCAATTGGTATAGACAAGTTGGGGCAGACAGAGTTTTAACGATTTATGTGGAATTCTATAAATTGGTAGGGCACACAGAGGTGGGATTATTTCTCAGCAGATATGAGAGTTCATTTGGACCCCAAATCCCCGGGAGGCTTGTTTCTATATGCTTCCTAAACACACAAAAACCTGACTGATTAACCCCCCCCCCCACCCTCCCCCCCCTCCCGGTCATCCTATTGTCTTGGGTAACGGCTGTGTTACATGCCAACCACCAACCAGAGCCCACACCTCTGAAGAAATCCCAATGGATGAAACATGTCAGGCGAGACGCTGTGATGCTGGTACGCTTTTTGAGCCACGGCCACGGACTTTAACATTTGGATGCTTGGTATTCTTTTACCTTTTGTAAGTAACTTTTTAATAGACATTCAAAATACGTCAACAGGGCTTCTGGATTGATTGCGCACTCAGATAGCAGCAATCTGAGTGCAAAAAGAGTGTAACTGGGTGCCACATCCCAATTGGAATAGAAAAAATATGGATTGGACAGGCAAGGACTTTAAAGGCACCAGAGTAGTTTAAAATATAACAATTTTATTAACAAATAATTAAAAGAACATCAAATCATGAAACCTAGGCCCCGAACAGCGGCATAGGTTAATCAAACTATTGGTACATTAGATGACATGTAATATACAGAATAAACAGTAATAGAGTTTCTTCTATACATTTTTGAAAAATACATCACATCAAGGGGATCTCATGAAGGGTGACAGGAGATGAAGTTGCCGTCCATCAAGATCAATTACACCCCTGATGACGTCAAGCATATGACGAAACCGGTCGGGTGAGTCAGACGTGACGCAACCACGCCCCCAACAGCCGGCTACCGAGATACATCCAGACCGTGGGATATGTTCGTTCACTTCTAATGCGGTTCCTTTCAGATTTACATGCCCTTGACATTCATCTTAAATATGAGTGTGTTACCTGCTTTAAATATAAATAAAACGTTTTTATACAGAGTTACGCTATGTCCCTGTCTATACTTTCTTCCCTATTCTTATGATGTGGATATCGTATTTGAGCCTGTAAGGCGACATCCTGTGGTCAATTTCGGTATTGCATACAAGTGGTCCATTTCGGTATTGCATACAAGCCCATTTAGGTTTACTCATTAGTTTGAGTGACCAACTCCTTCTGGTAAGCAGCCAACTGATTAATCTTTCTGGTGATTTGCACATCGGTGTCCTCCTTATCCTCAATAAATGCTGTGTGGATTTAATAATCTCTGGGACTTGTGGCTGATCTTCCTAAAAATTTCTACACTTTATCACTATGGACTTTATTTGGATTTAAATATTCTCTGTTTTATCACTTTCTTTTTTGCATGGATTGTTTTACTACATGTGATAATTTTTAAGTATCAATTGTTTTGAACACATATGATATATTCTTTTAGTGATATCACAATCACTGATGGTTTAAAGTTGTTTTTTTTTTACCTTATAAATAGGTTTTGAATGGTATATTATGGTGATTTCACATTCACTATGTTTTAGCGCAGCACATTTTTGATTTTAATCATCAAGATCAATTGATGTTGTATTCAAACAATTATTGGATTATACATTCATAATGCTCGACATGTTTTGCTAAAATAGCTTCACCGGGAGCTTTATAATAAGGTATTCTGTATGATTAGAAAGTGAACAATTAGATGACGGTATAAGTACATTATTTACCAACATTTTCACATTAAAAAGACATTTAAAAGTTAACATTAAATGTATTATCATAGGCATAATCTAGTTACATGTAATGATAAAAGCACATTGCCATATGGGCTCCAAAGCTATGGGGACCAAGGGTTGAAAAGCAAGAAGACCCAGAACAAAGTCATATGTGGGGATACCACACAGTATCTGTCTATAACAGAAAAATATATTCAAACAAATGAATGTCTAAAGCAAAGGATGGAGAAAAAATGGTAATATATAACATACCTGTATAGTACTGTACTTTATGTAGAGGGGCTTATTGCCAACAGCATAGAACTAACGAGGAAGGTGACATGAGCGTATGCAGGAGCAAGACACATAAAAAATGTAGAACTTTATCCTTGTAGACTCGGATTGCATTTTGAGTTGATTAAATGCATATCAAAACCATCTATACCAAGAAACACAACGGAGTTAATTAATAAGGAATTGAAAACCGGTGAAGGATATAAAAAGCACCCCAGGTGTGGTTAAGGTTTGTAAGTGAAAAAGCATATACCAGCCACTGGCTAGGAAACCATGAGATGTATAGTCAGATACATGCAGACAAGTCTACAACCCACCAAAGCAGTGACTGGAAATTATGTGTGATGTTTAGTACATCAAATACTCATTAATAAAGCCAGAGTAAAAGATAGACGAATCTGTATGATAAAAGAGGTACAGTGGGTACGGAAAGTATTCAGACCCTCTTAAATTTTTCACTCTTTGTTATATTGCAGCCATTTGCTAAAATCATTTAGGTTCATTCTTCTTCCTCATGAATGTACACATAGCACCCCATACTGACAGAAAAACACAGAATTGTTGACATTGTTGCAGATTTATTAAAAAAGAAAAACTGAAATATCACATGGTCCTAAGTATTCAGACCCTTTGCTGTGACACTCATATATTTAACTCAGGTGCTTTCCATTTCTTCCGATCATCCTTGAGATGGTTCTACACCTTCATTTGAGTCCAGCTGTGTTTGATTATACTGATTGGGCTTGATTAGGAAAGCCACACACCCGTCTATATAAGACCTTCCAGATCACAATGCATGTCAGAGCAAATGAGAATCATGAGGTCAAAGGAACTGCCTGAAGAGCTCAGAGACAGAATTGTGGCAAGGCACAGATCTGGCCAAGGTTACAAAAAGATTTCTGCTGCACTTAAGGTTCCTAAGAGCACAGTGGCCTCCATAATCCTCAAATGGAAGACGTTTGGGATGACCAGAACCCTTCCTAGAGCTGGCCGTCCGGCCAAACTGAGCTATCGGGGGAGAAGAGCCTTGGTGAGAGAGGTAAAGAAGAACCCAAAGATCACTGTGGCTGAGCTCCAGAGATGCAGTCAGGAGATGGGAGAAAGTTGTAGAAAGTCAACCATCACTGCAGCCCTCCACCAGTCGGGGCAGAGTGGCCCGACGGAAGCCTCTCCTCAGTGTAAGACACATGAAAGCCCGCATGGAGTTTTCTAAAAAAACACCTGAAGGACTCCAAGATGGTGAGAAATAAGATTCTCTGGTCTGATGAGACCAAAATAGAACTTTTTGGCCTTAATTCTAAGCGGTATGTGTGGAGAAAACCAGGCACTGCTCATCACCTGTCCAATACAGTCCCAACAGTGAAGCATGGTGGTGGCAGCATCATGCTGTGGGGGTGTTTTTCAGCTGCAGGGACAGGACGACTGGTTGCAATCGAGGGAAAGATGAATGCGGCCAAGTACAGGGATATCCTGGACAAAAACCTTCTCCAGAGTGCTCTGGACCTCAGACTGGGCCAAAGGTTTACCTTCCAACAAGACAATGACCCTAAGCACACAGCTAAAATAACGAAGGAGTGGCTTCACAACAACTCCGTGACTGTTCATGAATGGCCCAGCCAGAGCCCTGACTTAAACCCAATTGAGCATCTCTGGAGAGACCTAAAAATAGCTGTCCACCAACGTTTACCATCTAACCTGACAGAACTGGAGAGGATCTGCAAGGAGGAATGGCAGAGGATCCCCAAATCCAGGTGTGAAAGACTTGTTGCATCTTTCCCAAAAAGACTCCTGGCTGTATTAGATCAAAAGGGGGCTTCTACTAAATACTGAGCAAAGGGTCTGAATACTTAGGACCATGTGATATTTCAGTTTTTCTTTTTTAATAAATCTGCAACAATGTCAACAATTCTGTGTTTTTCCGTCAATATGGGGTGCTATGTGTACATTCATGAGGAAGAAGAATGAACTTAAATGATTTTAGCAAATGGCTGCAATATAACAAAGAGTGAAAAATTTAAGGGGGTCTGAATACTTTCCGTACCCACTGTATATCTTGAGACAAACATATATGTCTCAACTCACCCGGCCAGAGATGGAATAATAGTTACATAGTAGGGGAGGTTGAATAAAGACAATAGTCCATCCAGTTCAACCTGTGTAGGTGTGTGTGGCCGTAATCATCTCACATAACCCTGAATATTCTGATTCTTGAGATGTACGTCTAAGAGTCTTTTGAAAGCCACCATACTTCCCGCAGAAACCACCTCTTTTGGTAGAGAATTCCACAATCTTGTAGCCCTAACAGTAAAGAGCCCCCCTCGTTGCCTGAGGTTAAAACGCTTCTCCTCTTATCGCATTGTATGCCCCCGAGTCCTCATGCAATCCTTCCGACTGAATAGCTTTTTTTCTATGCTTAGATCACCATTGAGATATTTATAGATTGCTATCATGTCCCCTCTCAGACGTCTCTTCTCCAGGGAGAATAAATCAAGCGATTGCAGACGCTCTTCATAATTAAGGTCCTCCAATCCCCTAATTAGTTTAGTTGCCCTTCTCTGGACTCTCTCCAGCTCCAACACATCCCTCCTGAGGACCGGCGACCAGAACTGGACAGAATACTCCAGATGTGGTCGGACCAGAGTTTTATAAAGTGGTAGGATTATAGACTTATCTCTGGAATACATCCCTTTCTTTATGCATGCTAATATTCTACCGGCTTTGGCAGCTGCCGCTTGACATTGCATGCTATTGCTTAGTCTATCCTCTACCAGGACTCCCAGATCTTTCTCCATTTTTGATTCCCCCAAAGGTTCCTCCCCTAACGTGTATTGTGATTTTATGCTTTTAGTCCCCAAGTGCAAAACCTTACACTTCTCCACATTAAACCTCATTTGCCATGTCGTTGCCCACTCTGTTATTTTGTCCAGGTCATTCTGTAGGTATGGCAATAACAAGGCATAAATAACATACAGCGTGTATATGGGGACTGCAGAGGCAAAGTAAGATAAGAGAAAAATCAGTAGATCAGAGATTGATGTATAGAAAGTATGGCAAGTTGTGTCCAAGAGGAAGTGGGCTTTGCAAATAACCAGACCACATGAATAAGGATAACTTACCAATAGAACAGCTCCTGCAGTAGTCACACACCCTCCCCGGATGGGGAACCACCCCCATAATGAGGGCAGGAAGCACTGCCCTTCTTATAGTGTGGATCCTGGGCGGTGTGTCATGAAGTGATGTCATCGCCCCGGCCAGCTCCATCGGGCTTGCACGGTCCGTGTCGCGGGTATGTGCATGCGCAGAACCCGCATAGGACCGAGAAATGCCCTAATAGGAGGCAGTTCAGGCAGAGAGGAGCAGGATATGCCCTAACTATCTGAGCCAGGTGCCACAGGATGTTCCAACCTAGATGGGAGGCTAAACAACACAGCGCCCCCAGAGGTCCCAAGGGCAATTGCACAAAACAATAAAGTAAAGTGTACAGAAAACTTGTGAACACAGATTTTTTATTACAGTAAGATGTAATTTATAAAATTATTTAGTATATTATTAGAACCATAAAGTGTATTCCACATATATCTTTGACCAAATAGATCGGTCAATTTGCATAATGGGAAGAAGGAGGGAAATAGGAAATCACAGACATCCGATGGCATGAACAAATGTGAAATTAATATAATCAGACAAGGGGAAACTAAAATAAAAAGAAAAGAAAAAAGAAGAAAAGAAAAACTAAAAATAAAGAAGTATAATGATAATTATAATACTGGAGATACTGAAGGGGAAGTCTGCGTATGCCTGGACTGCAGAAGCATTGGTCCATATTACTATAAAGGCTCATTTACCTTTGAGCTCCGGTGAGTGGATTCCCTCAGGGGGGCTGGAAGCACCGTCACTGTGTGGAGCACCATTGCACCTTGAAAATTGGCACCTTAAGATATACAGCACTTTATATGAGCACGATTATAACTGTGGAAAGAAACCAATTATTTGGGCTATTATTGCGGACTTTGAGTATTGTTGGCACTTTTGCACTTTGCAGGGCACTTTTTGATATATTTTAATTTTTTCCAATCATTATAAGTTCTCACTCTGTATTCAGCACGCCAATATTTTATGCACTTTTATATAATCATTATACGTTTTTTGCACAGAGCACTTTATGCACTGTATTTAGTATTATAATATGTATATGAATTGAAATTATTTATTTTCATTTTATTATTTATTTTGCAAGCGCTGTTTTTTGGGTATATACACACATACATGTGTCTGTCTTCCCTTGTACCAGTAAAGTCCAATTTTTTTTTCTCTTGTGGTTATACATAGTATTGATGTGGGATACCAATAGCAGCCATTTTTATAGTAGATGGAATATTTATGCGGTCTCTGAGGAGGTTGGCTGAGGAGGCCATAAATAGCTTGGGGCCAGCAGTAGTAGCGTTCTTTTCCTTTCCTGATAGAGAAGATTCAAGTCTGAAGGGCAGCTGCCCTGCTGGGCAGGTAAGCTGAAGCTTGCATAAGATAAGTGGGAGCTGGGGGGCCTGTTGTCAGGAGTTTATCGTGGTCCCAGCTCAGAGGGAGGTGAGGGGCCTATTGTCAGGACTTCATTGAGGTCTTAGCTCAGTGGGAGTTGAGAGAGAATATAGGGGACAAGCTTATCTTAAATTAAAATAATCTATTTAGTTTAAAATAGAAATGAAAGGCCTACCACTTCTTTACAACTAGATCCATTACAACCTTCCCAACACTATGCAAATAACATGGCCTCTCTCCTCGTTGGAACTTTAGGTACCTACAAATTAAACATTTTTTCTCCCCATGTTAGCCTCCTGACTCTATTACCCCATGCTTCACAATTTTTGAATGAGCTTGTAAGTCTGACCCCATAGATGTGGACTTATCTCAGATCTCTATGCTCAACTCAACAGGGTCTCCTCCGGCATATGCTAACAAATGGGAAAGATCTTGATCCAATTGACTGGATGTGTATCTAGCACACAACTAAATCTGCTTCGCCCAACATTTTAGCCCTGGAAACAAACTAAAAGGTGCTCACCAGGTGGTATCTGGTCCCTTGGATAGTTGTCACCACCAGATGTGGCTTTGCAACATTCCAAGGGGACAATTCACTAGATTAAGACGCAATTGCGCTTCGGATAGTGACTATCAAGTACAATCAAAGGTTTTGGAAAAGCGTTTTCTTGAGAAAGGATACAAAAAGGACCCCATTAGAAAAGAATTGGAGGATGTGGGAAGGAGTAACCGCGATACTCTCCTGAATGGAGACAAAATTAATCCAGTGGATCCAGGTTACAGAATAATTTTTGATTACAATATACACTACAAAAAAGTAGAACGTATTGTTAAAAAGTATTGGCCTATCCTTAAAGAGGACAAAATTCTAGGACCCCATCTGACAGAATTCCCTAAGTTTATCTACCGGAAGGCCCCTTCACTGCGAGATAAAATCGCGCCTGGGGTTGTTGACCCACCTCGTATCAGGGAGAATCATATTTTTTCTTTTCTTTCTGGCACCTATACATGTGGGAAATGTGCTACCTGTAAGAGCTGCAAGAAGAACCTAAAGAAACGAAAAGAATTTGTAGCTACTGCTACTAATAAATCATATAACATCAAAAATCTGATCACCTGTAAAACGCAAGGGGTGGTGTACATGTTACAGTGTGAATGCCGCCTTCAGTACATAGGACGTACCTCTCGTGCTTTACACGTCAGGGTGGGCGAGCATATCACTAATATCCGTAAAGGTTTAGAAACGCATAGTGTCTCAAGACATTTTAAAAAATTCCATCAAAAAAATCCCAGTGGGTTGCAATTCTGGGGAATAGAGAGAGTCCACCCACACTGGAGAGGTGGGAATTTTATTAGACAATTGAGTCAACGGGAGTCTTATTGGATTTTTGAATGTAAAGTTTTAACGCCATTAGGACTCAATGTTGAGTTTGATCTCAACTGTTTTATTTCTGACCGATGAGATATTTTTTGCCTTTTTAATGTTCCCATATTCTTATATTTTATATTTTATAGGGAATATATTTATTGCTTTGTTCTTTGTCTTTTATAGTATTCACATTGCGGTTTATATTTTGTAATTTTAATAATTTTATGTGCATTATTGTGTATATGTCACTTATTGTTCACATTTATGATTAGGCAATGCTCAGATACGCCATCTAGTGGAGAGTTGAGATTTAGCCGGAGTCACAATGACGATTACCACCCATTGAATCCTTTGGATTATGGGAAGATGTATTATTTTAAATTTGGGCATAGTATATTTATTAAATTGTATTTAATGTATTTCCACAAGCTGGTTCTTGTGGAAAGTTTTTAAATTGCCCGTACACACTGCATATAAGAATACAGGCTGGTCCTGGCTTAAGGGTCATGCAGTGTTTACTTCCTGCCCTTAGTTTACATCACTTCCTGTGTACATCACTTCCTGTGTACATCACTTCCTGTGTACATCACTTCCTGTGTACATCACTTCCTGTTTCCTGTTTCCATTTGGAATCATACTGATTAGTTAATTGAAGACAGGAGGTGGGCAGATCATATTGTCATAAAAGACGGGTCCGCAGTATGGTACGTGACCCTTGCTGAAGAAGTCCCGCTTATTTTCACGGACGTAACGCGTACGAGGGATGTCACGTGACCCGCGGCCGCCTCTCACTCTTCCGGGTTGGTGGACCTGATGCACGCCTGCTTGCAAACTCTGCAGATATGCGCTGTTATTTTCTTCAAAAATGTGAGTTGTTTTCTTATATGGATTAAAGAGTGCTTGATTGCATACAGAGAGCATTAGATCGTTTTTTCTTGTCTCCTACACATATTGGTAACATTGTTTGAGGAGCTGACAGTGCATCGGAGGTGTAATCATTTACTACGCTTAAGGAAGAAAGTGTGAGGATGCTTTGATTTTGAGATGAAATGCTGGTTGACCCTGTAGGGTCTCTTTGTTAAGGTGAGCGGCAGTGTGAACAGGTGGTGGGATTGCATGAGCACTCGTGGAGACAAGCACCTTATGGAATTGCCCTAGGACCACTTTACACTGGAGACTTTTATCTGTTTATATGGACACCTATTAACACTGGGACTCTGCATGATTTTATAATTTTACCACTAGGATTGCGCTGCACTATTTTTCTATTATATTTTCTATTAGGTATCTGGTCCCTGCCAGGATCTCTAAATTTCTCCCCCAATATCCCCCACAATGTTTTCAAGGCTATAAAGCACCAGGCATGCAGGTAGAATTATCCTAGAGTGCGTATATTCTGGACCAAAGTTTTCAGGATCCTATCGACCCTCTTCGATACATCCCTGACACCCAATCCGTCAGTGGCGCTCCTAAACAGACCCTTGACCTTGACCCATCACCAGTTTAAACTTTTTTACTTTTCATCACCACGGTATTTAAACAACCCATTGCAAAAGCATGGAAATCCCCTTCCTTATGTATACTAGTGATGAAACATAGAGATACCCAAGCAATGATTCACGCCAAAATTGAGGCAGTCATATTGGATAGAGTTTCCTCTTATGAAAACTGTGGAGGCCCTCGATCACCCACTACCCGCCTCCAGATTTTGATGACTCTCTCTTACTACCATAATTTGCTAGTTACACTGGCCATGGTCATCTCTAAGGGTCCCTTTCACCTCCTGACCACCACTTCCTTCTCTATATCCCCCCCCCCCACTTGATGTTCCTAGGTCCCCGTCGCCTTTTTTCTTTTTCCACTTCTTCAGCCTAATCTACTTGTTACTGTCTGCTACCTCTTTTCCCTCCAAACTACTGTGCAGCCTTCCTGTATTTGGCCAAGATATAATGAGGCTACAGTCCCCCCCCCCCTTTTTTTTTCTCCTTTTTGATACTATTAGGACAGACTAATCTTATTACCAATCCACTGGTATTTTCCTGATGTATTATCAGAGACTCCCTCCAGGGAAACACACAGAATTATATCCCTAACATCGTATGCCGAGACTCTTATCTGAACCATTTCTTGTGAATGTCCCTCCCAACTGGTTTATTTGGCACTTTAAATACCAAGCCTAGTCTGTAGCCTACACTAACTTTCTCTGTGAGGGGTCTGCCATCTTATGTCAGAAGTTTTAGGCTCCATTCACACCTGGGCGTTTTCAGCTCCAAAAACGCTCAAAAGAAACGCTTCCAAAACGCCCAACAAGTAAAACCCCATTCATTTAAATGGCCCCTGTTCACATCTGAGCGTTTTGCAAAACGCCTGTAGCTGAAAAAAGTACATGAGCTTCTTTTTGGGCTGATTACCAGCGTTTTTGATAGATGTCAATGAAAAACGCCTGAAAAAATCGCGGTAAAATCCCGGTAAATCGCGGTACAAATCGCGGTAAAATCGCGGTAAAAAACGCTACGCTCAAGTGTGAATGCAGCCTTAGAGCTTTGTGTACCTGAAAATAGCTCCTTCTTTGTTGTGTTTACTGTAAGGCCATTTCACACGGGTTTTCTGATCTGATTCGCCTGTCAGTTTTTCAAGCGGACCGGATCGGACGCTCTATGCACCCCTATGGAGCAGCGGATGTCAGCGGGGACATCTTTGCTGACACCCGCTGCTATCTGATCTGATCCTGTCTGTGGAATCCAGACAGATGGAAACCCTATTTTCCATCCATTTGGAGGATTGGATTGGATAGGATCGGATGAAAACGGACAGGCGGTCAGTTTTCATCCGATCTCCCATAGAGGGGAGCGGGGATCTGACAGCTCCCTTTCTGCAAAGTAAGCAGAGATGGAATTGTTATCCGCCTGCTAATGCGGGGATCGGCGGATCGATCCCCTCTGAGCAAAACAGAGTCTGCAGGGTGGAAAGCCCGTGTGAAAGGACCCTAAGGTATATGTTGATGGCTTGTATTTTGAACTTCCTTGACTTGGTTTTTTTGTAATATACTTTGTTATACTTTAATAAAACATTTTGTTTTTTGTACTGGGACCTTATACTCCCTATCATCTGAATACTACTCACCCTCACAGGGATATACTGTACTGTACGTATACCTATGGCCATTCATGCTTTAAGACAATGACACCTATTCTTCTACTTTATTATCAATACATATTCTCTATTTATTCACCTACCTAAAGCCTATGCCTTTCATTGTTGGCTGATCTTTCGGGATCCTCGAGGGAGCCCTCTGGATAGGTGCGGCTTCTTTCTCGCTGCTATAGTTACTTTCACCCTGCCCCTCAATCACTATCCAACTTTTCGAATCTGGTACGGAGGTATAATTTCCCTACAGCAGGACACACGGTCGGGAGAATGGGTGATTAGCAGCTTTTTGAAACTACGAATTACAGGTTGTCTCCTGTTTCGTTTTTATCTTTTGTGGCCATTTCCCCCCTTCTTTTCGTCACATCTAGGATGTCTTTATAAGGTATGTATGGATTTCTATACAACTCAACCTTGTGAACAAGGTACCTTATTTTTGGTGTAACAGACACTTTGCACATTGAAAAATATGTAAATGTATAAATGACTATGATATTATTGACATTATTGCTCTTCACTGATTGCAATATTTTTCACACTTCCAGTCTGAGATTTTCCTTTTTGGACCACTGAGAAAGGTTACCGACCGAAACGCGTCTGGTCTCTTGCAGGACATCCCAACCATTCCTAGTTTCTGTATATCTTTGGCAGACTTGTATAAAGTACTAGAAATTTCTACTTGAGTAAAAGTACAAGTGCTCGATCAAAAAGTGACTTGAGTAAGGGCGTGGCCTGGCGCAGCATGTGAGAGGACGTGTGTGAGAGGAGCTCCGCCGGACCGATATCCTTCACCGCTGATCCTGCAGCCCTTCGGGCACGATAATCCTTCCTTCACCTCCCGCACACCCGCGGCACCGACCTCCGCATGTCTCCGCCGAAGAAAGGCTCTGAAGCTGCGGCAAAACTGGCTGCATTCCGGAGGCTGGAGAAGGAGGCCCCGATCCAAGATGGCGCCGGCCCGTCGCTCGTGGTGGAGGAGCCTGAGAGCCCTGCTACATCCAAGGTTTTGGAAGCGATTGCTACTTGCCAGACCATGCTGACTACTAAAATCGAGGAGGTGAAGGTAGATATATCTTTGATGCGTCAGGATATGCAGAAGCTGAGGGACAGAGTTGGTGAGGCTGAACACAGAATTAGTGAGGTGGAAGACTCCCTCCCCCCATTGCAAAGCTCCTCAGACAGGCTGCAGCAACAAGTACACCTTATCCTCCAAAAGCAAGATGACATGGAGAATAGGCTGCGCCGCTGTAACCTGCGGTTCATTGGCCTCCCGGAGGGCTCTGAAGGTGCTGACCCCTCATCATATTTGGAACAATTGCTCACTCAGACTTATGGCAGAGAATCCTTTTCACCCACTTTTGTTGTGGAACGTGCACATCGCCTCTCAGGGCGCCCCCCCCCTCAGGGTGCACCCCCCCGCACGTTCATCGCTAAATTCCTGAACTATCGGGACCGAGATGCCATATTGCGCCTGGCCAGGGTTAAGGGGAACATTCCATTTGGAAATCACAAAATAGCGATTTTCCCCGACTTCTCTGCTGAGGTCCAGAGGCGCCGCAAGAGCTTTTTGGAGGTCAAACGCAGACTGCGTATCAAGAATATCAAATACTCCATGTTGTATCCGGCCCGTCTTAGAGTGGAGGGCGAGGACCGAGCCCACTTCTTTGAGGATCCGGAAGCCGCCATCTCCTGGCTAGAAGGACTGGAAGCTAGAGCCTGACCACCTTGCCCTGGCGACTTCATGATACTTTCTCCCTGATGGCCTATACCTTAAGCTGCTGCAAGGGTGGAGGGGGGGTTTTGTAGATCCTGTGGAACTCAAGACTTTGCATCCCCCTTCCCCCCCCCCCCCCTCCCCCCTCATTTTCCTGCACTATTGCTCCTGTGTTTGACCGGCGGAGCGCCCTAGCTCCACAGATGGAACTGATTTCTCTGTTCTCTTCCTATGGACTTCCACCTGCCCATAGGCTTTGCTACCCAGCGATACACCTGTTGGTTTTCGCCCCCTACACCCGCTAAGGCGTGTGTTTGTGCCCAACTCCCCTGTTGCCCCCTGCGACTTCTGCTGGACCTGGGCCCCCGGGCCCCCTTGTTTATTCTATTTGTATTTTGCTGTATTTTTGCTGCATACCTTGGGGGTCCCTGGCCTCCTGATCTTGCTCTTTCCCAGTCGCATGTGGGCCTGTTCTGGTTGAGGCACTTGTTTGGGAACATGCCCGCACAAGTTGGGGTTGGTGCAGGGCAGGGAGGGGGGATTGGGGTGTTACCATTGTTTATGGTTTATATTTGGTACAATCTCTATACTGTTTCTGTTTTATGCACATTGACCTCAAGTAATAATTATTTGCTCTTTTGCTGCCGTTTATCGCCGCTGGTGTGTGACCGTGGACTTGTTGGTTCCGCGGCCTTACTGCCTGAGATCCTGGGAGCCTCCGCTCCGCGCTCTGTACTACCCCTGCCATGGCCGCATTGAAATTGTTGACGTGGAATGTCAGGGGTATGCGTGATAAGATTAAACGAACGGCTGTCTTTAATGTCCTACGCCGTGTACGGGCTGATATTATAGTTCTGGTGGAGACACATTTGGAGGGCCGTGTACAACAGTCCCTCAAACGTCCCTGGGTTGGTTGGGTGCAGCACTCTGCTTATAGCTCACACTCCAGGGGTGTGGCGCTACTGGTGGCCAAATCGGTACATTTCCAGCTCCTAGGATCTCAGGTCGACCCGATGGGTAGATATGTTTTTCTCAAAACGTCAGTCTATGGGGAATTGATGCTACTGATGGCTTTCTATGTGCCCCCCCCTTACTCTGCTGTGATTATTATGGAGGGACTGGCGTTTATGGCACAGAGCCCAGGGGCCCCGGTGATCTGGCTGGGTGACTTTAACAATGTGATGGACTCGGGTCTGGATAGGTCCGGTGGCGCCTCCCAGGTGCCGCCGGGGTCGTCCCCGACCAGGTTCTCCCGATTGTTGGAGAGCTTTGGTTTGGCCGACTCTTGGCGCAGCAAATACCCCGCGCAGCGCGCGTACTCCTGTTTTTCGGCTGCACACCACTCTATGTCACGCATTGATCTGATATTGCTGTCTCGAACCCTGCTCCCCAGGTTACTGACGGCAGGCTTCGCCCCACGGACTCTGTCTGATCACTGCCCTTATTGGATACTGTTGTCCTTGCCCTGCAATAGACCTCCCCCGGCCTGGCGCCTGAATCCCGCCTGGCTCCCCTTGGTGTCGGATGGGAACGACATTGAGGGGACCTGGACACAATTCTTTTCTGACAATGAGGGCACTGCCTCCCCGGCTGCGGTGTGGGAGGCGTTTAAACTGTTCGCCAGATCCACTATGATTTCCAAAATCAAGGCTGTTAGAGCGCGGGCTGCCGAGGAGATCTCCAGGGCAACGACAAATCTAATTGAAGCTGAACAGGCCTTTATGGGGGACCCGACTCCGGCACATGAATCTCAGTATAAATTGACCTCTAAAGTCCTTTCCCAACTTGACTACGAGAGGGCGAAATCTAAGATGTTTTTTCAGAAGCAGAATCTGTTTGCACATGGTGAGCGGGCGGGGAAACTCCTCGCATACTTAGTTCATTGTGAGGATAGGCCCCCGGTAGTTATTACTTTGAAGGATGACCTGGGTAATGAGATCGCTGATCCTGCTGCGGTGACACAGTGTTTCCGCTCATTTTTTAGTACTCTTTACACCTCTAGGGCTCCCGCTGACTGCACTGACATGCATGACTTTTTGGACTCTATTGACTTTCCCACTTTGACACCCGACCAGTTGGCGACCCTCGAGGCACCCATCTCTGTGGAAGAGATTGCAGCAGCCGTGTCCAAGTTCCCTAGGTCTAAGGCCCCCGGCCTGGACGGCCTCCCGATTGAATTTTTCTCCCAATATTCGGAACTCCTTTCTCCTAAATTATTGGCTTTGTTTCAATCTCTATTCAAAGATGCAACCCTACCCCCTTCTATGCGGGAGGCGCTAATTGTGCTCATTCCCAAGCCGGGCAAGGATGTACACGCCCCAGAGTCTTACCGTCCCATCTCTTTGCTCCCAGTAGACACTAAAATCCTTGCGAAAATTTTATCCCTCCGCCTTAACAAGGTGATCCTTTCACTCATACACTCGGACCAGGCCGGGTTCATGCCTGGGAGGAACACCTCATTTAACCTTCGCCGGTTATTTATGAATCTCCAGGCACGGCACGACGGAATGGGTGGCAGGGTGGTGGTCTCATTGGACACGGCTAAAGCATTTGACTCGGTAGAGTGGCCGTTTCTGTGGACCTGTCTGGACCGGTACGGCTTTGGACCTAATTTTATTAAGTGGGTCAAACTTCTATATAGCGCCCCGGTAGCTAGGGTCCTGGCAAATGGCTGGCAGTCGACCGCCTTCCCTTTATCCCGTGGCACTCGACAGGGGTGCCCCCTCTCCCCCCTGCTGTATGCCCTGGCCGCGGAACCTCTGGCGATGGCCATTAGAGCACATCCCGGGATTCGAGGCCTACGTAAGGGACCGTTGGAGGAGAAGATCAGCATGTATGCAGATGACACTTTGTTATATTTGGAAGACTCTCGGGAATCCCTACTCACGGCCCTTTCTTTAATTGAACGGTATGGACGATTCTCCGGTTTTCAGATAAACTGGGATAAGTCACAAATTCTCCCGCTTGACGAGAGCCCACAGGCAATCACCCCCGCAAGCCCAGCCCTACAATGTGTATCCCGCATTAAATACTTAGGGATTCAAGTGACAGCTAACTCAGCAGATTATGTCCCGGATAACGTTCAACCCCTGTTCCCTCTGCTTAAGGCTAAAATTCAAGTATGGTCCAAATTACCTCTGGGAGTGATGGGTAGAGTCAATTTAATTAAAATGATTCTCCTTCCCAAAATACTTTATGTTGTATGGCACTCTCCTATTTACCTGCCACTCAAGCTGTTTAAGCAGATGGAATCACTCCTCAAGACCTTTGTTTGGGGTGCTAACCGGCACAAGATCTCCTGGCGCAAACTCAAGAATCCTACAAACCTAGGGGGATTGGCCCTGCCGGATTTTAATCTGTACTATCTGGCAGCTCAGTTGTCCCAGTTCTTTCACATAGATAAAACGGATAGAGAACGTTTTTTGACCCTGCTCTGCCCTGGGTGGGCTCATCCCCTCGGGGACCCCCTCCTAGTTATCCTTAGGGGTGTCAGGGGCTCGCCGGAGCCCTTGTGCCCCAGATCTCTTCTATACCACTATTGTCGGATCTGGGAGGTGGTAGCGTCCAGGCTTCGGTGCCCTCCATTTCACACATTCACCCCTCTGTGGCATAACAGCGCATTACGCGAGTTCCTTTCCATCCCTGACCTGTCGATATGGAGCGGGAGGGGTATTCTTCTCCTTAGCCATATCTCCACGACCACTGGTCTGCGGTCTTACGAGGCCTTGCAGGATCAGTTTGCGATCCAGGGCCCCATGCACTACAGATACTTACAGCTCTCCCATGCCTATAGATCTCAATTCCCTGATGGCCCTCCTGAGCTAGAATCGGTTACCACCCTTGAGATTGTTAAAAGTACAGCACCCAGTCACCTTATTTCCATGTTCTACTCTGAACTTCACACACCTTCCTCGACCACCTTGGCTTTTGCACTTAAGACCCGCTGGGAGCGCAGTGTGGGGGCCATGGAGGATGAGGAATGGGAGGATGCCCTGGAGACGTGCCGCAGAGTGTCGCCAAAACTGTCGGATCGCCTAACTCAGACCTTTATAATACACCAGGCTTATCTCACCCCACTTAGACTGTCCAAATATCACCCTGACTTGGTCCCTTCTTGTCCTATGTGTGGAGACCCTGACGCCTCCTTCTTTCATCTCTTGTGGAGCTGTCCCCAATTACAGACTTTATGGCAACAAGTAGTCACATTCCTCCATGACAAGATGGGGTCTCCTCTGCAACTCTCCCCTAAGGAGTGTCTCCTGGGGGTTTACCCAGATGGAGAGATGCCCAAATCCACTGTCATATTTCTTCAGGAAACTTTGTTTATAGTACGTAAACTGATAGCCAGGAGGTGGATGAGACCTACTCCTCCTACTCTAGGTTTGTGGATTAAGGAGGTTAATAGTGTCATCCCATTTCATAAACTTTTATATAAACATAGGGGGTGCCCTCAGAAGTTCAACAAGATTTGGGACAAATGGGTGCAGTGCCCTGATACGGCTCGGTAAGGCAGTGGGTAACTATTCTATGTTGACCGCCCCTGGTAAATCAATATTTTCTGTTCGAGGGTTGGATCGACGGAGAGCCACTGACTACTGTTTTGTTTTTTACTATGTCTGTTCTGTCTCTCGGTGCTGATCATTTTGTATATTTGTATTTTTGTACCCCAATGTGTTATGAACCTGATTGCAGTTTCAATGCACGGTTTATTTTTGTATTGTACCAAAATTTCAATAAACCTCACTGTTTTGAAAAAAAAAAAAAGTGACTTGAGTAGAAGTGGAAGTGCTCGCAGAAAAAGTTACTTAAGTAGAAGTACTAAAGTATTCAACATTTTTTTTACTTAAGTATTGCAAGTAGTTTTTTCAAAAAATTTGCTACTTAGGTACTAAAAGTAAAAGTACCAGTAGTTTTGAAAAAAAATTTCTACTCAAGTACTGAAAGTAGAAGTAAAAGTACTGTGTAATGTAGTTATTAAAGAAAGAAGTCAAAAGTTTGAACATCATATTGTTTTTTATTATTTCAAATGATTTATTCAAATGATTAACCTGTGTTTGTTAGTAGTTTCTTGATGCACTTTAAGCGCTGTAGCACCATTTATTTGTTTGTTTCATATTTTCTTTTTATTGGAAAGATTTGGTATAGCAGCTTTTATTATACACAGCCTTTATTTTCGTATGCGCTGATTTGCTGATTTACAAATGACATTATACACATTTTTTTGAGCTTTATGCAACCTGCCATCTACTGTTCTGGCAGTGGTAATTTTTTTAAAAGTAACGAGTAACTATGCAGCACAAAAAAAAAATACTTGAGTAGAAGTATCGAAATCATCGAAAAAATGTAGTGAAGTAAAAGTAGAAGTAGGAGAAAAAAATTCTACTCTAGGAAAGTACAGATACCGCATTTCGGTACTTAAGTACAGTACTTAAGTAGTTCTACTTCGTTACTATACATCTCTGATCTTTGGCCACATGTTTTTAATGTCTTTTGTATATCATTATGTTTTGTTTTTGTACGATTCTGTATGATATTGAAATTTGTACATTTATGTAATAAATATTGATACTTGTATTACTCAGGTCCTGGTTTTTGCCATCCAAAGTCCCACCCTTTAGGGGATTTTTGTCTTTCTTGGTCTCACATTAGGGATGTTGGCAATTCCAAGGAAAACCACTGAATCCGAATTTCCTTTTCTACCTTAATAAAACATTTGAACAAGAAAATAGAAATGAAAAGCAAAACATTTATGCATACATATAAAAAAAAAAAAAAGGGGAGGCTTTTATAATTTTTATATAAGTGATTATTATTATTTTTATTATACAGGATTTACAAAGCGCTTTACAATATAGAAAGGGTGACAATACAGTTACAATACAATACAATACAAGAGGATTAATAAGGCCATGCTCAGAAGAGCTTACAATCTAATAGGATGGAGCAGGTGGTACAAAAGGTTGTAACTGTGGGGAACAAGCTCATGGAAGAGAAAGATTAGCTGGAGGAGTGAAAGGCTTCTCCAAAGAGGTGAGTTTTCCTGGATTGACTGAAGGCAGCCAGAGTAGGAGATAGCCGAACAGGTTGGGGTAGAGCCTTCCAGAGGATGGGAGAGGCTCTGGAGAAATCCTTGAGACTAACATGGGAGGAGGAGACAAGAGAGCTTGAGAGTAGGAGGTCTTCAGAGGAGCGGAGAGGAAGGTTTTGGTAATATTTGGAGACAAGGTTGGTGATCACATATCCTCTGTCCTCAGCTGTATAAGAATCTTAGGGAGCTAGGGGAGGAGAAACAGCAGCAAACCAATCTTCTCAGTGAATGGTTGTGCAGGGGAAGGGGGGGGGGGGCATATCAGGACAAGTCTGATCATTGAAGGAGAGCAGGCCGAGCTCTCATCACGGCAAGAGAACTGATCATGCAAAGCTCTAATGACTGGTGTGGTCAGTTTTTAATAGGAAAGCAGAGGGACTGGCAGGAACACCAGGGATTTCACACAAAGGGAGAAAGAGAAAGAAAACTGGATACATTTTAATACAAGTACATGGTACAGCAGGCACATATCTGGAAAAATGATTTAGTTTGAGTTGGGCTTTAAAGGCTTTAAAGGTAAATGTTATATTTTAAGCAAACGGTTTTCATTCACATTCCTATGTGATTGTGTGCATATAAAAATCGCTTTAAAATAAGAATTGAAATAAGAAGAAAATGAGGGGGAACAGATATAATAAGCTGTGAGAATAAACATTGCCATTACTGCAGATGGTGTTCAATCTCACGTCTACATTCGTGCCGAATGTCAACAGCTGGTTTCCGAGCAGGTCACATAAACTTGGCGTGGCACAGCCGAGAAAGGTGGACGGCGATCCTGTGCAATTAAGAACATAATGAAAAAAAAAAAAAATCAAACAATGGGTTGCAAGCAGTGTTAATTTTGTCGACTAAAATACATCTCAACCTAAAACAATTCAGATGACTTAAACATAACTAAAACCAAAATGGCATTTTAGCCAAAAGACTGACTAAAACTAAATCAAAATTTGATGTTAAAAGTAACACTGCGCTACCACATAAGAATAAGTAGGGGCATCTACTAATCTGCTGAAAGAAAAAAAATGAAGAAAAAGGCTTTTCTAATATTTTTTCTTAACCACTTTAAGACCGGAAGGATTTGCCCCCTTAATGACAGGCCCTATTTTGCGATTCGGCACTGCGTTATTTTAACGGACAATTGCGCGGTCGTGCGACGCTGTACCCAAATAAAATTAAAGTCCTTTTTTCCCCACAAATAGAACTTTCTTTTGGTGGTATTTGATCACCTCTGCGATTTTATTTTTTGCGCTATAAACAAAAAAAGTGCGACAATTTTGAAAAAAAAAACAATATTTTTCACATTCTGCTACATGACATTCTCAAAAAAAAATATTTAAAAATCAAAATGTTTTAAAATTTTAGGCCAATTTGTTTTCTGCTACATGTTTTTGATAAAAAAAAATCACAATATTTTGATTGGTTTGCGCAAAAGTTATCGCGTCTACTAACTACAGGAAATATTTATGTCATTTTTATTGTTTTTTTTTCTTTTTACTAGTAATGGGGGCAATCTGCGATTTTTTTGCGGGACTGCGACATTGCGGAGGACAGATCGGACTCCTAACTGACATTTTTTACACTTTTGGGGGGACCAGTGACATTACTACAGTAATCAGTGCTATAAATATGCACTGTTACTGTAATAATGACACTGGCAGGGAAGGGGTTAACCCTGTGGGTGATCAATGGGTTAAATGTGAGCCTAGGGGAGTGATTCTAACTGTGGGGGGGGGGGGGCGTGGCTTCTGAAATGACCATAGAGACCTGTGATCCTGTATAGATGGATCACATGAGCTCTGATCATTTCAGGGAGAAGAACGGTCAGCTGTGTTTACAACAGCCGACCGTCCTTCTCTCTTAGCGGGGGAACGATCGCGGGTGTCAGGCAGCAATCGGAGCCACCTGATCAGTGCATTGGCTTCCCCGCTGCCGAGTGGGGGCGGAAGCGCGGCGGCGGCGCGCGCTCACCCCCTAACTTACCGTGCACGACCGATATAGGTCTACGTCGGTTTGCACAGGAGAGCCGCCCTGCCGCAGTGGCGGTTGGTCGGGAAGAGGTTAATATTTCATGTTGGTAATATATTCGGGTAATATGTGCAAGGGCATTACAGCCAATAGAGTTTACATTTTTATTATTTTTTTTAATTTTAAAAATTAGTTTTTTGTCAAAAAGCAATATTTTTGTTTGTTTATGAATCTTGATTTTATGTATAAAGATGTTATATGTCACAACGGCGAAAATTGTGTCTGTAGTGCGTGTTCAATCCTAATACCATAGATATGTGTTTATACGAGTTTGCAAATTCTATAAAAATGCTTAAAGCGGAGCTTCAGCCACCAACAAAAAATTTAAATGAAAATACCCCTGGGACAGTCAGGGCTAGTACATTCCACAATGGATAGCCTCTGATCTGTCCCGGGTTGCACTTACCTTTTAGAAGAAATATTTACCTTGAAAATTTCTTCTCCAGCACTGCCATCTTAGGTGTGGGCAGCTTGAAGCCAGCGTGTCCTCTTCTGTGTCCTCTTCCGTCCTCTTCGGTCCCACGATGCACTGCGCCGGCCCCGCCGTCACTTCCGGGGCTGCAGCGTCATCCCTGCACAGCTTCTGGGCATGCCCAGAAGCTGTTTAGCAAGGTATGACGGCGCCTGCACCGGAACTGACGTCGGGGCCGGTGCAGGCGCATTGATTCCCAGGAATCATTGCAAAGCGGAAGTGACGACACGGGCCGCGGCCGCCGAGGGAGGAAGTGGAAGAGAGGTGAGTATATTTTTCTGCAACTACAAGGTAAGTAACAAAAAAAAAAATCGTAATTACCCATTTCTTTTTCAGGTGACCTAGAAGAAAGCGGATGGCCCAAAATCGACTATGTCGATTTTGGGGCCGGAACTCTGCTTTAAATAATACATTACAATTTAAGTAAACCCCTTTTAGATTTAAGTTAACTAAAATGTACTGGAGATTTTAGTTGAATAAAATATGACTAAAATAATTCAGATGACTAAAATACGACTAAAACTGCATTTTTTTCAAAAGACTATGACTAAAACTAAATTAAAATTTGACGTCAAAATGAACACTGCTTGCAAGCCAATCATTCCGAAACAGAGATGCCATTTTGATAAAATTACTCACATGTATAAATTAGATATTTAACTTTTTTATTTGACCTGTGAATACACCTTTTTTGCTAAAATTAGCTGTTGATGGTTAGACAAATTTGGTGTGGAGGAACTTGAGTGGTCTCATAAATTAACACCAACCCTACTGAAGGTAGGTCTTTTCTGGAACTTTTTGATCACATGTAACAATCAGTATTTTTCGCTATAAAATTACATAGAACCCCCAAATATTTTATCTCTCTCTCTCATATATATATATAAAGCTATACAGTATCTATCTATCTATCTATCTATCTATATGCGCTTTTTTTTTTTTTTAAATGCAGAGGCCCTAGAGAATAAATTTTTTGGGAAAAAAAAAAAATTTTTTTGAATTTTAATACAAAAAAACACAATGCGTAACCCATACTGATATGTTGTTATATTTATTTAATCTGCAGAGTGGACCAAACGGAAAATCCCTTTCCCGCCATGGGACAAGTCCTTGTGGACTAAGTCGGTCCAGCCTGTGGTATATGGCCGGGGAGAGTGGTTCTTTCGCTCCCTGGTACTCACGGCCTGAACTAGTGGTCACCTGCCCCGCGATCTATCTATCGGGAATCTGTACCGCATTGTTAGAATTTGTCAAGTATGGTAAGCTGGCATACAAATGATCTAAATTGATGTATATAGCAATATGTATATGCCATCAGATTGGCATTAGATATGTTGCTATTTTAGTGATATATTTTCTTTATTATTAAAGTTGTAGAAGATGTATCTCTGTCCATATTCCTGAAGAAGCAAATGTGGCTCTAATAGCCCGCGAAACGCGTCGAATATTGGACGCCTTCTTGAGATCACCCTCACATGCTTTGTATCATGTATATGTATTTCCAATGTTGTTTGTGTCCATGTTGGACTTTTTTATGATGATTCTTTGTAATAAATTATTGGATTTTATTTATTTTGCTTGCCTCCATTACTAGTTTATCCACTCCTACAAAGTCCCATTACTTTATAAGACAATGACCGGATATTGGGACCAGTCAATTTTGTCTTTTCAATAACTTTTATATGACTTTAGGGATGTGGAGTGGATGTGTTGGACAAGACTCGATCACACATATTCTCACAATACATAACCCAATTTTTTGTAAAATATGAAAGATGATGTTACACATGGATAAATAGACAGCAAACATGTCATGCTTTACAATTCCGCTCGCCCCTCTGTATGCGGAGAAGGCATTCGATAGAGTGGCCTGGGATTACATGTGAGCGGCTCTGGAGCACGCCAGCAAACAAATTAACGAACCCCCCCCCCCCCACACACATTCTTTACTTGTTACAAACAGTCCCTAATTATTTACCTAAACATTTCTTTACAGCATATTGCAGAACTTTCTCTAGTTTCCTCCGGAGGCAGAAAAGCCCAGAATCAAGCACAATACGGGTATGCAACCCAAAATGAATGGTGGCCTAGGCCTGCCAGACATCTACAAATACTATATGGCTTGCTATTTTCTTGTAGATCAGCTGTATAAGGCTCGGCAGCTGTTTTTTAGTAGTTTCCCATTGAACTGCACTGGGCGGCCATTTTGTTATGGTTTCCCCATTGAAGTGCATTGGGCGGCCATTTTCTCGGAGCCCGAGAATGTTGTACAGAAGTGAGTGGCAAGGCTTTAACTCTAGTGTGGACCCAGGTACTTCCTCTTCCTGTGAGGATCGTTTTCTGCACACTTCAGGCCGGCTCTGCGCTCCCTAATATAGGGCAGTGGTGAGTCTATTGGGGTCCCCGTAGGTCGCTCTCTCACTTTGCTATATTGCAGTTTTGTGTGCTGGGACTTGTACTGCTGGTGCAGCAGTGTGGGGCCATTTTTGCAGTATTCTTAAAGTGACACTGCAATGTCCCCAGGTTAACATGGAGTCCCAGGAGCAAGTATCACCTACTGATCCCCTCCTTGGGGTTGCAGGGACCACAGGGTCGCAACCCTTGCTTAATGGCGGTTTTGAAAAACCTGGTGTCAAAAGTGGATTTGGTCCTAAAAAAGGGGACTAGTAAAAAGCGCCAAATGCCCTCACCTGCCTCATCTGGATCCTCACATTCTGAGGTTGATATGGCCACCGCAGACATTAGTCACCCTGAGTGTTCTGCGTCATCGCACTCTGATGGCGAGGATGAAATATCCTCATCTGCAGCCACGCGGGAAAACACGATGGTGGAGGCACTTATAGTGTCAGTGCAGGGAACTCTAAAAATGGTGGATGATTCTACAGAGTCAGGGACGCAGGTGTCCTTTTGGCACATGCAAATCCCCGAAATCGGGCAAGGTTTAAAGTGGTTCTTTCGACCTAATCAGTCCTTTCTTCCTAAGGTGGTCTCTGATTTCCATTTAAATGAAGACATTGTGCTGCCTTCACTTTGTCTCAACCCCAAGCATCCTAAAGAAATTGCTTTGCATTCCTTGGATGTGGTTCGGGCAATTAGGGTTTACCTGGCGGCTACTGAGTCTTTCAGGAAATCAGACTCTATTTTTGTCCTCACGGAAGGACCTCGGAAGGGATTGACTGCGTCTGCTGTGACCATATCCAGATGGATCAGGCAGACGGAGGTACAGGCTTTGGGACGTCTTAATCGTTAATAAGAATATGGAGCTGCATCTGTCAATGAACGATAGAGAAAACTGGATTTTTGACTTACCATAAAATCCTTTCATCTGAAGTTCATTGACAGACGCAGCACCTCTATACTGTATATGAGTTGGGTTGGTTTTTTTTTTTCTTCTAACACTGCCTGCAACAAAACAGAATGCCTATAGAAGAGTGAGTGGGTGTATACCCCCTGGGACTGCCCCATAGGCGTGGTAAAGATTTTTCCTACCTAGTGACCTACTCCTGTAGGGGGCAGCATAACCCAATGATTAAGAAGAATATGGAGCTGCGTCTGTCAATGAACTTCAGAGAAAAGGATTTTACGGTAAGTCAAAAATCCAGTTTTTCCTGTGCCCAGAAGTAACACACAGATGCCTTTCTATGTCATCATACAATAACCATAACAGGTCACTCAGTAACAAGACATGCTTCTGTACAACACAAAACAGAGAATGTACCTGAAATAGATGAAGACAGACGTCCACATTTTGTCTCACTGCCGGTACACTTCAGGGTGTTAGAAGGAGTACAATCTTCACTTCTAAGCGAGGTACAGGTGCTACACGTCAGGCCGTTTGACCCAAAGTTCGTTGTTGGCACTGAAGAAAAAAAAAAAGTATATATTTTTTTGCTATGATCGCAATTTTTCTTTTCTATTGGGACCGAAAAAATAAAATATAGATTTAAAGCAGAACACCAGCAACCTTAACTACTAGTTCTAATACACATCTGTGGGATTACTGTTTTCTCTAAATCCATCCAAATTTTGTCTTGAGCCCTGATGAAGAAGTGTTACCCCCAAAATGCATTCACTTTTTTATATGACCAACAACTTAATTATCTTGGACTTTCATCTGTTTTTGCAGTGGGGATCCTTTCTGTATTTCTCTGGTTTGGCATTCAGCTTTAGACACTTTTGGGTTTGCCGTTGTAGTGCATTGGCTGGTTGGTGCACTTCTTAGGGTGACTGAACTTATCTTTTCAGTTGATGAAAGGGGAAAAATAGTGCTGGAGCCGTAGGGTTATCTCACTGGTATTGCTATAATAAAGTAATGATGTTGATGTAAACGATCTGGTTCTTGGGTGGGCAGCTTCTACACACCAGAGGATCCTAATGGTCTCCTTGGCTTGTAATGTGATGTAAAAAAAAACAATTGAATTGAAGTGCCACACCACTACTAAGAGGTCCAGATACAACTTTGTGTCCTTTCTATTTATGTTAACACTGTTATTAGACATTGGATTAGAGTGGCTCTGTGCCTTGTGGTTGCTGTGATGGGCTATCACAGCGATCACAAATGTAAACAGTGTAGCACTGAGGACAAGGATAATTTCATGAATTCATGTATTAACCACTTTACCACCGGAGGATTTTGCTGTCTTATGTCCAGGCCACTTTTTGCGATTCGGCACTGTGCGGCTTTAACTGACAATTGCGCGGTCGTGCGACGCCGTACCCAAACAAAATTTACGTCCTTTTTTTTCCCACAAACAAAGCTTTCTTTTGGTGGTATTTGACCACCTGTGCGATTTTAAATTTTTGCGCTATAAACAAAAAAATAGCGTAAATTTTGAAAAAATAACAATATTTTTCACATTTTTTTATATGAAATTCCCCCCCAAAAAATGTAAAAATCTAATTTTTTAAAAATTTTTGGCCTCTTTGTTTTCTGCTACCTATGTTTGGTAAAAAAAATCACAATAAGTGTATTTTGATTGGTTTGCGCAAAAGTTATTGCATTTACTAACTAAGGGAAAGATTTCTGTCATTTTTGGTGTTTTTTTTTAACGAGTAATGGCAGTGATCTGTGTTTTTTTTGCGGGACTGCGACATTGCGGCGGACAGATCGGACCCTTGACTGACATTTTTGACACTTTTGGGGTTACCAGTGACATTACTACAGTAATCAGTGCTATAAATATGCACTGTTACTGTAAAAATGACACTGGCAGGGAAAGGGTTAATTTTATTGGAGAGGGAGGGGTAATGTATGCCTGGTGCTTACTGACGTGTGTGGGGGGAGGTGACTGAGTGACACAGGGACAGATCGCATGTTCAGCTATGCTGAACCCTGCAATCTGACCCCGCCTGTCACTTAGGAGATCCGCCCGCTCTGTTTACAAAGGCGGGCGGATCTCCAAACTCGATTCCCTGACGATCGGGGAAGAGCAGCGGCGATCGGCGCTGCTCCTCCCCTGGCCCGACTCCCGCTGTGAATGAATACAGCGGGAGCGAGCCTCCGGCGGTGCGCAAGCGCCGCCAACAAGGGGAGGAGTCCAGCGACGTAGGTCTACGTCGCTGGACGATAACTAACCACTTTGCCGCAGTAGAGCTCGAGTGAGCGGTCGGCAAGTGGTTAATTAAATCTTCTTGGCTGCAGTGGAGAAATAACTGCTCAAAGGTTGAGAGGGGGAGGGGGGGGGCTTGTGGCAATGGCCACCAATGTTATGGGATTGCTTGGGAAGGACTTAAATTGCCAGTAACAGCCAGTGTGTTTGAGGGAGGGGTGGGGGGTTTTAAATGCCACCAATGATTGTGCGATTATTTTTGGAAGGGGGGTTAAAATGCCACAGACCACCAATGATAGAGTTGGGGGGTTGGAGGATTTTTAAATTTCACTGATCACCTGGTTTTTAGGTTGTGCGTGTGTTACCCCTTCCTGGGGGTACTGCTTTTTCAGTGTATATATTATATACACTGCTCAAAAAAATTAAAGAAACACTTTGAAAACACATCAGATCTCAATGGAGACAAATAGCATGTTGGATATCTATACTGGTATGGACTGGGAAATGTGTGATATCTATATTGATATGGACTGGGTAATGTGTTAGAAAGAAAGGATGCCCCATCGTTTGATGGAAATTAAAATTATCACCCTACAGAGGGCTGAATTCAAAGTCACCCTGAAAATCAAAGTGAAAAAAATGATGCAGCAGGCCAGTCCATTTTGCTGAAATGTAATTGCAGCAACTCAAAATGGTACTCGGTAGATTGTATGGCCCCCACATGCTTGTATGCATGCCTGAGAATGTCGGGGCAAGTTCCTAATGAGATGACAGCTGGTGTCCTGTGGTATTTCCACCCAGATCTGGATCAGAACATCACTGAGCTCCTGGACAGACTGAGGTGCAATCTGGCGGCATCATATGGATTGAATCATAATGTCCCAGAGGTGTTCTATTGGATTTAGGTCAAATGAGCTGGAGGCCATTCAATGGTATCAATTCCTTCATCCTCCAGGAACTGGCTGCATACTCTCACCACATGAGGCCGGGCATTGTGATGCACCAGGAGGAACCCAGGACCATTGCACCAGCGTAGAGTCCGACAATGGGTCCAAGGATTTCACCCCAATACCTAATGGCAGTCAAGGTGCCATAGCCTAGCCTGTAGAGGTCTGTGCATCCCTCCATGGATATGCCTCCCAAGACCATCAGTGACTCCCCACCAAACCGGTAATGCTGAACGATGTTACAGGGCAGCCCAATGTTCTCCATGGCTTCTCCAGACCATTTCACATCTGTCACATGTGCTCAGGGTGAACCTGCTTTCATCGGTGAAAAGCACAGGGCACTAGTGGCGGACCTGCCAATTCTAGTGTTCAATGGCAAATGCCAATCGAGCTCCACGGTGCTCGTGAGCACAGGGCCCACTAGAGGATGTTGGGCCCTCAGGCAGCCCTCATAAAGTCTGTTTCTGATTGTTTGGTCAGAGACATTCACACCAGTGTCCTGCTGGAGGTCATTTTGTAGGGCTCTGGCAGTGCTCATCCTGTTCCTCCTTGCACAAAAGGAGCAGATACCGGTCCTGCTGATGGGTTAAGGACCTCCTACGGTCCTGCCCAGCTCTCCTAGAGTAACTGCCTGTCTCCTGGAATCTCCTCCATGCTCCTGAGACTGTGCTGGGAGACACAGCAAACCTTCTGGCAATGGCACGTATTGATGTGCCATCCTGGAGGAGTTGGACTGCCTGTGCAACCTCTATATGGTCCAGATATCGCCTGATACTACCAGTAGTGACACTGACCCCAGTCAAATGCAAAACTAGTGAAAAAATAAGTTAAAAAAAAGAAAAGATGAGTAGAGAAAAAAATGTCAGTGGTCTCCACCAGTAAAACCATTTCTGTTTTGGAGGTTGTTTCATTGTTGCCAAGTTTAATTGACTTGATGCTATACTCAGATTAAAAAGTGTTCCTTAGATTTTTTTGAGCAGTGTATGTGTATATATATATATATATATATATATACACATACATAAATATTTTATTCTATCTTTTCATGTGACAACACTGAAGAAATGACACGTTGCTACAATGTAAAGTAGTGAGTGTACAGCTTGTATAACAGTGTAAATTTGCTGTCCCCTCAAAATAATGTGAGGGGTGTACTTACTATTGTGAAATACTGTATATATATATATATATACACATTTCTAAATATAGTGCTGGAAAATTCTGTAGACGTTAGTAAAAATGTAAATTGAAAAAGGATTCTATAGAAAGGGTTATATACCAGAACTTAAAGAGGAAGTAAACTCTCCTCGGCAAGTTGTACCTATAGGTAAGCCTATAATAAGTCTTACCTATAGGTACTGTAAATATCTCCTAAACATGTACCGTTTAGGAGATATTTACCTTCGATGCATCCAGTGACGTCACTGGCGGATGCGTTCCTTCAGAACTCCGTGCCGTGACCGTCGGCTCCCGCGCGCGTGCGGGAGTGACGTCACCGCGGCTCCGGTCAATCAGATGGCCAGATGCCACGATCCCGGAAGACGGGCGACTGGACATGTCGCCCGTCATAGAGGTAAGCGGGCGGCACGGCGGGGGCTCGTACTAAGGTAAGTATTTCATAATGAGCTAGTATGCGATGCATACTAGCTCATTATGTGTTTGTCTTTCAGGGTAAAAAGGAAATAAGGAAAAAAAAAAAGGGTTTACAACCTCTTTAAAGTGGTTGTAAACCTCAGACATGAAATGTGAACAAAGCATATCCCTCTATAGCAGTGTTTCTCAACTCCGGTCCTCAGGGCACACTAACAGGCCAGATTTTAAGTATTACCTTGGGGAGATGCAGACTAGAATACTGCAATCACTGAGCAACAAATTATATCACCTGTGATGTATTTCAGTTTTCTTGCAAACCTGGCCTGTTAGTGTGCCCTGAGGACCGGAGTTGAGAAACACTGCTCTATAGTGTGTACTTATCTCAATCCAGAGCACTAACTGTCATTTCTGTCTGCTGCTTCCTTCCTCTGCTATCAGCATGAGTCACTTCTGACAGGTTTTCCTGACACCAGGGGAAAAAAAGGTGGAGGGACCTCCAGCTCATTGGAAGCCTCAGCTCTGTTCCAGTTTGCTGTGTAAAGAGGGTGTGCCCCTTCCCTCCAATCAGCTCTCACTGAGCTCTGCAGTGTGTAACTTCAGCTCTCCGCCCATTTTTTGGTAACAGCTCCGACAAGCTATATATTCAGCACTTTGAACTGTAGAGAAGATAGGACCCCAGATAAATGGATACAACTTATGTAGGAGGATTTGTTTTATCTCTGTGTATCACCTCCAATGGGCATATGTAAGGGTTTGCAACCACTTTAACAAATATGAGTAATTTTACTTCTAGGAGAGAGAAAGGACATCTACAAATGTACTTACAAGTGGGTACGGGAGTCTCACAGTCGTCGGTGTTACAGCACAAAGTTGCCATCTTGACATTGCCGCCTGCAGATGTTACGCTTCCAGCTATGTTGCATTGGTTATTGGGGACACATCCTCGCACAAAAACTGAAATTCCAGTGCCTATGGCTGAATCTGCATACAAATAATTTTTAAATGTTAGCCAGGCAGCATGTATACATTTTTGAAAGAAATGTGCATAGCCACAAATCTTATACAGTATATTGACTTAAAAAAAAAAAAAAAAAAACAACTGACAAAGTTTCAGTTAAAAGCATAGCAAAATCAAGCATTGAAATGACACTTAAAGTGTTTTTCCTTTCTATTATTAATTTTAATTGCCTTGCGACGTTGCTGTAAACTTGCTATCATATTCACTAATTTAAAAGACTAACTATCCTAATCACTGTTCCCTCCCTCCTCACATATCACAGCACTCTCCTCTTCTGGAAGTATCTAATTACTGTCTGTGCTGGTCCAGCTCCTCAGCCCCTCCCCACACTTCCCTAAATAACCTTTTATACAGTCAGGTCTATAAATATTGGGACATCGACACAATTATAATCTTTTTGGCTCTATAATGGATTTGAAATGAAACAAACAAGACGAGCTTTAACTGTGGACTTTCAGCTTTAATTTGAGGGTATTTACATCCAAATCAGGTGAAAGGTGTAGGAATTACAACAGTTTGTATATGTGCCTCCCACTTTTTAAGGGACCAAAAGTAATGGGACAATTGACTGCTCAGCTGTTCCATGGCCAGGTGTGTTATTATTCCCTTATTATCCCATCTACAAGGAGCAGATAAAAGGTCCAGAGTTCATTTCAAATGTGCTATTTGCATTTGGAATCTGTTGCTGTCAACTCTCAATATGAGATCCAAAGAGTTGTCACTATTAGTGAAGCAAGCCATCATTAGGCTGGAAAAACAAAACAAACCCATCAGAGATATAGCAAAAACATTAGGTGTGGCCAAATCAACTGTTTGGAACATCCTTAAAAAGAAAGAACGCACCGGTGAGCTCAGCAACACCAAAAGACCCGGAAGACCACAGAAAACGACTGTGGTGGATGACCGAAGAATTCTTTCCCTGGTGTAGAAAACACCCTTCACAACAGCTGGCCAGATCAAGATCACTCTCCAGGAGGTAGGTGTATGTGTGTCACCTTCACAACAGTTGGCCAGATCAAGATCACTCTCCAGGAGGTAGGTGTATGTGTGTCACCTTCACAACAGTTGGCCAGATCAAGAACACTCTCCAGGAGGTAGGTGTATGTGTGTCAAAGTCAACAATCAAGAGAAGACTAAAACAGGAAGGCCAGATTAGAGTTTATTAAAAAAGAATAGCGCGCACATGCAAAAGAAATTACTACCAAATCTGAAGACAGTCCATAAATAAAAATGGGGATTTGGTCCCACCATATGGCCATATAGTGCCCAAGCCCACTACTACGTCAAAGTACCCCATTATCAGTGGGTCCTACACTATCCATGAAAAAGAGATGAATCCAGCCTTTCTAACCCTTGGAGATAATACTCCGTGCTGGGAAAGATGTGCAAATGCACTACAGGGGACTCCTCCCATATCTACTTGATAGTGGACACTGATAGAGTACAGGTGTGTGTGGGGGGTGGGGAGGGTTGCTCAACCTCGGTAGTCTGGTCAGACCGAATACATAATAAACAAGCAAAAAATTTTGGGGAGTATACCCATGTATTTCTAAAGCTGCTGCAGCTATGAACCAAAAGACATGTATATTAAAAAAGAATAGCGCGCACATGCAAAAGAAATTACTACCAAATCTAAAGACAGTCCATAAATAAAAATGGGGATTTGGTCTGAAAAATTATGTATTCGGTCTGACCAGACTACCGAGGTTGAGCAACCCTCCCCACCCCCCACACACACCTGTACTCTTTCAGTGTCCACTATCAAGTAGATATGGGAGGAGTCCCCTGTAGTGCATTTGCACATCTTTCCCAGCAAGGAGTATTATCTCCAAGGGTTAGAAAGGCTGGATTCATCTCTTTTTCATGGATAGTGTAGGACCCACTGATAATGGGGTACTTTGACGTAGTAGTGGGCTTGAGCACGATATGGCCATATGGTGGGACCAAACCCCCATTTTTATTTATGGACTGTCTTCAGATTTGGTAGTAATTTCTTTTGCATGTGCGCGCTATTCTTTTTTAATATACATGTCTTTTGGTTCATAGCTGCAGCAGCTTTAGAAATACATGGGTATGCTCCCCCAAATTTTTTGCCAGATTAGAGTTTGCCAACCAACATCTAAAAAAGCCTTCACAATTCTGGAACAACATCCTATGGACAGATGAGACCAAGATCAACTTATATCAGAGTGATGGGAAGAGAAGAGTATGGAGAAGGAAAGGAACTGCTCATGATCCAAAGCATACCACCTCATCAGTGAAGCATGGTGGTGGTAGTGTCATGGCGTGGGCATGTATGGCTGCCAATGGAACTGGTTCTCTTGTATTTATTGATGATGTGACTGCTGACAAAAGCAGCAGGATGCATTCTTAAGTGTTTTGAGTAATATTATCTGCTCATATTCAGCCAAATGCTTCAGAACTCATTGGACGGCGCTTCACAGTGCAGATGGACAATGACCCGAAGCATACTGCGAAAGCAATCAAAGAGATTTTTAACCACTTAAGCCCCGGAAGATTTTACCCCCTTCCTGACCAGGGGGTATTTTGCGATTCGGCACTGCTTGACTTTAACGGACAATTGCGCGGTCGTGCGACGCTGTACCCAAATAAAATTGATGTCCTTTTTTTCCCACAAACAAAATTTTCTTTTGGTGGTATTTGATCACCTGTGCGATTTTTTGATCATGCGCTATAAACAAAAAAAGGGCTACAATTTTGCAAAAATAACAATATTTTTCACATTTTTTATATGAAATTCCCCCCCAAAAAATGTAAAAATCAAACGTTTTTAACATTTTAGGCCAATTTGTTTTCTGCTACATATGCTTGGTAAAAAAAATTGCAAAAAGCAAATTTTGATTGGTTTGTGCAAAAGTTATTGGGTTTACTAACTAAGGGAAAGATTTTTGTTATTTTTGTTTTTTATTTAACGAGTAATGGCGGCGATCTGCGATTTTTTTGCGGGACTGCGACATTGCGGCGGACAGATCGGACCCTTGACTGACATTTTTGATACTTTTGGGGGTACCAGTGACATTACTACAGTAATCAGTGTTATACATATGCACTGTTAGTGTAAAAATGACACTGGCAGGGAAGGGGTTAACTTTATTGGAGAAGGAGGGGTTAAGTGTGTCCCTAGGGGCATGCTTCTTACTGTGCAGGGATGTGGCTTTTCATGTAACAGCAGAGATCTATGATCCCACATAGAAGGACCGTATGATCTCTGCTGTTAAACAAGGGAGAGTGACAGGCGGCTTTGTTTGCACTAGCCGCCTGCCTTTCTCCCTCTGTAACTGAAGATCGCGAGTGACCGGCGGACATTGGGTCCACCGGTCACACGCGCGGGGATCAGAGAGAGCGAGAGAGGGCAGGAGCGTGCCTTCGGCGGCACTCGCTCGCCCCCTATTGGCTCGCAGGCGAGTGATGTACCCATACATCACTTTACCTGCACGGGGCTGACCGCCGCAGTATATGTACTTGCGGCGGTCGGAAAGCGGTTAAGGGAAAGAAGTGGAATGTTATGCAATGGCCAAGTCAATCACCTGACCTAAATCCGATTGAGCATGCATTTCACTTGCTGAAGACAAAACTGAAGGGAAAATGCCCTAAGAAAGAACAAGCAGGAACTGAAGACAGTTGCAGTAGAGGCCTGGCAGAGCATCACCAGGGATGAAACCAAGCGTCTGGTGATGTCTATGCGTTCCAGACTTCAGGCTGTAATTGACTGCAAAGGATTTGCAACCAAGTATTAAAAAGTGAAAGTTTGATTTATGATTGTTAATCTGTCCCATTACTTTTGGTCCCTTAAAAAGTGGGAGGCACATATACAAACTTTTGTAATTCCTACACCGTTCACCTGATTTGGATGTAAATACCCTCAAATTAAAGCTGAAAGTCTGCAGTTAACCACTTACCGTCTGCTCACAAGAGCTCTACTGCGGCAAAGTGGTTAGTTATCGTCTGGCGACGTAGACCTACGTCGCCAGACACTCCACTTTCTCCTCGGCGCGCGCGCGCCGCCGGAGGCTCGCTCCCGCTGTATTCAGTCACAGCGGGAGTCAGGCCAGGGGAGGAGCAGCGGCGATCGCCGCTGCTCTTCCCCGATCGTCGGGGAATCGAGTGTGGAGATCCGCCTGCTTGTGTAAACACAAGCGGGCGGATCTCCTAAGTGACAGGCAGGGTCAGATTGCAGGGTTCAGCATAGCTGAACATGCGATCTGTCCCTGTGTCACTCAGTCACCTCCCCCCCCACACGTCAGTAAGCACCAGGCATACATTAACCCCTCCCTCTCCAATAAAAATAACCCCTTCCCTGCCAGTGTCATTTTTACAGTAACAGTGCATATATATAGCACTGATTACTGCAGTAATGTCACTGGTACCCCCAAAAGTGTCAAAAATGTCAGTCAAGGGTCCGATCTGTCCGCCGCAATGTCGCAGTCCCGCAAAAAAAATCGCAGATCACCGCCATTACTCCTTAAAAAAAAAAACACCAAAAATGACAGAAATCTTTCCCTTAGTTAGTAAATGCAATAACTTTTGCGCAAACCAATCAAAATACGCTTATTGTGATTTTTTTTTACCAAACATAGGTAGCAGAAAACAAATTGGCCAAACATTTCAAAAAATTTTGATTTTTAAATTTTTTGGGGGGGAATTTCATATAAAAAAATGTGAAAAATATTGTTATTTTTTTCAAAATGTACGCTCTTTTTTTGTTTATAGCGCAAAAAGTAAAAATTGCACAGGTGATAAAATACCACCAAAGGAAAGCTCTGTTTGTGGGAAAAAAAGACGTAAATTTCGTTTGGGTACGGCGTCACACGACCGCGCAATTGTCAGTCAAAGTCGCACAGTGCCGAATCGCAAAAAGTGGCCTGGACGTAAGACAGCAAAATCCTCCGGTGGTAAAGTGGTTAAAGCACATCTTGTTTTTTTCATTTCAAATCAATTGTGGTGGTGTATAGAGCCAAAAAGATTAGAATTGTGTCGATGTCCCAATATTTATGGACCTGACTGTATAGCATATATCTGCCAGGTAAGGAGTAAAGGGTAATACTATAGAGTAGTTATTCTTAACTAGGGTTCTATGAAAAATTTAGGTTCCTCCAGAGGTATCTAGGGGTTTCTTGAGCTGTGGGTAACTGGCCTCCTATTTGATAGTCCCTGAATAGTTGCAGGTTTAAATCCACTTAACATGTCAGTGGCATGATACAAACAATATTTTTATCTATCTGTAAGGGGGCATTCTTCCCTTTGACCACCAATGCAAGGGCTGTTTTTCCCACTGACTCCTGAGAAATTGGTTTTCCAATGGGTTTCCCATTATTTGAGAATTATTTCAAGGGTTCCTGTAGGGTAAAGAAAGGTTGAGAAAGGCTACTACAGAATTTCACTTGAGAGACAGCTCTGTGTCTGCTGGATAGGGATGGGCTTGATGTTCGAGCATTGAACTGCAGTTTCCACTGATTTGACCAACCATCCAGCATTGCACCGGCACAGAAATCCCAGCACATACAGTATTACCTTATAGATAAATATTAAAAGGAATGGTCTGGTAACAGGGTCTCTTTAAAAACATATTTGGTAAGAGGAAGAAATGAATGGCATGAGAAAATGTAAAGTGAAGCAATCCTGTGGTTTAATATAAGTAGAGTTCCCATACTTATCGTTGATACGGTCAATGCTGTGACACAACTAGATCCTGAAGGGCAGAACTCTGAACTTTCATCGCCATTGCACCTGGTGCCTCTAAAATTTATACAATTAATACAGGAGAGTGAAAACCCTAAAAAAAAGAAAACAAAAAGTAGACAAAATTAGGTCCAGTATATTGTAAAATCCAGCAAACCTGATTGTAATATATGTGAACATGAAAGCTTTATTTATACGGACTTCTAGTGATGAGAAAACATCTGCTGAAGATTTTGGTGACTATGAACACTTCCAGGAGTATTGAATTCCTGCACTTAGTGGTTCAATCTAACCCCTACATTGCTACTGCACATGCTACTGACATAGGGGGCGGCAGGAAAAATACAGATTCACTGTCATTAAAATGAGGTTTGATAGGAGTCTCATTTTTATTTGGCAGAGGATAATTTACCTTTTTTGCCCCCTTTATCCAAACAACCTTGGGATATTCCTTTTACATATTGATGGAATATCAAAATTAGAATGGAAATAATATTCATTCAGCATATTGAAATTTTAAATCTGTACAGTAAGTTCTCCTGGAGGGTATTATTTCTTAGATGCAAGGGTATACAGTATCCCACAAAAGTGAGTACACCCCTCACATTTTTGTAAACATTTTATTCTTTCTTTTCATGTGACAACACTGAAGAAATGACACTTTGCTACAATGTAAAGTAGTGAGTGTACAGCTTGTATAACAGTGTAAATTTTCTGTCCCCTCAAAATAACTCAACACAGCTATTAATGTCTAAACCGCTGGAAACAAAAGTGAGTACACCCCTAAGTGGAAATGTCCAAATTGGGACCTAAGTGTCAATATTTTGTGTGGCCACCATTATTTTCCAGCACTGCCCTAACTCTCTTGGGCATGGAGTTCACCAGAACTTCAAAGATCGCCACTGGAGTCCTCTTCCACTCCTCCATGACAACATCACAGAGCTGGTGGATGTTAGAGACCTTGCACTCCTCCACCTTCAATTTGAGGGGACCCCACAGATGCTCAATAGGGTTTTAGGTCTGGAGACATGCTTGGCCAGACCATTACCTTTACCCTCAGCTCAGTGGCGTACCTACGGGGGGGCGGGGGGGCGGGCCGCCCCGGGTGCCACGCACTGGGGGGGTGTCAGGCTGCTCGGAATATCAGCCAGTGGGAAGGAGCTGCAGTTTCTAAAGTCCGCGCTGCTCGCGGGGGCGGCGGCCGGCGGGAAGAAGGTGAGCACTGAGCAGCCTCCTCCTGTGTGTCTGTGTGACTGGACTGGAGAGGAGATGGGACAGCTGGATATAGAAGGATTCATCTTTCCGTATTTCTCCTGCTGCCGTTGAATGGCCGATTCTCCTCTCCCTCCTGCAGTCAGTTAGCGGCAGCAGAAGGAATATGTAAAGATCAAATCATCGATATGCAGCTGTCCCATCCCCTCTCCTATACAACTTGCTGGCCCCCTAGTGCTCTCCAGCCCCCCCCCTCCCCTTGCTCTTAACACCCCCTTCTCTTAACACCCCCCCTGCTCTAAACACCCCCCTGCTCTTAACACCCCCCCCCCCCTGTTCTAAACACCCCCCCTGTTCTAAACACCCCCCCCTGCTCTTAACACCCCCCCTGTTCTAAACACCCCCCCCTGTTCTAAACACCCCCCCTGCTCTTAACACCCCCCCCTGTTCTAAACACCCCCCCTGCTCTAAACACCCCCCCTACTCTAAACACCCCCCCTGCTCTAAACACCCCCCCCTGCTCTAAACACCCCCCCTGCTCTAAACACCCCCCCCTGCTCTAAACACCCCCCCTGCTCTTAACACCCCCTTCTCTTAACACCCCCTGCTCTTAACACCCCCCCTGTTCTAAACACCCCCCCTGCTCTTAACACCCCCCTGCTCTTAACACCCCCCCCTGCTCTTAACACCCCCCTGCTCTTAACACCCCCCCTGCTCTTAACACCCCCCCCCCTGCTCTTAACACCCCCCCCTGCTCTTAACACCCCCCCCCCCCTGCTCTAAACACCCCCCTGCTCTTAACACCCCCCCCCTGCTCTTAACACCCCCCCTGCTCTTAACACCCCCTGCTCTTAACACCCCCCTTGCTCTTAACACCCTCAGTGCTCTTGCCCCCCAGCGCTCCTTAGCCCCCCAGTGCTCTTCAGCTCCCCGCAGTGCTTTTCATCTCCCCCCTATGCTCTCTGGCTCCCCCAGTGCTCTCCACCCCCCTGTGCTCCCTGCCTCCCCCCTCAGTGAGTTCCACCCCTGCGCCTTCCAACCCCCCTACAATGCTTTTCAAACCCCTCTTAATTCTCTCCAGTCCCCCCCCCCCCCGCGCCCTTCAGCTCCTCCAGTGCTCTCTGCTTGCCCTGTGCTCTCCGGCCCCCCTAATGCTCTTCTCAGTCTCTGACCATCTCTTGGATCATGTCCTCAGTCTCTGACTATCTCTTGGATCATGTCCTCAGTCTCTGACTATCTCTTGGATCATGTCCTCAGTCTCTGACCATCTCTTGGATCATGTCCTCAGTCTCTGACCATCTCTTGGATCATGTCCTCAGTCTCTGACTATCTCTTGGATCATGTCCTCAGTCTCTGACCATCTCTTGGATCATGTCCTCAGTCTCTGACCAACCATCTCTTGGATCATGTCCACAGTCTCTGATCATCTCCTGTATCATGTCCTCAGTCTCTGACCATCTCCTGTGTGTTTTCTGCAGTCTCTGACCATCTCTAGTATCCCGTCCGTAGTCTCTGACCATCTCTTGTATCATATCCTCAGTATCAGATTTCTCTTGTATTAGGTCCGTAGTCTCTGACCATCTCTTGTATCATGTCCTCAGTCTCTGACCATCTCTTGTATCATGTCCTCAGTCTCTGACCATCTCTTGTATCATGTCCTCAGTATCTGATTTCTTTTGTTTTAGGTCCGTAGTCTCTTACCATCTCTTGCATCATGTCCTCAGTCTCTGACTATCTCCTTTAGCATGTCTCCAATCTCCTACTCAAACTTAAACACATTGATAATAGTATTAGCTATCTGTCTATGCCAAAGGTAGGGAGGCAGAGAGTGCAAAAGGGGGAACTGTGATTAGAGAGACAGGGGGGGGGGGCAGACTGCAAAGGGCACTGTGATAGGGGGGCTGGGAAATTTGTGCAATAAATATTCTTGGAGACATTACAATTTTTTGCGGGTGTTTTTACATTTTAAAGTGGGGGGGGGGTGCCAGATATAGGATCCGCCCCGGGTGCCAAGTGCTCTAGGTACGCCACTGCCTCAGCTTCTTTAGCAAGAGATGTGCTTTGGGTTGTTATCATGTTGGAATACTGCCCTGCTCATGCTCTGCTTCAGTATGTCACAGTACATGTTGGCATTCATGGTTCCCTCAATGAACTGTAGCTCCCCAGTGCTGGCAGCACTCATGCAGCCCCAGACCATGACACTCCCACCACCATGCTTGACTGTAAGCAAGTCACACTTGTCTTTGTACTCCTCACCTGGTTGCCGCCACACACGCTTGACACCATCTGAACCGAATAAGTTTATCTTGGTCCCATCAGACCACAGGACATGGTTCCAGTAATCCATTAGTCTGCTTGTCTTCAGCAAACTGACCCCTCCCTTCTATCAAGTGCCCCCAGAGCAAGCAGCTTCCTATGGAGGCACCCAAGCCGAGCTGCAGCTCCATGTGCCAATTCAGTCATGAAGCTGCCGTGTATTTATGTTTGTAATACTTCTGTTAAACGCAATAAAAATAATTAAACAAGAAAAAAAAAATGCACTGATGCACTAAAGAGTAAAAAAAAAAAATGTAGTAAAAAAAAAAAAAGAATAAAAATAAAAATGACTTAAATATAGAACTATTTATTTTGTTTTGTTAATACTTTTTGCTTAAACAATCATATACATTATTTTATATTTATCTGACAAAAAAGAAAACAACTTTTCAACTGAGATTTCTTAGTCACTCTAGACCATACATAAATAAATAAAATATGAACATAAGCACTTATTATTTCCTTTGGTGGTGAGGGGGGGGGTGGTGGGGGGTGGGATCAGTCCCTGCGGTGGTGGTGAGAGGGTGGGGTGGGATCAGTGGCAGCGGTGGAGCCATCTTCACCCACTACCACCTTTGCCTCTTACTGATACCAACACCCCCCCAACCACAGGTCTCCTTCCTATCCCCCCCCCCATCACCTCTGTTGATGGGGGGGTCTCCAGTGTCTCCTTATCAGTCAGCTGTCCTGGACCTCTGGGTTCAGCTCCATTTCTCTGGCCCTCAGGACGACCCCCCTGAGGCCACCTGCCACTGCTACAGAGGAGGAGGCAGCTGCCCCCCTCCCTCCAGGACTCTGCTCTCCAGCCAAAGACCCCTCAGCACATGTGCTCCTGGCTTTTATACAGTATCCCACAATGCTCCGAGACAGCCTGTCTCTGCCAATCACCAGGACTGTATCAAAGCCTATGTATCCTTTGGCCAGGTTTCCTCCCACTGTCCAATATGCCTCCCTATTGGACCAGTGTGAAACACTCTCTAGACCCAACGAATCACACACTGAACACATTGAGCAGACCTGACTAACAGATCCTGCTCTCTGGTAGGCAGAAAGCAATATAGATTTGCCTGCTGCACCTCTGATAGGCAGACAGAGCCCAAAAAACTATACTCACTCACTTTGTTTACCAAAAATATGTAGCAGAAAACAAATTGGCCTAAAATGTTAAAAAATTTTGATTTTTACATTTTTTTTTGGGAATGTTATATAGCAGAATGTGAAAAATATTTTTTTTTTTTCAGAATTTGTGTTTTTTTTTTGTTTACAACGCAAAAAAATAAAAATCGCACAGGTGATAAAATACCACCAAAAGAAAGCTCTATTTGTGGGAAAAAAGACAAAAATTATTTATTATTATTATTTGGGTACAGCGTCACACGACCGCAAAATTGTCCGTTAAAATAACGCAGTGCCGAATCGCAAAAAATGGCCTGGTCATTAAGGGGGCAAATCTTTTCCGGTCCAGAAGTGGGTAAATGATTACAGAGCTGCATTAATTTGTGTTAATTTTAACCACTTGCCGTCTGCTCACGTTGAGCCTACTGCGGCAAAATGGTTCGTTATCGTCTGGCGACGTAGACTTACGTTGCCAGACACTCCACTTTCTCGGCGGCGCGCGCGCGCCGCCGGAGGCTCGCTCCCGCTGTATTCAGTCACAGCGGGAGTCGGGCCAGGGGAGGAGCAGCGATCGCCGCTGCTCTTCCCCGATCGTCGGGGATCTAGTGTGGAGATCCACCTGCTTGTGTAAACACAAGCGGGCGGATCTCCTAAGTGACAGGCAGGGTCAGATTGCAGGGTTCAGCATAGTTGAACCCTCGATCTGTCCTTGTGTCACTCAGTCACCTCCCCCCACACACGTTAGTAAGCACCAGGCATACATTAACCCCTCCCTCTCCAATAAAATTAACCCCTTCCCTGCCAGTGTCATTTTTACAGTAACAGTGCATATATATAGCACTGATTACTGCAGTAATGTCACTGGTACCCCCAAAAGTGTCAAAAATGTAAGTCAAGGGTCCGATCTGTATGCCGCAATGTCGCAGTCCCGCAAAAAAATCGCAGATCGCCGCCATTACGCGTTAAAAAAAACCCCACCAAAAATGACAAAAATCTTTCCCTTTGTTAGTAAACGCAATAACTTTTGCCCAAACCAATCAAAATACGCTTATTGTGATTTTTTTTACCAAACATAGGTAGCATAAAACAAATTGGCCAAAAATGTAAAAAAAAATAGATTTTTAAATTTTTTGGGGGGGGGGAATTTCATGTAAAAAATTTTGAAAAATATTGTTATTTTTTTCACAATAAACGCTCTTTTTTTGTTTATAGCGCAAAAAGTAAAGATCGCACAGGTGATAAAATACCACCAAAAGAAAGCTCTGTTTTTGGGAAAAAAAGGACGTAAATTTTGTTTGGGTACGGCATCGCACGACCGCGTAATTGTCAGTTAAAGTCGCACAGTGCCGAATCGCAAAAAGTGGCCCAGACGTAAGACAGCAAAATCCTCTAGTGGTAAAGTGGTTAAATAAAATGAGATCCATCAGGATTTATTGACTTTTTTCTACCATTTGATGAAGTTCTGATGATAGAAATACATTACTCCTGAGAAAACCTGAGATATGACACCATATATAGAAAAAAAGTGTTTTAGATCTGCCATTATAAATTCTCCTAAAGCTATAGAGTTCAGACATACCTGGGGCTGCCAAAGCACAAAGAAGTAAGAGGACTCTTAGCAAATCTTCCATCATCCCGTCCAATGTGAATCCAACAGATGTCCTTTCTGTACTGCTCCTCGGAACTTGTTGTTGAGCTTCTTTTATATGAGGGCAGACACTGATGCCTGAGGGTACAGATGCAAATATCCATCAAGTTGACAAGCACAATAAGGAAGTTGGAACCATTTAAATATTCTCCCAACCTATAAAAAAAATATGCACAAACCTCATGGACGGGAAATGCAACTCTTTTGAATTGTGATAAGACATTGTGAGCTGCGAAAGATGATGTCTGACTGCCAAAACATGAGAAGAAGACCAAATTCATAAAAACAAAGGTTGGTGCTTTTGAGACATTACCCACTTCAGCCTCGGAAGGATTTACCCCCTTCATGACCAGGCCATTTTTTGTGACACCGCACTGCATTGCTTTAATTGACAATTGTGAGGTTGTGCAATGATGTACCCAGTGCTTTAAGTGGCCCAAAAGAGGTGCCAGTACTCTATTATAGCCTATAACTTCTCCCCCCCACCCCACATCAGGATCCCCACAGAGCACCCCCCCCCCTGGCCTGGGCTGGGACTCTGGAGCAGGGGGACTCACTGGTGGTGACTGGTCTGGCTCTGGAGTGGGAAATATCCTTGGGGGGGCAATTGAGGGTGCAGTTGTCCAAAATGAGCGTACCGGTACGCTAAGGCGCATGGAGGGGTGGCGGTATGCTCAAGAGTCATATTTGGATGTACCAGTGCATACCGGCCCACTTAAAGCACTGGATGTACCCAAATAAAATGGATGTCCTTTTTTTTGCTACAAATAGAGCTTTTTTTTTTTGGTGGTATTTGATCACCTCTGTGGTTTTTATTTTTTCTGCTATAAACAAAAAAAGACTGATAATTTTGAAAAAAAAAAAAAAACAAAACAATATTTTTTTTTTTACTTTCTGCTATAAAACGCATCCAATAAAAAAAATGTAAAAAATCAAATGTCTTCATCAACTTAGGCCAATATGTATTCTGATACAGATTTTTGGTAAAAAGAATCCCAATAAGCGTATATTGATTGAGCAAACGTTATCGCGTCTACAAACTATGGATTAGATTTATGGACTTTTTATATATTTTTTTTATTTTCTATATTTTTTTATATTATATTATTTATATATATATATATATATATATATATATATATATATATATATATATATATATATATATATATATATATATATAATATCATATTATATTATATTATATTAAACTATGGGATAGATTTATGGACTTTTTATATTTTTTTTTTATTTTATATTTTATATTATTTTTATATTTTTTATTGTTTTTGCCAGCAGGACTGAGACATTGCGGCAGAAAAATCTGACACTAAATGACACTTTTTAGAGCCAATGACACCAATACAGTGATCAGTGCTAAAAAAAAAATCATCAGAAACAAAGATCAAAAATAATTTTTGAAAAAAACGGGCATTTTGTCAGGGTACCGCTTTTAAATGGCAATCTTTGCCCTTAAGGCGGCACCCACATAGGGATCCTCCTAGAGGCGATGTGTCTGGCAGTGATGCTGCTTCAGACAGAGCGGCTATACGTTCTTCTTCTTCCACTCAGATAAATAGGTTGAAGTCCTCGTCAAAATGGCAGGGTCACAAATGTCCCAACTTGGAAGACTCCAATATTAGAGTGGACGATTCCAAAAGATGTCCATCTTCTAATACAGAGAAAGTAACCTTGGTTTCTACCACTGTTGCGAACTCTAAAATGACTAAATCAGCTGTTAATTCTGCACAGGGTAGTTCTTCCTTTTCTACTCCTTTGCCTCAGAATGCTATCCCTTCTTCCTTGTCTGTCAACACTGATTCTACAATTTTTTTACCCAATCTGGACAGTTGCAATCCCAATCGGATATGAGCAATGAGAATCTTGGACCAATATGCGTACAGACCGAACTAGATGACAAATCCATGCCCACCATTGGCGGACAAGGATTGGGCCTAGAAATCATAAATCTTTCTTCTTATGATCTCACAGATTTGGACAGACAATTACTTTCGAAAAGGTCTCAGTTTCTGCCTCTGTGTCAGCATTGATCATTTTGAAGCCATTAAAGATGTACTTTGTAATTCTTTTTGTTCGTAATTTGCTTTTAAAAGTTATACATTCAAAACAAAACACCAATGACAATCACTCTCAGATAATATGATTTTATATATTATATTATATAATATGATATGATAATCATTATTATATTATTATTATTATTATTATTATTATTATTATTATTGTTGTTGTTATTATATTATAATTATTATATATTATATAATATGATAATATGATATGATAATCAGATGAATTTCACTCTCAGATAATTATAGCAAAACTGACTTCTGCATTTTGAAAATGCTGAACGAACTATGAAAATGGACCACCTGACCTGATTGATACTATTGACCTAGAAGAGATCCTAGATACAGTAGAAAATGAAATGTTTGACCCCAAAATTAATCTTAGAAAGAGGTACTTTCTGTACTGCTCCTCTCAACTGGTTGTTGAGCTTCTTTTATATGAGGGCAGACACTGATGGCTGAGGGTATAGATGCAAATATCCATCAAGTTGACAAGCACAATGAGGAAGTTGGAACCATTTCATTATTTTCCCAACCTATAAAAAAATATGCACATCTCCTATGTATATAAATTAATACAAGAGTCGGGAGTGTCTAAAAACCTCGCGGACGAGAAATGCAACATTTACTTGATTAGGGTATTACAGAGGCATACACTCAGTATTAATATTACCCCAAACTGCCCATTTATATCTGACTCTGAATAAATAAGAGTGACACCAGTCTGGAGAAAATTTGGCCTGGTAGGCCATATTATTAACAAATAACCAAAATATCATTTTATTAAAACAGAAAGCATACATAATCCAGGAATAAAATAGAGTTGGTCTCCTCAATGTGGGATTTTGTCAGCAAACAAATACAAAAATGTATAAAAAATCATTCATTTTATTCAAAATACATAGATGAAAGTCAAAGTGTTACATATATTACACAGCATAAAATACATTTCATAGGACACTGAAAAAGTGCTACTATACATAGGTCAAGAAAACAATGCTCGGTGTAATAAAAACCCCCATGATAGAGTACAAATCCTGATCCAACGCGTTTCAAACTTTATGAACTAACAGTTCCGTTCTTCATCAGGGAAAATGGATTTAAACTCATAAAGAGGGAAGCGGAGGGAGATGTATAAAAACATCCCTGCGGATCCTTTCTCTTCAAAAGGTATACATATATGAAACGACTTGTCTATTTAAGGTAGATTCCCAGTGCATATCTCAAAGTCTCTCTCTTATAGACCAGTCCCATGCCTCTCTCTATCCCAGAGGCAAGAAGCTCCCAAAAATGGGGACCAAGGATCCAGGACCCAGTATTTGTCTCTGCTGGATATTCAGCTCAATTTCAGATAAGAAGGGGCTTCAAAAGAGGGAGTCCCCGATCATGGGGTGACCTTGGAGGGCGATCTCCTGGAGCCCCCTCACAGAAGGGGTGTTCCATTTAATGGAGATACATTACTACATGGGTGCACAGGGTAATTCTTCCTTTTCTACTCCTATGCCTCAGAATGCTATCCCTTCTTCTTTGTCTGTCGACACTGATTATACATTTTTTTTTACCCAATCTGGACAGCTCCACTCCCAATCGGATATGAGCAATAGGAATATTGGACCAATATAAGTACAGACCCAACTAGATAACAAATCCATGATCACTATTGGTGGACAAGGGTTGGACCTGGAAATCATTAATCTTTCTTCTTATGATCTCACAGATTTGGACAGACAAATACTTTCAAAAGGTCTCAGTTTCTGCCCTCGTGTCAGCATTGATCATTTTGAAGCAATTAAAGATGTAAATCTTTTTGTTCATAATTTGCTTTTAAAAGTTATACATTCAAAACAAAAGACCAATGACAATACAGTATCACTCTCAGATAATTATAGCAAAACTGACTTCTGGATTTTGAAAATGCTGAACGAACTATTGGACAACCTGACCTGATTGATACTATTGACCTAGAAGAGATCCTAGATACAGTAGAAAATGAAATATTTGACCCAAAAATGAATCTTAGAAAGAGGTCCAATAAATTTCCCTCTATACAAAATTATCCTATTCTAGCAATTTTTCTTAAGCAAGTTACTTCTGAAATAGAAAAAATAAAAACAAAGGAATATGGGAAATCCAAACTAACTTCTTGTCAACAGAAAGCACTCATGCACCTTATTGACTCTAAAAATCTGGTCATTAAGCCCTCCGATAAGGGGGGCAACATTGTAGTGATGAATACCGATCAATATCAAAATATGTTCCTAAAGGTGCTGTGACTGCTATCCAATACCAATTGGTATAGACAAGTTAGGGCAGACAGAGTTTTAACGATTAATGTGGAATTCTATAAATTGGTAGACACAGCACATAGAGGTGGGATTATTTCTCAGCAGATATGGGAGTTCTTTCGGACCCCCCATTTCTGGGAGGCTTGTTTCTATACCCTTCCTAAAACACACATAAAACCTGACTGACCCCCCTGGTCATCCTGTCGTCTTGGGTAACGGCTGTGTTTACTGAGAACGCCAGCCGCTACATTGATTCAATTTTACGCCCTTTCATTTTGACCAATTCCTCATATTTTCAGGATACTTTGGATCTATTACAACTATTGAAAAGCATCCATGTTCCTACCTCGGCCTGGCTGGTCATGGTGGAAGTGGAGGCGCTGTACTGCAGCATCCTCCACTATGAGCGCATTGAATTAGTTAAATTATTTTTGTCCCAAAAGGACCACAGAGCCGGGCAGTTCAATGAGTTTGCAATGAACCTCCTGTATTTTATACTATCCAACAATGTTTTCTGTTTTGCAGACTCCCAATACCTCCAGGTGCAGGGGGTGGCTATGGGCACATGCCATGCCCCTTCTTATGCCAACTTGTAACTGGGGGGTTGGGAGCGTCATGTCTTCTCCAGCGATGATCTCTCAATGTACCTGTGCCATGTACAGTCATGCCACAGGTACATCGATGACATTTTCATCATTTGTAATGGAGATGAAACTCTCCTACTTGAATTTCTTGCTCAATTGAATTCCAACAGCTAGAACCTGCAGTTCACGGTGACATACGATTAAACACAAATTCCATTTTTTGGACATTGTCATCCAAAAGAATGACAATGGTAGTATCTCTAGCGCACTATATCGGAAGCCCACTGCGGGCAACACTATATTGCATGCTACCAGTGCCCATCCTTCCCCACTTATACGTGCCATGTCTTATGGACAATATCTTCGTCTTAAGCAGAATTGCAGTGATAACGAAATGGTTGAAATGGAAGCTAACTTGTTGAGGGATAGACTTCAGGCAAGAAGATATAGTAAAAAAATGCTTGCTAGGGCCTACAGCCATACCAAACTAGAGAGTCTTTATTCTTTCAGAAAAAGACTAAAATATCCGGTAACATGGTCAGGTTCATTACCCAATATAATTTACAACATTTACAGCTGAAATAGTTTTTGCAGAGACTTTGGTATTTGCTGACCCAAGATCCATCAGCTCCAAATTTGTGCCATCTCAACCGACCCTGGTTTTTAGACGAGCCCCATCCCCAAATGATAAATTAGTACATAGCCATTTTCCGGGACCAAAGCTGAATAGTAATTCCCCCAAGGGCATCTTTAAATGTGGTAGGTGTGCTTATTGCGAATATATTAACATAGATCAAAACATCTTCTTACCTAATGGAAATGTTGTTAACCATCAGATGGAAGGGATAGTGTATCTCATGACATGTGAATGCGGGGTCTACTGTGTGGGGAAAACCTTCAGGGAATTATGGAGGTGTATACACGATCACAAGTTTGTCATTGAAATTGGAGATTTTATATACCCTCATAGGGAGGCACGCAGCCAATGATCATGCCTACCGTCCCTTCTAAGTACAATTTCTAGCTTTGGAACATATCCCACAAGACCTACGAGGGGATGACTGGGACAGATGCATTCTACAGAGGGAAATGCAGTGGATACATTCTCTCAGGGCAATTCCTGCCCGGGGATTGAAGGAAGCCACATCATTCAAGCCCTTTCTATATGTTTAAATTAACCTGTAGTAATTCATCAATATATGGTTTTGAATATCTTTTAGATATATTGTTGTATATTTGCTATATTTTTGTTTATTTTTAATAAAATTTGATGCATATATTGTTCATTTGAGGCATATGTATTTTATATTTATTGTTTAAAAAAAATTCCTTTTTCCTCATTTTTTTTTTTTTTGTTCCTAAGGTCACATTGGGAGTTGCAAGCCCCCTTTGCCATATAGCCATTGGGTTGGCACCTCGGTACCTTCTCTGTTTCACCTCACCTTGGGTGTTCTCAGGGTGACCCCCTCTGCCTATTCAGCTTTATAAATGTATGTTATTCTGCTGGCTTAGACAAATAAAACATTTTGTATATTTTATAGACATTTTTTTCTTTTTTGTGTTGGGCTGTTACTCATCAAAGTCCATTGGGCAATGATTCTTGTTTGTGTTTACTAAAAAAAAAAAAGCATAGTCACTGTATAAATTACACTGGCAGGGAAGGGGTTAGCATCAGGGGCGATCAAACGGTTAAATGAGCTCCTAGGGAGTGCTTGCTAACTGTGGGGGGAATGCTGTGACTGGAGGAAAACAGAGATCCCTGTTTCTGCTTAGCAAAATCACAAGATTTCCATTTTCTAGAATTCACATTATTGGTATTGATTATTTCACAGGTGTTGATGATTTTTTTAGGGGTGCACCCATTTTCACAGTTAAGGATTTTTTTATTACAGATAAAATTGGTATATATACACACAGTATAGAACAATGAAAGTATATCCATCACTGGTCTAGTTTGGTGGGCACATATATGTTATATATATTTATATAATTTTTTTATCCATATATACTGATGTATCAGCCTCCTAGGTAGGTGCTAGGAAAACCATATTGTGGCCCTGTCTGCTTATCAGGGGGGCCTGATCATTCAGCTAGTCTGTCATGTGTTTCCAGGTGTGCCTGTTGAGCTTGGGGAGTCTCCACACTGTATCCAATAAGGGCTCTTGTTGGACAGTGGAGGAAACCTAAACAATAGCACACTCGGGCTTATATCAGTCTCAGTGGGCGGAACCTGCCGCAATGCACCCTGGGATGGGGTATAAGTCTGAGGGGAGCACATGACAGAGTGTTTTTGGTGGGAAGCAGAGTCCCGGGAGGAGGGTGACGGCCGTCTCTCCTCCTGTCAGCGGTAGTGAGGGTGTCCTGGGCAGTCGGCCTAGAAGACAGAAGGTTGAGCTGAGCTGCAGAGAGGGATCCAGTGTGCTGTTGACCGAATGGAGTTGCTGGGCAGAAGTTTCCAGGAAAAGCAGTTTTGAGAGTACTTGAAACTGCCCAGGGGTCTGCCTACAGTAGGAGAGGGGAATACTCCAGAA